>NC_068972.1:4762500-5085000 GCF_016808095.1 Vigna angularis | reverse complement strand
ACATGGTTTCCATGGATTGGAAGTTCGAATTGTTTCTTCTTTTTTGCGATCGGAAAGGAATTCTTCCGACTTGTTTTTGATCATTCACACCTTTCATACGGAGAAGTAAATTTAAAGGAGGAATATACCTTTTGTTGTAGTTTTGATAATAATAAATTAAATTTGATCTTTTTTTATGACTGACGACATAATTAAATGTCTATAAAGACCATGAAATATGCAGTACTAACGCGCACCACGTGGATAACTTTCGTGTGCTTTGGTTATACCACGCAACTATTTGTGTATTATCTGTTGTAGCAAAATTTGTCTTGCATCTGATTACTGATTTATTTCAGGCTTCTTTCATGCCCGTTCTTGTGCTAGCAGCAAGATTATGTCCTGAAGGAATGGAGGCAACTCTTTTCGCAACTCTCATGTCTGTATCTAATGGAGGGAGTGTTGTTGGGGGATTGTTAGGGGCGGGCTTGACTCAACTATTTGGAATTACCAAGGACAAATTTGATAACTTGGCACCTCTGATAATCCTGTGCAATCTTAGCTCATTATTGCCTCTACCTCTTCTTGGCCTTCTCCCTGGGAACAATCCTGATGGGAATCCAGATGACGATTCCGATATTGAGATGAAGTGTCATTGATTCTGGTTGTTTGTCCTTGGCTTTTCAGGGACTTGTCTGTCTTTGTCAAGCTATAGCTCTCATTGTTTGCAAGTTCAACAGATGTCACTTACATTTACAGAAAAAAAATTGTATATGTATATACGATGCTCAAGTTTCTACCGTGGGTTTTACCATGACACCGAAGTCGAGTTAAAATCAAAACTGTTTGATTTTGTGGAGAAAAAAGCTTCTAGACAATATGATCGTAGTGACTCAAGATAGTGCTAACCATCAACGACAGAGTGTCAGTCTCGTCAGAACTCTGAACTATCATTCACGGGGTTCTTTTGTAGTGTACTTTCTCCTTTTTGTTTAATCATGCACCCTTTTACTTCTTTGTAAGAACTTGGGGGCTCTGTATTTATTAGCCAATAATCGTGATTCGATAATAGGAATCGCCATTAGGCTGCTTACGTGTTTCTTTAAGCTGTTATACTTAAATCAGAGAACAGGCAACTTATACTTGTTATCTTCTAGCAAAAAGAAGATTCACTGGGTCCATGTACTGTTTAAGGTTAAGTAATTTTGCCGAGGTGCTTATGTTCAACATTCTCATCTATAGTAAAATGTAGGAGTAGTGATTTCATATAGTTCTAGACATAAATATTCGCCTGTAATTGTCTAAATAAAGTTCAGAACTTATATTCAGGATTTCAAAGTAAGGAAGAGTGAGTCGATGTTTTATTTATGCTTCATGTCTTAATAGATCGTAATGTGTATAATAAAAGTCGGAAAAGGCGAGGGAATGAAGATGTACTGGAGTGAAGGTCATAAGCTACGTACGTGTACTTTATATGAGTGCTGATACATACGTCACTCTTTTTTATCAAACATTCCAACAACACTGTTACACGTGCTTTTGCTTATTATCATTTTTTAATCTTTTTTTCTTGGTTCTTTTTTAATCACTTGTAGTAGGATTGTTGGGTGGATGTTGGAATCATCATAGGTGTCCATTTATCTCCCTCTTTATTAGACAGTCTTTACATTATCGTATCTTTTGTTAATATATGCATGTATTGTCCGTATTAAAGTTTACATGGTTGATTAACCTGTAATGACTTTTACGTCAGTTATTATAAAAAAATGATAAATTTATTATGTACAACAGTTTGTAATTGTAATTAGACGATCATGTTCAAAGAATTTATATAGTTAGTGTACCGTACGGTCCTCCTGATCGAACTACTCTCCCAAGATAGACCGAACGGTCGCCCCAAGGCCGTCCACCCAGGTTGACCACCCAGGTTGACATCTCTGGCCGACCACCCCTTCTGACCGGCCGTCCAGACCAACCCAGGTCGACTACACGGTTAAACACTAATGATCCATTAAAGCCCTTAATGAAGATTAAGGTATGATTGGGCTGTTATCAGGCCCACGAAAGGTAAAAGCTCATTACAATCAGTATAAATAAAGATTCCAGGTATGATTTTTGGATAGATTGCTTACGATGCAATATATACATGCATTACAGACCACTCGGTCATGTTACTGACTTGAGCGTCGGAGTGTCTTTGACAGGTGCCCGACCACCCGGCTTGGAGTAGGAGGACGACCACCTGGAGTGCATAGGGAGAAACCCGCCCGGCCTTCAACCTAGAGCGTGGAGCAGTGTCCGTCCGTCACCAAGCGTCTTGAAGACGAGAGAGCCCGTCCAACCCTTCCCAGCGCGTCTAGCCCTTGGCCAAGAGGTAACCGTCCGGTTTTCACCAGCTTCTAGTGCCCCCTAGAGATAGAGCCGCTCGGTCTGCTTCAGTTCGTGGGATTCAGCAAAGCCCGTCCGGTCTTCGACAGTCTCTTAAGTGTTTTAATAGGGTCACACCAGATCCGACTGAAACAGTTAGCATAAATTATATGTTCATGCTTTATTATCAAGTTTTTAATCAAATGATGACATGTAGTTATTTTCAATTCTCTAAGACATTTAATTAAAGTTTATTTACTATAGAGATAAAATTGAAATGTTTATTCAGTATTAAAAATAAGGTACACACGTCGCAGAACATTTTTATTTCGGTGAAAGATATGAATACGTGATGTTGCTGAAGGATGCAAAAACCTTACTCTCTTTTTTTGCAATGATAGTATAGCGGATTTTACGAAAAAAGAAATTCCAAATTCATTGAATGTTGAATGGTTTTCTTACCATTTTTCCATCTGGTGTTCCTTCGTCATCACTTATCAAGCAAATTATAATGATACGTTTGAAAGTTCTGGAATGAATAAGATGTGATAAGATAGCAGAAAGAAATAGAATAAAAGAGTTATTAAACGTTATAAAATATTGAATTACACATTATTAAAATAGACAATGTTTACAAGTTCTGGAAGGTAGATGAAGAAAGATGTTAGGATTATTTTTGAGAAAAAGTTTCATCGGAGAGATACAAAATTTATTAAAAAAATACAACATTAATAATCGATATCATTTTTAATCTAAAACTTTAAAACAATAAATTAATAGTTTTTATTTTTATGTGATTTTTTTCATTTTTTATTCAAGATGTAGATTTATACTTAAATTCTTAATAAAACAATTATATAATATAGAAAATAACATATTATTAAAATAAATAATGTATTTTTCATTCTAATTTAGAAAAGGAGCCGAAAGGAACTTCAATATATTACATAAATTATTTAATAATATTTATTGTACTGAATTTTTTTATAAGTCTTAAACAAAGTATGTATATTTTAGAAGAAATATATATTATTTATCAAAAGTTAAGTACGATAACCCATTATTTCTTACTATTTTAATTTTTTTGCCTATAAATATTAAGAAGTTTATAGAAAAAGTGTTTAAATAAAACCCACCTATTTTGTTTCCACAAATTTGTCTAAACTCATAAATAAAGAATATTATTTTCTAGTGTGCACTTTCATGTCCTTCCTTCACTGTTCATCCAAACCTCTCATTTCGTTCCCCAATAGTCTTAAGAGAGAGTAAAGTTTTAAGCTTAATACAAGTTTATAAATTAATTCTTCATATTAAATTAAGGTCTACTTTTTAATATTATAATTAAATTTGTTGGGTATATATGAGATTAATTAATTCTATTGTACCTGATCCAGGTGTGGTATTGATGTCTTTTCGCAAAGAAAAGAATACTGGTCCTGAAAACAATAACATAGTAAAAGATTAATGATGCTTACGAGAAATATCTAAAACATTAATAAGACAATCTGAATGGGAAGAAAGCGATATTAAGGCACAGCAGCTTCGGTTATGGCGGCTTCACATGTGGCAGGTGGTGGATGTTACAGTCATGGTGCACATGGTGGGTCACACCATGCTTTGTCACCATCTACTGTTTCTGAGTCATAACACTTAATATCATCAACTTAACAATCAAAGCCTTTGGAGCCATATGGTCTGCGCCATGTCACACATTCACTCACCAATGAATTCAGTTCTCAAAAACATGAATCAGTAACATGAGGACAGGGTTCCCCGGGGATGGGACTAGTGTTCGTGCTTCTTCGCTCAAACAACCTTCTTCCTTTACCCATTCACACTAATCATTATTGTTCATCAGACATTGTTTATTTATCACGCATGCTGCTCTGCTAAATCAGGAACTTTCACTTTGAGATTCACACACTTCAAAATCAGTGATCTGCTATACTATTTATTTATAATTTTTCTCACTGAATCTTATAAATACGTGTTACCTGCTATGTTCCTGTCACGTCAAAAGGATCATAGTATAGTTCTTAATGAATAAATTTAATCAGGTTCTCTGCACAATCAGCATCCCATTCCAGCTGAACAGAAACCATATTCTTGCCAAGTTGCGATATGGCTTTTGCCGCACACATTAATTCTACACCATCAAACACTATGAACTTGCTTGCATTTTCTGTAGTCATTCACGTCTTTTTTCCGGCCATACAATAAAACTAATCATGATTTGCCAGTTGAGATTCTTGGCATGACTAACAATACCCGAAAAGCTTTTGAGACAAGAGGACTGAACTTGAAATATACCTGTTTTGAGACAAAATGATGAATGTTGGTATAATTACAAAAGTCTTCTCGTAGGTATGAAGATGGATGCCCCATTAGCAATTAAGAAAAGGAAAATATGTTGAGACCACTGTTTCATCATACAAGATCATGGTCTTGTTTATTGTGATTTATCTTTTGGGTATACATAATGCCCCACATAATAAAGTGTAGCTAAGATACACACTTACGGAACCCAATAATGTCTAAAAGATCTTTGGATTATATTCTGAATTCGACCAAGCTATTGCTTCAATTAATGTATTTGTCAGTGAGAAGATTATGACAGCCAATTCTTTTAAGGCTTTTGGTTAATGTCAGGGATCTTGTTTGTGCCATACAGCATTCCATTGATATTTCAATGTTTGGATTCAAATAGGTCTAATTTGGATATTAATTTATATTTAACTTAATCTCTAATTCTCAAATTAAACATGTATATTTGATTATGTAACAAACTTGAACACCAGAAAGAGAAATTCACCTTACCTTTAGTGCCTTGTTCTTGACAAGAGATAATTTTACACCCCTAAAGTTTCACATGTACATCTTCTCGTTGGTAAGATGTGAAATTATTACACATGTGAAAGAAAAACATGACATAATGTTATTGGAAAGAAACAAGTAACATAGTTGCAGGAAGTGTTACATTGACCTGGTTTCTAATTTAAGAAAAAACATATGAAGATCATTTAAAAGTGTTGTTTGATAACTAAAAACATTACTGAATTTAAACATGTGAATTTTTATTTTAGTGTTTGTAACTTTTTTCTTCATTTTATATTTTTTTTAAAGCTAAAAACTATTACTTTTTTTGTAAATAGGCTATATAGCTATTATATAATTATATAGGACTAGTTAATTACCTCTGTGTGTTAAATAAAAAGATTAAATAACTATTTTAAATACTACGTACACTAATGTGGTAATATAATATCCATACATAAGATAAATATGATTCATTTATCTAAAATGAATATTTAAAATTTAAAAGAAGATCAAATTAAAATCAAAATTTACACTTCTAAAAATAACTAAAAACAAAAATTTGAAATTTGACCAGAATAAAAAAAATGGTAAAGATGACGCTCAAAACTCACAAATTTTATTAGTTTGAAAATAATATAAATATCACACATATTTCTTACATGCATGAGTTTTATAATTGGTGGTGGTTGCTGCCGTTGTAATTTTGGAGAAACAATGACAGCGCTAATGATAATGGAGAGAGATTAAATTAAAGCATAATGATGAATGATTTAGACTTTTGTGGTTATGACCTATGTATGAAACTTATATCCATTTTGGTGGTCTTTGTAATAGTCTCTCAATATAACTTTCAAGTGTGAAGACTAAAAAGTAGGTTACCAATTCCAAGATGATTGATTGATAGTGGTTGGATTGAAAACAAAAGAAAAGAAAGAATCCACATTAGGAAGCTAAGTGCCATGTGGGTTGCCATGTGAACACCATTAAATTTTTTTAACACTTCCAACTAATACTTAACATAACTCCAACCAAGCTATGCATGTGAGAAACCATTGACCCATCAACTACTCACACATATATACAAATTTTCTATAAGAATTTTAAAAAATATATATTTTTTCCATAAATTATTAAAATTCTCATAACTTTTTATTTTTTTATTCTTAGAACTTTTCTGTGAAAACCAATTCAAATATATATGTTTTGTACATATATAAGTACAAGACAAACATAATTAATGAGGCTTAAGGGAGTTGACGGGTAAGATTCTTTTTGTTTTGAGCTTTTGCATTTTGCATGAAGGATTAGATTCACAGTATTGTTGTAATATTATAAGGGACAACAGACTTGACAGCAGCGCACAAACAAACAAAAAGTATGATAAAAAAAATCTGGTTGGATTTTCAGAAGGAATAATGCTATATGGTGGATCAGTGCGGCACAAGCATAGCCGCAGAAATTTAAAATGAAACGACAAACGAATGAGTCGAATGGATAATATAAAACATGCGTTTAAATTCTATAACAAAGAATATGATTTTCTCTTTCTCATTTTTCAGTGTTGTTATTTATAAAAGATTTTCGTGCTATGATTGTTTCTGAGAGTTTAAGTAAAGATCGAAAGACTCATCCGTCACTGTACGTATATGAGTGATCTGACGAGTTTTATACACATGGCGAGCAGAATAACATGAATTAGGTATGAACTCTAAATAAGGTGACTCCCTGCAGGATAAGCTTTGAATAAATGGAGAGTTACACCGCTCGTATCTATTGCATAAAAGAAGATATGTTATACAGGTTTAAGGGATTGACAAGCTTACGTGAAACTCTGGAAGACCTTCGAAAGACTATTGTAGTCATTTGAGCTGGCCATCACCAAACAAGATATGAGTCCAATCATATCACGAATTGATACTATTCTCTATCAAAAATCTTAAGGCTATAGATTTAAGGGATTGACATGCTTATGTGGAACTCTTAACCAAGAAAACCTTCCATACAAGGATCATTGTACTCGTTTGAGTCGATCATTAAGACAAACCACGTACCACTGTTTGGTCTATTAAAGAGGAAGTTCACTGAAAAATACAAACATCAATGAAATATAAGTTCAACCATATAAGAGATTTAAGACTATGAATTAATCCATCTTTCACTTCTATTTAACGTGGAATTTAGACTCAGATTTAAATTCTCAACAAAATTTCCTCTTTAGATGACATCAATGCTTATACACACTTTCACTGTCATCAACCATATCATTTTCGTCACTAACAAGTCCAGAACAATTGATGAATAACTATTTCTTAAGTATGTTGTGAGGGTTTTGATTCCTAATTAATTAAGCATATTAACAAGGGTTCAATCTCTAAACATGTATAAAAACTTCCATGGTCTCTGATAAAACAGAAATTAGATATAATTTTTACTCTTAGCTATTAACAGTGGCACGAGTAGAGTCACTATTTTGATCACAGAAATCATGGTTCCATTTTAGGCTTTGGTCAGTAACATCGGTGGTCCTAAAATTATTACCAAATTTATGCAATTATTGTTGGCAAGTTAGCCCACTGAATTATGATTCTTCTCATGTAATCAACCTAACTAACTTTATTTTCCGCTGCTTAATAATGATCTGAATAGGCCCTTCAAAATCAGATCACTGGTCCCAAGAGAAGAAGAACAGCTTTTCAACCCTTTCCATTTCACCATCACTTTCCTTTCAATGTCAAAACCATCACATTAAAGCCTGAAAGCTACCTTTGTAGATGGGTTTAACGGTCCGGTATAGCAATGTATACTGATATATATACTCAAGATATACAAATTCATAGCAAGTAACACATGTGCAAATATAAATGTAATACTGTTTCCATAATTAGACTTAACTTAAATTTTGTTGAACATAATCAAATTATCATACTATTCACAGAAATGCTCTTCTGTAAATTCACATTCCAGATTTCAGCCTGTAAACTATTTATTAATATAAAAAAGTTAATGTCCAAATTCTAAGAAACGAGTCGCTGGAAAAGGGAGTTCAAACTTTCAACAGAAGATGCACGTTCCATGTTTCATTTTGCACATCCTCTTCCATATATTTACACATCTACTCTGACTCTGACTTTGACTTTCTTTTCGGCAAATTTAATCAATTCAGGGTTCTGATGAGCTCATGAGTAATTACAGACCAATTGCGATCTTCCGTGTGTCGCGATTATAGAAGAAGTCCATATTTATTTTCATGTCAAATTGCATCAAAATTATAGGCCAAAGAATATCCAGTTGAAGCAACATTTATATATAAAATACAAAGATTAAAGTTGTGGGAAAATATAATAGTATATAGCAATTGATACTTCTTTTTCATTGATGCTAGGATATTGTCACACTGGCGTCATATTAATGGAGACCTATAAAAGCAACTTCAAAATAAATTTTTGAGAAGTGTGTAATTAATTGCATGCGCACTTTGTTAGAGGAAAAGGAGAATTGCATATATGTTTTTTACTAGAATCACCAGATGCTTTGTCACTGTGGAAGAGAAAAAAGGAAAATAAATGGTTTTTTATGGAGAGAGGAGAGCAGTATTATTGGAACTTTGAACAGCTTGGAAAAATCTGGCAATGTCTAGTCAAGTCGTCAATTTGTTATTTGTCACATTCTTTTGTCAAGTAATTTTAAAGAGAATTATGATTGTAATGAAAGTATAGTTTTGTAACTTACTTTTATATATGCATTTCCTTTTCATCCTTATATTATATTCCCACACTTTTTTGTGACAGATTTTTTCTCTAAACAGCAACAATAAGGTGAGGTGCCCAATCAGTCCACAACTTTTAACAAAATAGATATATTGAGAATTCACACTTTTGTTGGAGATGATTATATTAAATTATATGTTATGGTAATATATATGAGAGCAGTATAATGAAATTGAGATAAGGACTCTACATAAACATGGGAAAAGTTGTGAGAGATTTGATAAAATTTGTTTTGTGAGTTAGGATGGTGACTGAGGCTTGCTCAACAAAGGCTATTTGGCGCAAAGCACATGGCCATTGTGGGAGGAAATCTTGACATTTTGCACTGAAAATTATTGATAATTGGATTAGCAAATATAGCTTTACCCTGCCATGTGCTTTCAGTTTCTCTCAATTTTCTATTCCTTATTTTTTCTTTTTCCTAACAACCCAAGGAACAAAAGAAACGAGGAAGGTTAGCCAAGTAAAAAAAAAACACTCTCCACATTAACTGCATGCTATAAAAACTAAAACTTACTTATTAATGAACTTATAAGTTCGATATTTTACTTTTTAAAATTAAACGAATAAGTATATATTGACACCGATTATTGCCATGAAGTCAAAATAATATGAATAGATTTTTATTATTTAACAATTTTTGTTATATATGGTGAAATAAAAAAAAAGTAATTATATCAATAAACGTGCAAGATTATTGCTTTTTTATTTCAAAATAAATATATTAAATGATATTTTTGAGGAATACATGAATCAATTAAAGTAATTATTTCAATTTATTTAAGAATTTTGAGTTTAAATATGGAAGATGAAATTGTTGTTATTTCTTTTATAAGTATATCAAATCGTAAAGTAAAATGAGAAGCTTATATATCATTTTCCAAAGAATTTGTGTGTTTGGTCAATGTGAATTCTTTTTAATTTGGACTTAAAATTTAAAATCATTGGCTCATATAAGTTTAAAGAGTGGTGATACTTATGAGTTTATTCAAAGTTACCAACTTAAAATTATATTACTTAATAAGAAAAAAGATGTATCTGGGTTAGATTTTATGAACTCAATTCAATACAGTTTTTCTTAACGTGATATATTCAACGCAACTTAATATCGTTCACACAATAAATTCATATTCTAATTCCTTAAAAGAAAAGTTAAAAGTCTTAATATGAAAATGTTAATCCCTTAGTTTTTTTTGCAATATATGTTATATGACTTTTATATTCTTTCTTGATGTTTCATAGTTATCTATACTTTTAGTCATATTTAAACATTAAAAATTTATTTATTCTCATGAAAATAAAAAGTTAATTACTCATAAACATTTAAAATAAAAAAAAAGAAAAATATTTTTTAACAACATTTTTATAACATTTACACGGTGATTTGTTATTAGTTAATTTCAAATGTTTTTTAAAAAGTAAATTCAAACATATGAAAACACCTAATCTATTGTCATTGTTATGAAAAATTATTAATATATCACAGTTCATAAAAAAAAACCCAAGAAGTGGAAAGTCATTATGGAGTTTCTCCTCATGCAACAACTCTCCCAAGTTTCTAGATCCTTTCTCCCTCCAAAAATTCATTCCAACGCGTTCAGGTTTCACCTTTTAAATCACTCCAAAAAAACTGACTTCTGATTGAGCGAATGACACCTTTTAAACACAGTTAACTTTTTATCATTCAGCAAATATATTGGTGGCCCAGCAAATAATAATCTTCTAATTCGACAAGTCTTCGGATCACTACACGAAACAATTCCAAACTAACTTCCTCTCCTTAAATTTCACATTTTTATAAATGATAATCACTTTTATCATTACAAGAAATTGTTTAAACCATAAAAAAAAACAGTAGTACTTTGTACACGTTTGAAGAGAATGATAGTTGGGCTTTTGTGGCCAGGATATTCCAAATTAATCATATTGAAATACTGCGGTCTAACTCATCGTTAAAGTGGAAGACATTTCTTGTAAAATAATTAATAAGAAAAAATTATTGATGCATTAGTATAAAATATTGAAGTGGGACAACAGGGCAAACAATAAAAAATCAGAAAGAAGGAGTAAGAAGTTAGTAAAAATGCAATAGAAGATTATAATATAGAGATACTATAACTGTTAAGGGTAGCCACCTCTTTGTCCCACTTATTTTACATTTTGGGTAGTTTGATTTATGGGTGGTAGAATTAAAATATTAAATGCTAGAAAAGGGCAGAGCAAAGGTCCCTCCGACCAGCCTTGTCACATTTTCCACTGCCCATGTCCCTTAGAACATGGAGGAAATTATGGCATTTCACCATCTTAAACTTAAACACACTCTCTCTCTCTCTCTCTCTCTCTCAAACACCATAAAGCCCCTCGTTTCACAACAAAACCCACTTCCTAGTCCTTCAGCCAACAAAACCCACTTCCTAGTCCTTCAGCCAACAAAACCATGCTACACGCTAGTAAATAAACAAGACCACCTCAATCATTGTGCTCCATACACTTTACCCTTCTTGCATGTCTTAAGGAGAAAGAAAGATTCTCATCCTTACAAAAAGCAACGAGTTCGGAAAAGAGGTATTATAAAGAGATGGAGATTGAGTCAGTGAAGTGCGAGTGTTGTGGCTTGAAGGAGGATTGCACCCAAGACTACATCACCCAAGTAAAGTCCAAGTTTGATGGAAAATGGTTATGTGGGTTGTGCTCTGAAGCAGTGAGAGATGAAGTGAGCTACGGAGAGAAAAAGGCATCACCGGCTATGGATGAAGCTGTGAAGGCTCACATGTCATTCTGCCGCAAGTTCAAATCAAACCCTGCGGTTAGAGTGGCTGATGGGATGAGACAGATGCTGAGGAGAAGGTCTGGTGACTTGTCACAATCCTCATCTTCATCATCAAAGAAGTATACAAGGTCAACCACCACTTCTCAAGTCGGAGATTCTTCGAGTTTCCGTTTCTACTGACTCATGCAGGGTGGGAACAGAGCAGAGGGAGAAGCAGAGGATACTCTGCTTTTTGTTGGAATAAAAGTTTATAGGTTTAGCCTTATGGGATAAGTTCTTTCTTCTTGTCATGTACAGGAAGCGTTATTTCATATTAAGGGTCTTTTCTTCTGCTTTCTTTTTCTTTATTTTCTCCAACTGATCTCTAGTTTATAGTTTGGTATTCCTAATCCTCTTTGTCATCTCTTTGTTCACTTCATTGGTAAAATAGTAACCTAGTTTCAAGAAAAATAAAAAAGATTACCTCAAACTTTTATCTCCTCCAAAACTTTGACTCGGTTCTGCGTATAAATGCACAAACCAAAAACCTGTTTTGATGCTTCTGATTAGGATGAGAGGTAAATTGGTGTTTTGGGTACCAGCAAACTTCTTTGATTAATTATTAGCATGAGTTTTTTAAGGACTTGAAATTCTTACGAAAAAGTGGAAGGTTGGATTTTTCTTAAGCCTTATCTTCCACTCACATTAGTTTTTGCATTTCTAATGGATATATTTTGTGTGAACTCTGGTATTTCAGAATTATTTGAAACTTTAACTGAATTAAAGTTGAGATGAATGGAACAATTAAGGATTAAATTCGATAAGTTTGGTAAGAGAACAAGAATTCAAGACATTTCATGAAACCAACATGAAAGTAAATTAAATCTTTATAGTATTCTATAATCATTAAGAAAAAAAGAAAACAGAAGGAAGAATATCTCTTTAAACTTCACATGTCCGTGTTTTTTTCACAGATTTATGTCATCATGTTTCTTGTACTTTGAATATCTCTTTCTTTTCGATCCCTATCTCCAGTACCGTCTTCCTCTGGATGCATAATAAGATATTAATATCCAAGCATCGTTTTCCTTACATCTCCATATTTTTTTTCTATGCACATTTTTCTTGCCAGAAGATACTACATAACCCATTTTGCAAGTCAAGCAACACAAAGCTTTGACATTGCCCAGAAGGAAATAAATTGTTAGGTTTAAGAAACAATTTTAGACCACTCTATTCACCCTAATACCTATGCATTTGTCGCATTTGACATAGTCTCAAACAATCAATAATATCCCCAAGCAAAAGAATAATAAAAATTATGTTTATGCTAGAACACACTCCGACGATCAAGTCAAAAAAATTTTCTTGAGGTCTAAAGTAATGTGATTATCAAAGTGTAAACTTTACTCAAAATTAAATCTTTATTTATATAGTTTATAAGAATCTGAACAATTAATTTATTTCTTAATGATCATTAATATTTGTCTTAACCAATTATCAGTCATCGTTGTAATATTAATTATGATTTAACTCCGCTTAATTATTGTCGGAATCGAGCGACTGCAAAGCTCCCTACTACGCATCTATCGCTTGGTCCTTTCAAGTTGGTACGTCACCATATCCGATTAGCTGGCTATAAACTCATAGTAAAAAATAATAATAATAATCAATAACCGTACGAAAATTTGATGAAACCATATCTATGGTCAACTTCCCTCAATTTCCATATATCTTTGTTTTTGTTTTCGTATTATGGAGGAATCATGCTATTATCGTAACTTAAAATAGTATGTTTTGTTAAAATAAAAACATAACTTAAACATGAGAACACATGATATAACATAATATCAGATGATCTTATCGAATCCCACGTCGGTAGCTAATATGACGTAGTGTTAAACTTTTCCTTTTTCAACTTGGTTATGTGGTTACATAGTTTTCTTGAGGTTGAGGTAATGAAGCTATTAAAGTTAGAGCAGATGAAGGACCATGAAGTAGCCAAGACACTCGATTGGTTGTGCTTAAATATGGCGTATCAATAATGTTCATGTTCATTAAGGTACTGGATTATAATTAAGTTAGGTGTGTTGAATTATGAAATCATCATTAATGTGTTGCCACTAATTTTAGTTCCATTAGAGATCATTTCCAAAATGCCTTCTGTTTGTATTTAATTATGTTATTATTCAGTACTCCCTCAATGGATATTTTGCTATGATTTGTTAGTTAATTCCAAGAAAATCTCTTCTAAGTCTAACATTGCCCTCTTCTCATTAGGGCACATCTGGAGCATTCTCCCTCTGTAACTGCTCAATCAATTACCTACATCTACAAAATAACAAAATAATTAATTATTGCATATAGATTAGTTATCTACTAACTGAAAAACATAATAATTAAAAATAACAATAGAGTTGCTGTCTGACTCTTAACAAAATCAATAGTCGTGAAATATTTGTTTAAAAATATATCTATATAAATATTTTAAAACTTATGGATATTTGTGATACTGTATAGTTAAAAAATTATTTTATAAAATTTTAAAATAAAATCTGATTAAAATTAAAAAAAATATATAATATAATATAAATTATAAATTTAATTTTAATTAACTTTAATTTAATAAAATATAAACTAACTTAAATTTAACTTAATAAAATATAAAATTAATTTTAATTAACTTTAACCTAATAAAATATAAATTAATTTTAATTTTAATTAAATTTAATTTAACAAAATATAAATTTAATTTAATTTAACAAAATATAAATTAAATTTTAATTTTAATTTTTTTATAAATCATAAATACGTTATAATAATCTTTATAAATTAATATTAAAATACTTGTTATTATCTATATATATATATATATATATATATATATATATATATATATATATATATATATATATATATATATATATATATAAATAAATAAAGTATTTGTCTCAGATTTTTTTCTGTAAATACTTACGAACATTTTTCTCATTCCTAATAAAAAATGATTAATTGCCATTACATATACACATACACAATTATTTGAAATCGTAATTAAGTTTTAATTATGCTCATTTTAATTTAGTTTTGAATAAATTATCTTTAGGTTTAAATTTTATTATTATTTTCGTTATATATCTTGTTAATTTTGAAGGTACTGGTTGAAAGGTTAAATTTGGAAAAGAGCTTTACTAACTCTGAAGGGCAATTAAAATATAGAGAAAACGAAATAAGTGAAGTTTAATCCAACCAAAATTATATTGTTTAATATTTATAACATATTTTAAACGTGTCAAAACTCGTTTATAAATAAAAAAAAATAAAAAAAAATTAAATGTATAGAGTATATTAAAATTTAAAATATATTTTTATTTATACACTAGTCTAAGAAAATAAATCAAAAGTCAAAGTCCTCTGAAAAACATCTAATCTCCACCACTAACATGTGACTCATTTTCTGTGAAGACTTAAACAACTCATTTACGTGTAACATAAGTTAAATTTGAGGGAGAAAAAAATTTGCTCTTAAACGATGTATTTTTTAATAATTTAAGCACATCTATCAAAAATTCATAATGGGAAATATTTATTGCCTGTAAAAAGAAAATTTTTAATTACACTTTTACCCTTGAGACAGTTTCTTTATTTAAAAAATAAGTAGCTAAAATTATCCTTTTGCATACTTTATTTTATTGAACTAATGATTTTCAAGTACTGTTTTTCTTCTATGCTAGTGCTATTTTTTAATTGGATAATTATTAAATAATTTTAATTTTAATTAAAAATCGAAATGAAGAAGACAGACAATGATTTTTAGGACTACGTATAGAATAAAGAAGATTAATAACTGATGATTTATTTTTCTTAAAATAAGTACATTGGGTACAATAATTAAAAAAATTGACAATGAAATTAAAATATTCAGATTCATTTGCTTAAAGGATTACAACTTTTAATAATGTTATGGGTTGATGATAATAATTTTTTTATTAAATACAAATAAATTGTAACTACACACTAAAAAATTTAATAAACTTTTGTACGCAAATTGTCCTATCATTAGTTACTAATTTGAATCATCACGGTTCTTTAATGAAATTATTAGTTTTCGTTTTTTCCTTAAGATATAATAGTTATAACGTGAACAACAAATCTCTGCACCTTATTATCTATGCGCCATTATTTTCTTTTAAAAATATTTATCCAATTATTATTAAGAAGTCACAATTTTTTTCTCAATACTTCTTAAAAACGTTAACCATAAAATACTAGTTCAATCTTTTTTTAAGTCTCATACAGTAAAAACAGGGATAGAAGAGAGAAAGAGTAAAATGATACAGATGATCTAAATTAATTTTTAAGTTATTTAGCTAGTGTAACAAATATTAGTAAAATCTAAATAAATAAATAAACATAAAAAGTTTAGTGACACAAAAATAGGTTAAAATTTTATAAATTCGTATTAATATTAGTTAGTTTAAGTGAAATTGAACTATTATGTAATTAAGATTTTAAATTCAAACTTCACAGACAGAAAAATCATAATTAAGATTAAATGAAAGTACATAATACAAAAAAGTCAATTAAATTCGTTGATATTGATTTTAATTATTGGTAAAATTTATGTATATATAGTACTTATTACATTATTATTATTATATTTATCATGATAAAGTTTAATTACTGATTATAATTTATTATTACATCATTAATAAGAATTATTTAATAACTGATATATAATAAAATTATATTCTAAGTGGCCTCATGTTTTACTGTGGAGTGGTTCTTTTAGACTTTCTCTGTAAAAATGGAGTTACAATCATTCAGTAGAAAATTAATAATTAAAAAATAAGAAAATATAAACATATATATAATATGAAAATTAAAGTATGATATATGGAATTTGATTTATAGTAATCATCTCTATAATTTATTCTTTAAACGTACATTCTCATTTTAAAGGGTAAATGGTTTTTATTTATTTGTTGTATGAATTGATTATCCTTGTGACTTTTTCCCACCTCTATATGTTAAAATTTAAAAATTACTAGAAGTTTATTTATCTAGCTAGATGGTTATAAAAGAAAACTATTTAATCCTTTTAAAATACTATGGAGGGACTTAAACAATAAGTATTTTTTTTACCACAAACTTTAAATTACTTTGAAAGGGTGATTCACAAAGCTAAGTTCAATAATAAGCTTTTTACTAAGACTAGTGTGGTCAAACGATTAATAAATTTTTTAATAGGTTTGGTTTGCATCCACTCCCCAATTCATGATTTTTAGGAGTTTCATGTCAATTAAACACATATTTTACTAAATACAGTTCAAACATGTTTAATTAGAGTTGTCAAAACGGGTGATCCAGCTCGATCTAATCCGACTCACCACGGGTTGATCACTTAGTTAGTCAATTCAATCTGGTTCACTTATTAGCCAGCTGAAAAAAATTCGAACCTGGCTCGACCCATCATGGGAGTTGGTGGGTTTAACGAGTGGACTCACTAGCTCATTTAATTATAAGTTTTTTTAAAATAAAATAATTACAAACATTTAGAGTTAAACTCCAAAGACAATTCAAAATAAATAAAAAATATCATACAATTCAAGCGTAATCCAAAAACATGTACAAAAAGTGAACAAATAAGTTTTTAATATTGATAATTTTTGTATCACTTGTCCATTTATATTTCTTTATCACCATCTACAATATAATAGAAAAATGATAATTAATAATATTGAAACACAAAATAATAATTAAATTAAATTAGGTGGGTTGGTGAGCCAACACGACTCATCACGAGTTCAACTAGTGAGTCGGGTTCTAAGTAAGTCGAGTTGAAAACTAGCCCACATAAAAAAAATATATATTTTCAAACCCGTAACGAGCCAGGTTGACTCACGGGTTACAACCTATTTTGACACCACTATTATATTTGTTTTTTAAAATTTACTTTTGATAAACACAAACATAAGTCATTATAATCACTTCCCTTTTGACTAAAGTGGAAAATCTAAGTTGATCGAAAACCATTTATAAAATATAATTTATTTTTATTTAATTAAATTTATAAATTTATATATTTTAATTAAGTTTTTATTAATTTATTTTTTAGTATATTGGGTATTAACTACATTTTTTACCTGAGTTATTGTTGTTTAATTTCTCAGTTAGTTATATTACCTAATTATTGTGTATCAATATATTAAGAAATGTAATATTATGTTTTTAATATAAAAGTAATAATGTTTAATTTAAATGAATGAGTAACTTTCATTCATTTCATTAATAAAAACGAATATAATTTATATTATCAAATAAAGTGTCTTAAGTATTGTTTTTCTCATTATAAGTGATCACCATTATTAAAGAAATTGAGTACAAATTCTTTTACTGAATACAAAAAATATTTAAAGTAATTAAATTTATAACCTCGACATGTGCAAAAAATGACGTTATTTCATATGTGAATATAGTTTTAGAGAATCCAAGGTGAAACAAAAATGGTATGGAATGATAGATGTTCCAATAGTGGAGGACATAGCATTTGAAATTTATGTTTGAGAAGGCAGAAGAAGCAGTGCATTGAAAAAACTTCGAAACTTATTCATTCCTCAATCTGTTGGAAAAAGCGATACTTTCCCACCGCAGGATTCGTGTCTTCGTTGCTTTAGCCCAACATGCACCAACCCTTCCATACTCAACTTTCCTTCAATTCATACATGTTGAAAAAATTAAAAAAGTTGCTTCATTTTCCGCATATATAGGAAATAATAAATTTTATTATATAAATAAAAGTTTAGTATTTCCGAAAAAATATTATGTAATAATGATTTTTATATTTAAAAAAAGTAATTAAATTTCTGTTAAGTATTTTAGCTCTTTTATTCATTTCTTAAAAATGTTTTTTTTCTTATTTGAAGAAGTCATCTTGTTTTAACTAGTTGTTCTAAATATTATTAATCAAATTTATTTTTCGTTTACTTATAATTACTTAAAATATTTTTATACGTATTTTGTATATGAAAATTTTACACAATATATTATATAATAAAATAGTAATTAGTCCGTTAATTTAATTTTTAATTCAAACTACATAATAATTAAAAAATAATCCAAAAGGTATGTGTAATATTTAATCATTAATATGTTTAATATTTAAAATTCTCTTCAATATTCTAATAAAATAATCAAGATAAAGAATTTAATTTTATAAAAAATAAGAAAGAAATATATTAAAATATGAGAAATAGTAATAGAAGAAAGATAAAACGAGTTAAAGTTAGTTGAAGTAACGTATGGTTATAAGTTGATTTAAAAAAAAATGTCACATCTCAATTTGATTTCAATTGAGAGAGAAATGAAATTGTTTAATTTAAAAAAAATAAAACTTAATTAAGACAAAATAAAAATATAAAATTGAAAATATGTAAAAACAAGAAATCAATTTAAATTTACTTAGAAAAAATGATGACATTATTTTACCTTTTCAAAATTTAGAGAAATAATTTCTTATATATACTTTAATATTTTTAATGTTTATGCTATTTTTTTCCAATATTATGCGTGACTTCCAAATATCTGTTGGCACTAACATTATGATGAATAATAATTCCCCTATGGTTTATTTTTTTGGCCTGGTCTGACATAGGTCACTATAGAAACAATGTTTCAAAACAACCCCTCCCTCACGGTAATTATTGGAATATTTGTGGTTGAAAAACTGGCCAGCTTAAGTTTTGATGGCGTTTGCTTCTTGTTTTAAGCCCCGCTTAAGGGGAAAGTATCAATTTATTTCATTAATGGCCATTATATCCTATCGTAATCTCATTAATTGTTTCATTTTAAATCTACTATAATTACTAGAATCTTCGAGGATACTTCTGGTCTAGTAAGCTATTTTTATGAACTTTGGACTTAGAAATATATGGTGGAATATAAATATTTTAGGTAACTCTTACCTACAAATTTAGTTCCCTAATGTGTTTACTTCTTTGTTTGTGTGTTTTTCAAAGTAGTTAAAAATGAAAAATAAATTTTTTGGCGGAATAGCATTTAATATGGCTTTTATTGGGATGGTTTGATTTTGGTGAGAGACAACAAATGAGTTAATTCATTCTGGAAGCCAGCTGTTTCTAAATGATGCTGAAGCAAGTTTTTTTATATGTTGCTAATCCTGTTTATTATTTTCAAATTTTTTATAATTTTTTGTATGAATGGACAATAAATTTTGTTTTAAAATTTTTTCCATTTGTTTCAAAATCTAAATGTAATGGTCTATCAGAGATGGCAAATATTTGATACGGATTAGACTTTATAGTCTGCCGTGCAAATGTAACTGATAAGCTGACTTATTAATTAATTTATTTAATTATATATATATATATATATATATATATATTAAAAGTATATTATGAATATTTTTAAGTTGTAATTAATTAATTAATTTTTAAATAAATTAATTAAAATAATTATTTTTTACGGGTTAAATTATTATATTATAATTAATAATTAAAATTTAATTTGTATGTGTTAATAATTTAAAATGTAAGATTATTGTGTATATAATACATAAAAGTTAACTTTTAAATTTTTATTTTTAAAAAATAGATTGACGTCTAACTCGTTGTATAGTTCAAGACGAATTAAGAGATAAAACTTTATATCGCATAATCGTCAGTTAACTGTACGATCACCTCTCTCATATTCTTAGTTAGTTTTCAGAAAGCGAACGGTCCTTATTAGAGAGTCAGTGATTGATTTGTAAGTCATCTAATAATTTATCAGAGATGCAAATTAAAAGCATTTACAAGTAAAATATGTTTATCAACTATTGAGTCAGGATTAAGTCCATATTAATTAAAAATCAATTCTAAAACTTATAAATTTAGGTAAGAGGTCACATTTAATTAATTCTAATTATCTAACTGTCGTATACTGACTTAAATATCTAAATATTTTTTAAAGGTATATATTGTATAAAAGATAATAAAGTAAAAACTTTGATTCCTATGTTAATTTGGAGATTGGTTGAAGTTTGATGTTGAACACAATTGACCTCAATCCCATTTCTAAAATAATTTCAATCTGAAATATCATATCAAGCCCATTTTGCCACTTTTAAGTTTGACTATTTTGATTCTAAATTATAAGATGATAAATAAAATCCTCTTATCATTCTGCATAGCTATTCTTAGTTGATTAATGTAGAGATTAAGATCTTAATTCCTTGACCCGTTAAAGATTTTGATTTGTAAATAATAACGAATATTTAAATATTAATTAATCGAACACAAGCTAACAATATTACTTTGCGAGATAAAACATTGAAGGTCTTGCAAGTAAAACTTTGATTTCATCTTAACGAAATCAAATTTATTGCAAAACTAAAATAAACACCAATGAAGTAATCGAAAAATGATGACTGGATAATAAAAAAAATTGTAGACGGGAACAAAGTATATAAGATGAACTTCAGAGATTAAAGAAAATATTAAAAAATGTTAATGACAACTGTAAATTTGAATTCACAAATGCACAAACTTTAGAGAAAAAATTGAAAAGGAAAGAGAAGCAAGGACTAAAATTCATAATTAAAGAAAAGTTGTAGACTGAAAATCGATTGAATTAAAAAAAAAAAAAGAGGAGGATAAAGAAGAAATAATGCCTATTGAATTAAAAACTTGTAATGTAAACTTTAGAATGTATATTGAAAAGAAAATAAAATAACTATATTTGGATCACTTATGCAGTCGTCCCAGTCATTTTTTTTTTTTTTGGTACAAAATGAAAGTAAGAATTAAGAGACAATGACTCTAACATGACATGAAAAAAATACTTATAACTATAAATATTAAATGGTGAGAAATATACATTAAAAAAAATACTAGGTTTTCGTTTTATCAGAATGAACATATGATTTTAATGTTTCTAATTTAGTATCACAATTTTAATCTGATCATTAGGAAGTAACTCACTCCAATTTTCATTTAAAGTCAATGCAAGTGTACTTTTATCACCATCATCCATGATGACCTAAGCATTTAATATCGTGTCAACAATCTTCAATTTCCTCATATATTTTTCGTTACCATGATTATGAATTTTAAACTTAATTTAACTTATAAAATTGATTTAAAGAGAGAATTATATACTCACTTACATATATTATATATTGATTTTATTTAAGTGAAACTTTCAACACAAACTAATATTTTAAAAGTGAAAACAATAAGATTCTTGAAAAGAGAAGGTTTTAAATTTACCCAAACTATACCCATAATATTCTGAAATAAAATATTTTCTAATAATTATTATAAATCGTATAGAAATATAATAATATATATCAACATTTTTTTTTATCAAAAAGAATCCAGGCTTGCTAATTAAAATAATGACAAAAAAACATATTTACAATTTCAATCTCCAAAATCATATCTACTGATATAAAAATATAAATACAATATTATTACGTGTAGCACTTTTGTAGGTACGACTTATTATACTATTTTTTTTATTCAATGAAAGATATTGTACATGTTACTATATAATGAATAGAGAGAAAAAAAAAACAAGAAATAATACTTTTTATTAACTTTCAGGAGGTTGGCCTTAGAGAATAAATAATTACTTCAAACCTGATAATTTGTTAGTTCGAAGACAGTTCTTTCCTATTGTTAATTTTTGAAATTTGAAAACACCTTAACAGTTAAAGTAAAATAAAATCCTAAGAAACTAATATGACCGTTGGGATTCAAATTCAAAGGTGGGCCCGAAACCACTTTAAGGTTGTTACCAGGAGCCACCAGAGGAAAAATCAAAATTAGAAAATAAAAACAAAAAATCTGTGTGTTGGGAGAAGGAAGAAGCCATGGGAACCCTCTTTGTGCAATCAAAATCAAAATCAAAATCCAGCACATGGGAAGAAGACAACCGCGACAGCAGCTGCTACTTTCCTGGTTGCAAGAAAGATGCCAATTGCAATTGCGAAATGTGTTTGGCCAGCATCAATGCCACCCTCGATCTCATGCCCACCAGCGTCCATAAAAGCACCCTCACTAAGCTCTCTAAATCCAACAAAGTTCTATGTACTCCTATCTCCTTCGATGCCTCCGTTGTGTCCACTCCCCGGTCCAGTTCTTTTCAGCTCTCATCATCCACTCCTCTCTCCAAATCAAGTTCCACATCAGACTCCACCCACGAAATGGAGAGGCAGAGCACGAGACAACAAACCTCTGCTTTCAGTTTCTCGAGGCTGCTTCTCTTTTTTGGATTCCTTCTATCTGCAGACCTTGTTTTCTCCTATGTGGTCTCTGGGGTTTTCAAGCCTGCTTTGTCGCCGCATTTGGTAAAAAGGTTCGGTGAGAAATGTAGCCGAGTGAATGATTTGAATGGAAAGCTGAGGCTTTTGCACAAAGATTTGGCAAGCGTGGTTGTTGGACAAGTTTCAAATTGCAGTTTTACGGATACCTCGTCTTGGGAAATCAGCCAGGTATTTGTTACTCTTTAAAAGAAAGCTTTTTAATTCTGTTTTTGTTGATTATAGGATAAAATGAGACTACAGCTAAATAATCTAAAACACATTTTCCAATACATTTTTAAGCTGTTAATAATAGGGCAGTATTGCTTAAAAAAACCATTAACATTTTGTACAGGATGATCTGCTATTGAATTCAAGGTGTACAATGTACAAATCTCTTACAGAGGAGGTAACCATTTGGGGATGGCCTTTGCAAACAGCAGGATTGCTCACAAATGGATTCTCTACTCGAACATTCACTCTCTTATCAGGAAGAGTCACTCAGGTGAATTCTCTGTTTTTGTAGTTACCATCCCTAGACTAGGATTGCTTGATTGTTGTTGACTAACTCCTTGTCAATCTGTTTATAAAGTGGAATAGTGGACAGGGAAGCTATTTGATTTTGAAGAGAAATACTTCATGGATGCAACCAAAATGGGATGCTTCAGCAGTGCAATTAGACCCCAACACTTGGATTCTTGAATATCAAAGGAGCTCTATTATTGATGGTACAAGGTTGTATTCTGCAGCATTGGAGTTCCTCAAGTTTAGGATTTCAATAATTGTCCGCAGATTGAAGAAAGATTTCTGGCTTTCTGTAGCATTTGAAGATAACCATTATAATGGATTCACTCCAGACAAAGAGGCTCAAATCCCAACTTGACAAAGATTAGATTTTGGAGTTATAGATCTTTAATCATCAGCACCTGCCCTCATATCTTGTGAGGAGCTCCATTTTTTTTAGTTTTATTTTGTATATGTTTTTACTAGCCCAATTTACTCTGCAAGGCTATACATTTGAATACAAGAGGATTGTCGGACAAATGCACTCTTAGAAGAAATTAAGAGAGGGTATAGCTTTTTGATCATCAAACAAACTTTTCTTTTCACTCTGTTTACAGAGAAATTTATTTAAATATGTAGTAAATCTTATTGACTTTCAGTTGGACTTGGACATTTGAGAACAAGAACAAAGTTATTATGTGGTGCGCCTCCTCTTGGACGGCTCCCTAATATAACTTCACTTTTTCCAGAACTGAAATCTAACATCCGTTTCTTTGGTACCATTACATCACCCTCCTCTGTGGAGAATGGATTCTTTAAGTTTTCATTTCATTTCCCTTTCTATGCGTACACTACTGCAAATGACATTATTCTGGTGGAGTGTATAGTGCATAACATTGCTCTTATGCTTAAGTCTTGATATATTTTCTGCAACAAAACCTGGTGGAGTCAGAAAATTTTTAAATACTATCTCAGCAAAAGGTTCGATTTGGTCATATCAGACCAATAATATATATTCTCTAATATCTGATGTGTGGTGTGCATATCATTCAGGGCTCCTTCAAAACTCGTTTTATCTTCATGTCTGTTTTATTTCACTTCGCTTGAACAAGCGCGCCGACAACAGTACAAGTGAAATCAGCATTCTGGTCTTATCAAGCAGCGCTATGTGCTGCAGTTACGTTTCATTGAACATCTTAAACTATTTGGTCACATATCAAGCGACCTTCTTCCAAACCCCTCCTCCATGTTTTTGAAATCAGTGCCAATGGGTGCCCAGCTGATGCTATATCAGAATTTTTATCCCTCTCATGATTTCTAACATAATTGATTGTATTATGACCGGCATCTCTTAATTATGACTTCCAATAACACAAATTAGTCGTCTCTGGACTTAGTTTGCGTTGCTGTTTATACTTTTGGCACAGAATTTTTACACTTTTGGACAAGTGTTTAGTTTCAATTTTTACCCCCTCTTTCAATTGTAGTGTTGGTACTTCTACAATGCTTTTAAAGGTACCAGAAAGCAAAACCTTAGGATTGCTTTAAAATGTTGGAGTTTAGGAACATAAGAAAGTTCTTCCTACCTATTTTTGAGCCTGCGATACATTGTCACCAAATATCTGCCTTTTTTGTCTTAGAAAAAGATTCATATCAAGTAATTTTGATTATTGAACCATATTTACGACAGAGATGAAGAGTAACATGATAAATAGTGAGATGTGTAATTGTTTATATAATAATTATATATATTTTATGAAAATGTTAATTTTGAACTTATGAAAAGAATTTAGATACCTAATATCCTTAAATTTCATTATTGACCTGTATGTTATACGTAAATATCGTGTAAATAGTGAAAGAAATAATAATGAAGTTACAAAACTTTTAAAATATTAGTGTATAATATTATATATATATATATATATATATATATATATATATAGTTAAATATGTTTTTAGTTCCTAAACTATAAAGCGAATTTGTTTTTAGTTCCTCTTTCAAAGTAAGGTACATTTTAGTCCTCCTCCTTAAGAAAACCTTAATTTTTAGTCCTCAAAAACTAACACCGTTAAAAACCAACTGAGCTGGCTGACGGTGTAATGCCACACAATTTTTTTTTCTGACACCACTCCTGCCATGAGCCACCTCTGTCATTTCCCTCCCTGCTTCTACACCCACCCGTGATTAATCACCTGCTTCAATTTTTATTCTATGTTATTTTTAAACCTTTTTTCTTAAAGCAAAAATATACATAATTCATCATAACCACACCTCTTCTACACTTGGAAAAACCCAAACGATTTGCACGCTTCGCCGATTTCCTGCACAATCTGAGCTCTCTTTTCACAACCCAAATTGATTTCCCTTTTCACTACAGATCTCGTATCAAACTCAGATTCTAACTTTAGTCATCAAAATTGAGATTGAAATTTAGAAACCGTGAAATAGAGAGAAATTGAAATAAACAAAGACAGTGAACACACCAGACGCGTCCTTTCTTCTCTAATCTATCTTCAAATTTCAAACGGGTAAGTAAAACACCAAATATCTACCTTTTCCCAAATTTGTATCTTTATAGAATTAAGGATAAAGTATATATGAAATTTCCAATTAAAAATTAAAACACCCTTTTAATATTTTATTCAATTTTCCTCAAAGCAGTGAGGAACATCTCACAATAAAATGAATAAATGGGAAAAAAATGCAAGTACAGAATTAGCCAAAACATACATGATTAACTAACCCGAATGAGATCAACAGCTGAATGGCAATAATTGTCCATGACCAAAAGTGTGTAAGTTAAAACTTTGATTTTTTCCAAGCCTTTTTCCGGTTTCTCCTCTGCAACCAGGTAGAACAGAAAACTTGGTAAACGAAAGTTTAGAGAGAGAAAGAGAGAGTAAAGCAGGAAAGGGAGGGCGTGGGGTTGACGACGAGGATTCCGATGTCCTTGGGTTTGACGCGGGTGTTGGCGAAGAGGTTATCAAGGGTGCCGAACATGACCTGCTCGGCCTCTTCCCTGGCGTGGTGCGGTGGGAGGAAGTCGCTGGTAAGGGTGGAGTGGTGGATGAACTTTTGGAAGTGGACGGTGAGGTGATTTGGAGGATGGTAGCAGGAGAAGTCGAGGAGGTAGATGGAGGTAGACGACCTCTTCTCTGTCATTTCCCTCACTGCTTCTACACCCATGAACACACGTGGCACACCGTCAGCTAGCTCAGCTGATTTTTAACGGTGTTAATTTTTGAGGACCAAAAATTAAAGTTTCCTTAAGGAGGAGGACTAAAATGTACCTTAATTTGAAAGAGGGACTAAAAACAAATTCGCTTGATAGTTTAGGTACTAAAAACATGTTTAACCCATATATATATATATATATATATATATATATATATATATATATATATATATATATATATATGATAATATCTCTTATTAATGTAATATTTATATTTTTTAAAAAGCAATAAATATATTATGATAACACATAGAGCTGTTAAAACAGGCAATCCGATTCGATCCAGTCCATCACGGGTTGTTCATTTAGTGAGTCAACCCAACTCGGCTCACTTATTAGCGAGTCGAAAAAATCGAACCCAAAGCGTAATCCAAGACAACTAAAAAACACAGAAGCGAACAAATAAATTTTTTAAAAAATATCATACAATCCAAGCGTTATCCAAAAACAAACACAAAAGCGAACAAATAAATTTTTAAAATTGATAATTTTTGTATCACTTGTCCATTTATAGTATTAGAGTCATGAATAGATAAATCTATAATATTTTTCTCTCTTGAAATATCTTTTTCTTTATGCTTATCTATAATATAATAAAAAAATGTTAACTAATAATATTAAAACACACAATAATAAATAATTAAATTAAATTAGGTGGGTTGGTGAACCGACCTAGCTTATCATAGGTTTGGATGAGTCGGATTCTAATAAATCAGGTTGAAAACTCGTCCACATGAAAAGAAATACATTTTTTTCAAATTTAATCCGACTCGAACTCGTGATGGACCGGATTGACCCGTAGATTACAATCCTTATCTACAGAAATAGTTACAAAACTCATTAAATTTAACGTAGATTCTATTTGATTTGACTTAATTTAATTTTAAGTGTATTCAATTTTACTCCATATCGTCAACTTAATTTAACATATTTAACGTTAAGTCAAAATAGATCTTTATATTGAAACAAAAGTTACAAGAAGTTATAAAAAATTATATAACATAATAAAAGTTTGAAAAACTAAATTACAACTTAAGCATATTTGCATCCGATGTGTCGCAACCGGAATCGCGACGGGACGACGATCCAAAAAAGAAACGGGTTTGGAAAAGAGATTTGGAGTCGCCACCATAGTTTATTCTGGAAAACTACGGAAAAACCATAAAATAATAAGACACGGTCCACGAAAACCAGATTTTGGGTTCGGGAGTCGGTTACGTGTAGGGAAGGTATTAGCACCCTACAACGCCTGCCCGAAGGCAGTACCTTTAACTAAATGCACGAATATGATGTGGTTTTCAAAATGTTTAACTAGTCCCTAAAATAAAATTCTAAATAAACAAAATATATTTTTTAGTTTTTTGGGCCCGACAAGGATTGACCTTGCTCCTACGTATTCTCATTCAAAATGAGAAATCAGGGTTACGTAGTTCTTTCTGAAATGTTTGAGAAATTTGTTTGGAAATGATTTTGTATTTTTGGGAAATGAACCTGACAAGGACTGGCCTTGCTCCTACGTATCTCCATTTTTGGTGAAGAATCAAGGGTAACGTAGTTCTAACTGAAAGATTACTTGTAGCTGGGAATATTTTAGTATTTTTAATAAAGAATGAAAAGGTTTTCTAGCACAAGGCCTACGCGAGCGGTCGCACGTGTGCTTAAACCTTTTCAAATATTTTTATTTGATTTTTAACTTTTGTAAAAGAAAAGGAAAAGGTTTTTTAGCACAAGGCCTACGCGAGCGGTCGTACGTGTGCTTAAAACCTTTTCAAAATATTTTTATTTGATTTTTAACTTTTGTAAAAGAAAAGGAAAAGGTTTTTTAGCACAAGGCCTACGCGAGCGGTCGCACGTGTGCTTAAAACCTTTTCAAAATATTTTTATTTGATTTTTAACTTTTGTAAAAGAAAAGGAAAAGGTTTTTTAGCACAAGGCCTACGCGAGCGGTCGCACGTGTGCTTAAAACCTTTTCAAAATATTTTTATTTGATTTTTAACTTTTGTAAGAGAAAAGGAAAAGGTTTTTTAGCACAAGGCCTACGCGAGCGGTCGCACGTGTGCTTAAAACCTTTTCAAAATATTTTTATTTGATTTTTAACTTTTGTAAAAGAAAAGGAAAAGGTTTTTTAGCACAAGGCATACGCGAGCGGTCGCACGTGTGCTTAAAACCTTTTCAAAATATTTTTATTTGATTTTTAACTTTTGTAAAAGAAAAGGAAAAGGTTTTTTAGCACAAGGCCTACGCGAGCGGTCGCACGTGTGCTTAAAACCTTTTCAAAATATTTTTATTTGATTTTTAACTTTTGTAAAAGAAAAGGAAAAGGTTTTTTAGCACAAGGCATACGCGAGCGGTCGCACGTGTGCTTAAAACCTTTTCAAAATATTTTTATTTGATTTTTAACTTTTGTAAGAGAAAAGGAAAAGGTTTTTTAGCACAAGGCCTACGCGAGCGGTCGCACGTGTGCTTAAAACCTTTTCAAAATATTTTTATTTGATTTTTGTGGAGAATGAAACAAACAAGTCTAACCGATATAAATAAAACAAAAGCGTGTGGACTATCATAAAGGGGTTACATGCAATAAAAAAACTAACTAATAAAAAGAAAACAAAAGCATAAAAATAAAGCAAGAGAAAAGCCCAACATGAATAGGGGTACAGAAATAAAAACCAGAGGTGTGGAGTGAAATTGAGGCTCTTTAATTTGGACCAAAACCCTTTTCTCCAACTTTGTATTTGGGTGTAAGGACGAAATTTGGGGGTGCCATTGGGTATTTGCTTGTCTGGCCCAAAGCCTCTTTTCGTTCCCACATCAGAAATCCTAAGACCTAAAGTCTCTCTCCCAAACGAGCCAGCCAAAGGAGGGACGTGCCTCGTCCTCCAACGCACATGCGCCGCCGCCTCCATCGAAATCGACCACCGCGCCACCACCTCTTCCAGTCTTGGCGTCGGCGGCAACCCCAAACGCCACCGGAACCGTTTCCAACCGCAGCGCCACTGCCTTTCTCTCTCGTCTCTCTGTCCTGGAATATTTGGACGTTGAGCCTTGCTACCAGTTGCAATTAATATGTGCTTAGCAGAATAGGACAGTTTTGTGCCATCCAATTGTGTCACCTCAACCTCATTTGGACCAACTATCTTTGCCTCGCCTTCAAATAATTTAACCCCCGCATTGGATAACAGCCTCTTGTAAATTCAATTTAATCTGTTTATTTCATCTGTCTTCTTTTGCAAGAGCTTCTTCCAATTGAAGTCAACTTTCTCACTCAATTCCCACCCATAATTCCTAGTGTCGCAACCGGAATCGCGACGGGACGACGATCCAATAAAAAGATTACGAAATATTTGAAAAAGAGATTTGGAGTTGCCACCATAGTTTATTCTGGAAAACTACAAAAAAACCATAAAATGATAAGGCATGGTCTGCGAAAATGAGATTCTAAGTTCGGGAGTCGGTTACGTGTAGGGAAGGTATTAGCACCCTACAACGCCTGCCTTAAGGCAGTACCTTTAATTAAATACGTGAATATGATGTGGTTTTTAAAATGTTTAACTTTCCCTTAAAATAAAACTCTAAAGAAACAAACAATATTTTTTAGTTTTTTGGGCCCGACAAAGATTGACCTTGCTCCTACGTATTCTCATTCAGAATGAGAAATCAGGGTTCCGTAGTTCGTTCTGAAATTGTTTGAGAAATTTGTTTGGAAATTGTTTGAGAAATTTGTTTTGAAATGATTTTGGATAAATTTGGATTTTTGGGGAAATGAACCTGACAAGGACTGGCCTTGCTCCTACGTATCTCCACTTTTGATGGAGAATCAAGGATCATGTAGTTCTGGCTAGCAATATTGATTGTTGTTTGAAAATGTGGATGTTTTTAGTTTTTGAAGATTTTTATATTTTTTGGTATTTTTCGATGTAATATTTAGATTTTTTTTGCGTAATGAGCACTAGGCTGATGCGTACGATCGCACGAGCACTCACACGGCTTTTTCTTTGTTTTTTATTGTTTTGCGTAATGAGTACTAGGCTGATGCGTACGATCGCACGAGCACTCACACGGCTTTTTTTTTTATTTTTTATTGTTTTGCGTAGTGAGTACTAGGCTGATGCGTACGATCGCACGAGCACTCATACGGCTTTTTTTTTTGTTTATTTTATATTTTGGGTAACGAGTACTAGGCTGATGCGTACGATCGCACAAGTACTCATACCGATATTTATTATTACATGTTTTTTAAAGTTTTATATTTTTTATTTTTTATTAAGAAAGAGAGGTGAGTTGAAATATCTATGACGTAAAAATATCAAAAAGCATAGGATAAAATTGTGGTGGAAAATAGGATAAATTTATAAACTAAAAAAAAAAAAAATCAAAATGCATATAAATAGAATGAAAAGAAAATATGTACCTTGTTGAAGATTTGAATGATGAAAACCTTGCTTGTAATAAGTTGTGAGAAGAGATAGATTGATGGTGAAGAAGATGAATTTATAGTAGAAATGTGGTATGTGATTTTATATGTATAGAGAGATAGTAGAATGTGAGAGAAAAATAAAGTAGAGTTTTGGGATGAAGAGGTTTGGTGTGTGAGAGAAAGAAGATGGATATTGTGAAGTGAAGAGAATGTAGGTATTTATAGAGTTAAGGATGAAGAAAGTTGATGAATAAAAATAATATAATAAGTTGGTGGAAAATTTAGATGAAATAAAATATAATAAAAAAAAATGAATAGAAAAAGTTAATGTGGAAAATAAGTGAAATAAATAATATAAAAAGTTTGTGGAAAAATTAGGTGAAATAAAATATAGTGAATAGTAAAAGTTAATGTGGAAAATAAGTGAAAGAAATAATATAAAAAGTTGGTGGAGAAATTAGGTATGGAAATTAAGTGAAAGAAATAATATAAAAAGGTGGTGGAGAAATTAGGTATGAAAATTAAGTGAAAGAAATAATATAAAAAGTTGGTGGAGAAATTAGGTATGAAAATTAAGTGAAAGAAATAATATAAAAAGGTGGTGGAGAAAAATGGATAATAAAAAATGTTGATGGAGAAGATATAATTAAAAAATGTAAGTGGAATAATTAGAAAAGTTGATATATAAAATTAATATGGAAATGATGTGGAAAAAGTAAATGAAAAAGGTAGATGATGTGGAGGGTGAGGTGGATGGTGATGTGGAGAATGGGGTGTGATAAGAAAATATAGGTGGTGAGGAAGTAAAAAAATGAGATTATTTTAGGCCATTGGATTAAGTGTTTAAAAGAAAATTTAGGGGTGCAAAAAGTAAAATAAATAGTTTTTTCATTTTGGTTTATTTTTGATTATTTTTTTATTATTATTTTTTTTGTGATAAATTATATTTATCCGGACGAAATTGGGTGTTGACAGCTGCCCCTCTTTACTTAGATATTACTGGATAATATGAAAATTTGATATTTTTGTATTATCGGAGTAAAAGCTAAGTAAAGAAAGAAACACTAATTTCGTCTGGATTTCAAAATGGACAATGAACAACAGGAAAGTGAATGAGGTGTCATAACCTCGTGGAGGGTGTCGTAACCCTATGAAAGTGAATGAGGTGTCATAACCTCGTGGAGGGTGATCGTAACCCTGTAGAAGTGAATGAGGTGTCATAACCTCGTGGAGGGTGTCGTAACCCTGTGGAAGTGAATGAGGTGTCATAACCTCGTGGAGGGTGATCGTAACCCTGTAGAAGTGAATGAGGTGTCATAACCTCGTGGAGGGTGTCGTAACCCTGTGGAAGAAGTTGATGAGGTGTAGAAACCTCGTGGAGGGTGTACCAACCCTATGGAAGTGAATGAGGTGTACAAACCTCGTGGAGGGTGTACCAACCCTATGGATGAAGTTGATGAGGTGTAGAAACCTCGTGGAGGGTGTACCAACCCTATGGAAGTGAATGAGGTGTAATAACCTCGTGGAGGGTGTACCAACCCTATGGATGAAGTTGATGAGGTGTAGAAACCTCGTGGAGGGTGTACCAACCCTATGGAAGTGAATGAGGTGTACAAACCTCGTGGAGGGTGTACCAACCCTATGAATGAAGTTGATGAGGTGTAGAAACCTCGTGGAGGGTGTACCAACCCTATGGATAGTGAATGAGGTGTACAAACCTCGCGGAGGGTGTACCAACCCTATGGATGAAGTTGATGAGGTGTAGAAACCTCGTGGAGGGTGTACCAACCCTATGGAAGTGAATGATTTGAGTTTGATTGTTGGATTTGACCATTGCCTTGCAGAGGGCCGAAATAGAAAGTAAAATCGTTTGATTGTTTTGAATTTGAAATTTGGATTTTGTTGCAATTTTGAGATGTTGAATTTTTTGTTGATTTTTTGATTTTATTTCCTTGAGATAGATATGAGTGTCTATTTTAATTTTTGAAAACCTTTTTTAAAATTTGTTTTTTTTTTTTTGAAATAAGAACATGGTTGATGTAAATTTGGAAATTGCAGGAGAAAGCTTTGATGCATGTTGATTTTTTTTGTCTTTTTGAAAGAAGGAGAATTGATGAATATACATGGAAACAAATTCAAAGTTTTTTTTTTTTTTTTTTTTGAAAATATGTACATGATGTTGACTTTGATGATTTTTTTTTTGAAAGTTTTGAAATCAATAAACAAAGTGTTGCATTTTTGTACAAGTATTTGGATTTTGAAACCTCGATATGCAAAAGAAACATGGTTGATGTAAATTTTGAAATTTGGAGAAGAAAACTTTGATGCATGTTGAATTTTTTTGTCTTTTTGAAGAAAGAAGATTTGATGTAATTTTGAAATTGGAGGAGAAAACGTTGATGCAATTTGATGTTTTTTTTTTGAAGATTTGATGAACATTCATGAAAATGTGTACATGATGTTGACTCTTGATCCGTGATGGCAGATTATGAAACTATGACACTTTTTACTGAGTCAAGTTGTTTTTCTTTGAAATCATCCGGTCTATGAAGATTTAGACTTTCATCATTTTTTTTTTGGATGTCAAATTCTAAAGTTAAATGTTCAAAATGAAGCTTTTGTGCTGGATATTTCTTGGTGAAATACTAGCGTGTACATGCTTGATGTCAAGGGTTGGGACAAATATGTGGAAGGATTTGGAAGGTACCGGGTTGGCTACTTGGGCCTCTTACTCCTTAAAACAGTTACACATGCCAATGTAAGGTAGTAGATACTCAGAAGCTACTCCAGTTTGGGGCATGGTAAAAAGATAGGTATGGACAAATGTATCTGTGAATTGCGAGGGAATAAGTCATGAATCAGGGAGTGAGAATATCATGTGAGATTTACAAATTGCCCCAATTTTGGTGGTGATGGATTTATGAAGTTCGGGGCGAACCAAAATCATGGGAGGCCCAACAAGGGATGCCCTAGTCTTTGTATGAACTTTGAATATTCAGATGAAAGATTAACAAAGACGCCCAATATTTTGAATGGGTCAAAACACATGAAACTCACAAAGTTGTCCCTAGTTTTGGGTATGAGTCAATTAAGCGAGATTCAAAAAGAGGTTGCCCCCCACTTTGGGTTTACGAATGATACGATGGACTCAAAATCATACAAAGCCCCAAAGTGTCTGCCCCTGTTTTGAGGGTGGATCCATGAATTTCAGTATGGACAAATCTAAAAGGCTCAACAAGGGATGCCCCGGTCTTGGTACGAACTTTGAATATACAGATGAAACAAATGTGAGATTAACAAAGTCGTCCAATATAAAGTTGCCCAAAATTGCCCCCCTAGTTTGGGAATCGAGGGAAGAGTTTGAATGGGATTTTAATGTGTTCAAAAATTTGTGATGGGTATGGAAATGATTGGCTTGAAAAGATCAAACGGCTTGATTTTCCTTTGTATAATCTTGATTAATAGGGAGTTCCCTTCTTCCGAGGACATTTGTTTTTTTCATATTTTTTTTTTTTTTTTTAACAACTCCATTGTTAGCCATTTTGTCTTGTCTCAAAATTAAGCTTTATGAAAGTTTAAGCAACCATTATTCAATCTGTGTGGACTTTTATTGGGCTTGTAATGTGGCTTGGGCTGAAGGGTATTGAAAGAAATGATATAAAGGCTCAAATAAATTTTTGTGGGTTATTTGAAACAAGAGTTACCATCTGCACCTTGTATCAGTCATTCGTCAACACTGTTGACTTTCTTTGCTAATTTGCAAATTTCACTCTTTGTTTGTCATCACTTTGTGATTCTTTCCGTTTTTACTTCAATTTTGAGGAATTCTCTTCATTTGATCACTAAGTGCGTTCCTTTGCAATTTGAGTTGACTTCTACTGTGATGGTAACCCTTGTTTGGGTAAAATTTGAAAAGAAATTTCTTATTGGCTCAAATTTGGTATCAAAGGATATATTTTTGATTTTTTTTTTTGAAGAAAGATGGCCACACATCATTTCAAATTTTGATTGCTTTATTTTCAAAATATTAATTAGGAGACAAAGCTAAATGATCCCAATAGGAGTCATTTTTTACTGCCCTTTTTTTTTTTTTTTAACGGATTTCAGGATCTCCCAAATGAAAGCCAGTGGAGGTAATGGAAAATCTGCCCCAGTGTAAAACTTGGTGTTTATTATTTGGGCTCAAGAACATGATTGGGCCAATCTCTTGGTATAGCAAGGGCTGAAGGATGATGTTTCCAAGCAATGCACACACAGATATCTCTTAAGAATATGTGACTTAAACATTTGACTCCAGGAGATTATGACATCCATTACATTTTTTGAAATCTCATAAATTGGATAATTTGCATCGAAAACAAATGACTCAACTTTTGCGTATTTTTTGGTTTTATGCATGAAGAAAAGTAATATGAAATGAAAATGATGACTAGTTGAAAAACATATTTTCTTTTGTTTTTTTTTTGTTTGTTTTTTTTTTTAAAAAAAATTGGGTTTTGCGGACCAGCCTAGAAATGGGACCTTGCGGGTCAGCATGGGAAATAGGCTTTGTGAGCCATTGGGGAAATTGGGATTTCTCGGCCAATGTGGAATCTGGGCCTTGCGGGTCATCATGGAAGCTGGGCTTTGCAAGCCAGTATGGGAAATGGGCTTTGAGAGTTATTGCGGAAATTGGGATTTCTCGGCAAATGTGGAATCTGGGCCTTGCGGGTCAGCATGTAAGCTGGGCTTTGCAAACCAGTATGGGAAATGGGCTTTGAGAGCTATTGCGGAAATTGGGATTTCTCAGCCAAAATTTGGAATCTGGGCCTTGCGGGCCAGCATGGAAGCTGGGCTTTGCAAACCAGTATGGGAAATGGGCTTTCTGGGCCAGTGTGGAATTTGGGATTTTTGGCCTTCGTGGAATCTGGGCCTTGCGGGTCAGTATGGAAACTGAGCTTTGCACACCAGTATGGGAAATGGTCTTTCTGGGCCAATGTGGAAATTGGGATTTTTGGCCTTTGTGGAATCTGGACCTTGCGGGTCAGCATGGAAGCTGGGCTTTGCAAGCCAGTATGGGAAACGAGATTTGAGTGCTAAAATGGAAACAAGGGCTTGGGAACCAGTGCAGAAACTAGGCTTGGTGAGTGATGCAAAAATTGACATGAGTAAACTTGATTTAGAAAAACGTTTGAAAAATGTTTTTTTGTTTTATTCACTTTCGACACGGGAAAATCCAGATCGGATCGGACCCGAGGAGAAGTATCATAGAAGGAAGTTGGACTTACCAGGTACATTGACCCAATGGATCAGATGACCTGAGCCGTGCGAACTTGTCACAAGAAGATGACAAAGAAAACATTTTTTTTTTTTTGCATTCTCAAAATTTATGGAACAAGCTAAAAGAAATTCATTTTTTTTCATTTTTTTTTTGCTATGAGAGGATTTCACAAGATTTAAAGAAAAATTTGCAACACCACTAGACTCAATGGGCCCAACACTATTCTTCTTACAACCATGACAAAATCATCAGACAAGAGTCTGAATTCCTTCATTTTTATTTTTTTGCACAAATACTTGTTCACATAATGAAAAGGAAAATTTGAATTCAAAACACAAAATCTACATAAACATGCATTTTTTACTTTTCAGAAATTCAGATGCACTGGTTCAGGAGAAACCACATATGACAAAGGGCCTAATGGGCTCAAAAACTGTTCATCTTTCATTCTGAGATTTTTTGTTACAAATTCAAAGAAAATCACACAAGACAATTTGAACAAATGCACAAAACATCATTCAACAGCAAAAATGTGAAAACAAAATACCTTTGACATATTTTCAAAAGAAGTATACTCGAGAGAAAACCACGAAGGCCATTGGGCCTAATGGGCTCGAGCACTGTTCCTTTTTTTTCAATATTTTTGTTCTTAGATTTATTCAAAATGTAGAAGAATAAGGAATCAAATAAAATGGTGTGATGTAAAATTACAAACATGCCAAAATAATTCTTCACTCAAATTTATATTTCAGAAAGAATTGGGTTCAAAGAAGGCTAACATGGTAATGAGGCCCAATGAACCTGAAAAATGTCCTTTATCAAGCAAATGAAAAACAATTTCGAACACTTCAAATTTTACAACACTCCAATTATTATTTTTTTGGAAAAATTTATATTTATCAAATTTTTTTGATTTTTTTTTATTATTTTGTTTTAAAAAAACGGATCATCCAAGAAGTCTGGTATTGGGCCGGATCGACCCAACAAAACCCTACCCGTTTTCACATTTTCAAAATTTTATATATTTTTTTATTTTTGAATTTGAAATCAGGAAAACCGGGACTGTGACAACAGTTTCGGTACTGAGACCGGAACTGTTGTAACAGTGGAAACAACTTAGCTTTAAAAGCTCACTCCCTGTCATCTGAGGGCATTTCCTGACCGCTCGCTCTCTTTCTAAAACATTCCTCCGCTCTCCCTTCTCTCTAACTCTCCCTCTCTTGAGCTTCCGGATCCTACGAAGAGAATCTGCCTCTGTGCCTTCGAGAGTGTCGTAGCTCTGCGAGAAGCCTTTCTGCGTGCCTTCGCTTCCGGGTAAGTCCTCGAACCTCTAGATCTTCCTTTATTTCCTTTTTTTTTCTTTTCCTGTCTTTCTTTCCTCCTTCCCTTTCCTGCTTTTACTCTTTCCGTTCATCTTTTGTGCTTATTTCTTTCCGTTATGCTGTCCGATTCTTCTTACTTTTCGACTTTCCTTTCCCTTATGCTCTTCTATTCTTTTTTATGCTTTCCGACCTTGCTATTTACTTTCATAGCACTTTATTTTTACTCCCTCTTTACTTTCCGCTTGTTATTTACTTCTGCTTCTTTATTCGCTTTCTTTATTTGCTTTCTTCTTCCTCTTTTATTTTTCTTAAAAAAAAACCTAAGAACACACTGTCTTAACAAAGATAAGGGGTATATAGGCTGGAAACCAGACGCTAATCTCCCTTCGTTTGAAGGTATGACAGAGACAATCGGGTAGAACAACGCCACGTACCCCATAAAAACAGAAAACTTAAAAAGAGAATTATTTGAATGAACCGGACATGGACAAATGGACAAGGACAAAAGGACATAGATCCGTTTAGGACCCTTTTGCAAGGACCGTGAAACAGATCCAAGACCAGACACTGAAATAACAAAGACTGACCGGACAAAATAAACTAAAAGGAAACAAAAACGAATAAAGAAAACACTGAAAATACTTTTTTTTTTGTTTTATGCTTCTGTTATGCTTTTGTTCTTTTTACTTTTTATTATTTTTTTGTGTTTTTTTTTTAGAAAACTTAGAGAAGAAGGATGAACGAGATGGAGATGGAGAGGTACACCAGTCAGCGGTGGAGACCTACTGACGATCAGGTCAAAATGATGACCAATATCTACAACCACGGGGTCACACATCCCAGCAGAGCCCAAGTCGTCGAGATTGCGTCTCGACTAAGGGTTTTCGCAGAAGCCACTGAATACAATGTGCACTGCTGGTTCAACAACCACGGCAATCGGATCAGGCGCTGGCAAGCGGAGATGGACCCTACTGGCACCCTCTTCTCGCAACTGCCGCTATACATGTACGGTAAGCATCCTAATTACCTCCATCTCTTTTTTTTTGAAAATTTCTCTCCTTCCTCTTATTATTGACAAAAATTTCTGTTTGTTTTTTTTTTTTGGAAGAATACGACTGGGTGATCATGAGGGCGCCGAGGCTGCTGGACCTGTTCCCCGTTCCGATCATCATTGACGACGACAGGGACGGACGACAAATCGCTCCACCCATGCTTCTCACATTCCGCACCAGAGCTCCCTCGACGGAGCTCTCCCTTAGACCACCGCAACCAGCTCGGGAATTTTTTCGCTGATTTTTTTTTATTATTATTTTTTGGTCTGTAATATTAACGATCAACATTGATCGAACCCTGAACATCTTTTATTTGCTTTTATTTTTGTTTTTTCTTTCTTTGTGTTTTTACTGTCAATGGTCGAATTTGGACGAATTCCATAATATGTACTTTTAATGTTTCCCTTATTATTATGTGTTTTTGTTATATTTTTGTTGTTTGAGATCTAACCCCTTTTTGTGCAGATTGTCATTCTACCGAACTCGAGAGGGTTGGCAAAAGACAATGACCTGAGAGATCTCCAAACGCTTTGTAAATTTTTTACTTTTTTGTAATTTTTGTTTTTCTGTTTCGGCCACATGAAGGCCTTTATTTGTAATAATCAGGACACTACAAAATTGAATATACTTATTATTTTTTCATGTACATGTTCATCAATTCACATATTCTGCAATTTCGAGTCATGGAACTCTTCTTAAAAGTTTCCCTTTTTTACTTGGTCCGAAAGAAAACCATTAAGTTATCGTTGAATTTGAAACAACATCTGAATAATCGTGTATAAAATCGTTCAAGATTTTAAGAATGATCCAACACTTTTGAGGTAAACAGACATGAACATGAATTTGCCCAATCTGGAAAAGTTTTATGCGTCGAGAGACTTAATCAAAATGAATCCTCATTAAGGCAAAGACACGACCGGAATGGGTGTAAATGGAAAATCAGATTTACACTTAACGACCATGAAAATGAAAAACACATGTTAAGCCAAAATAGGCTTAGACAGACAGAGGTTTAAAAACGAAAATCAGGCTAGACATGGCTGGATTAGAACACGGACACGATAACAAAAACTATTTGGACAATGTTTAGGCTTAGGCACAGATGATGGGCCGAACATGACAAAGTTTAGGTTAAGACAAGGAGATTAAGACTGACAGTGGATTACGATTTGGGCTTCAAGAGGATAAACAAAGTTTAAGACAAAAAAAAAAAATAGACAGAACAAAAACAAAACAAAAAAAAAGAGTTTCTGAACCAGTATGACAAATACATCGGATGACAAAGGAATATGGGGTACAAACAAAAAAATGCATCTGACACGATGAACAATCCACAAATTTGATGGACTCTCGAAAAGTGATGATCATTGAGAAAACAATCCAAAAATGGCCCGCAAGCAAATCTATTAACACCAATTTATTGAGAACACATTTTTTTCATCTCATCAGGGCAACTTATTACACATTTAAACATTTTCCTCTGAATTAAAACTTTAGAGAACAAACAACCAATCTATAATGTGCGCGAACTTTATTGAATTTGTGAGAAAAAAAAATTGTTGACAAAACTTCATCTAAAATATGCTTCATTTTGAAAACATTTTCTTTCTTTATTCTTTTTTTTTTTTTTTGCAAATTTTATTTTTATTACATAAATTAGATGCAAAAATCATACTAATTTGAAATATTTTCTATTTTTATTATTATTTTTTTTAAATTTGTTTTTTTATTTTTGACACTAAACTGGATTACAAAAGATGATATAATTTCTAGTAGCAAAGGAATATATTTTCAATCATTTCAAAATATCATTATTTGTTTTCCAGATGGTTTAAATAAAACAATATTCAGACGCGACTAATTTTCACAAATTATTTTAACAAAACTGGAACATTTTTTTTAAAAAAAAAAAAAAAAATCAGTACCAAAAGATGATACATTTTCACGAAACAAGTTCGCGCATAAACATAAATCATGGTTGTTTTATTTCTAAACGTCTTAAATTACAAGAAAAATTTACAAAACATTGCCCTTATTTTTATATTTTTTATTTACTTTTGTGAGAATTGCTTGCGATCATTTACGAATAAAACCCCTTATACGATGATTCTTCTTTTACGAACGAAAATGGGCGATGGATTAGTGGTCAAACGATGATCTTGAACATTTTTTATATCATGAAAGCCGGATGAACATTTCAAATCATTGATAAAATTGAATTGAACGATTGGACCAAAAATCTTTATTTTGCTTCAAAAGCATTTTTATTCGAATATATTTTTTTGTTTTCTTGAGAATTATTCCATGAACTCGATAACAAGATAAATGCGAAACAAAATACATATGAATCAGAACATGTACATTTTTATTGCTCTAAATTTTTTTACGTGTTTTTTTTGTACACTTATTTGCTGTATACAAAGAAAAGATGAAAAAGAAATGACAAAACGATCTCCCTTTCGTGTCTTAATCGAAGGATGGTACTTAAGGTTCTAAGACTACATACATGCACTCACCAGGATGGTTTCCTAGTTCTTAAATCAAGGTCACCAGGGCTATGGCTCTTTTCAGTGTCTCTCCACAACAGTCAGAGTAATCAACTAGATGTGGAGACACAAATGAAGAGAACAGACTCTAGCTGGAGTTCTCACGATAGCCAGACAGGAAGTACATCCCAGAGTGACACCGCTACACAACTCCTCTATTTCTAAGTTACGCTCAGACCCGGGTATAGGGCCCCACTCATGATATGCATAATGTGTGTGGAGGGAGATTATAATGCAAAACAATTACAAAAATAGACACAAATAAGCAGACATATCAAACATAGATAAGGAACAATTATTTCAAACATAAAGAAAAAGTAAAAATAACTCACATGCAATTATTCCAAATATTAAACATAGATAAAGACAAAGGGAATAAAAACACAAAGAAAAAACCACATCGAATTCGCTTATCTAATTAAATGGCCTGACTCTCATAAGTCCCCAGTGGAGTCGCCATCTGTCGCAACCGGAATCGCGACGGGACGACGATCCAATAAAAAGATTACGAAATATTTGAAAAAGAGATTTGGAGTCGCCACCATAGTTTATTCTGGAAAACTACGAAAAAACCATAAAATGATAAGGCATGGTCTGCGAAAATGAGATTCTAAGTTCGGGAGTCGGTTACGTGTAGGGAAGGTATTAGCACCCTACAACGCCTGCCTTAAGGCAGTACCTTTAATTAAATACGCGAATATGATGTGGTTTTTAAAATGTTTAACTTTCCCTTAAAATAAAACTCTAAAGAAACAAACAATATTTTTTAGTTTTTTGGGCCCGACAAAGATTGACCTTGCTCCTACGTATTCTCATTCAGAATGAGAAATCAGGGTTCCGTAGTTCGTTCTGAAATTGTTTGAGAAATTTGTTTGGAAATTGTTTGAGAAATTTGTTTTGAAATGATTTTGGATAAATTTGGATTTTTGGGGAAATGAACCTGACAAGGACTGGCCTTGCTCCTACGTATCTCCACTTTTGATGGAGAATCAAGGATCACGTAGTTCTGGCTAGCAATATTGATTGTTGTTTGAAAATGTGGATGTTTTTAGTTTTTGAAGATTTTTATATTTTTTGGTATTTTTCGATGTAATATTTAGATTTTTTTTGCGTAATGAGCACTAGGCTGATGCGTACGATCGCACGAGCACTCACACGGCTTTTTCTTTGTTTTTTATTGTTTTGCGTAATGAGTACTAGGCTGATGCGTACGATCGCACGAGCACTCACACGGCTTTTTTTTATTATTTTTTATTGTTTTGCGTAGTGAGTACTAGGCTGATGCGTACGATCGCACGAGCACTCATACGGCTTTTTTTTTGTTTATTTTATATTTTGGGTAACGAGTACTAGGCTGATGCGTACGATCGCACAAGTACTCATACCGATATTTATTATTACATGTTTTTTAAAGTTTTATATTTTTTATTTTTTATTAAGAAAGAGAGGTGAGTTGAAATATCTATGACGTAAAAATATCAAAAAGCATAGGATAAAATTGTGGTGGAAAATAGGATAAATTTATAAACTAAAAAAAAAAAAAATCAAAATGCATATAAATAGAATGAAAAGAAAATATGTACCTTGTTGAAGATTTGAATGATGAAAACCTTGCTTGTAATAAGTTGTGAGAAGAGATAGATTGATGGTGAAGAAGATGAATTTATAGTAGAAATGTGGTATGTGATTTTATATGTATAGAGAGATAGTAGAATGTGAGAGAAAAATAAAGTAGAGTTTTGGGATGAAGAGGTTTGGTGTGTGAGAGAAAGAAGATGGATATTGTGAAGTGAAGAGAATGTAGGTATTTATAGAGTTAAGGATGAAGAAAGTTGATGAATAAAAATAATATAATAAGTTGGTGGAAAATTTAGATGAAATAAAATATAATAAAAAAAAATGAATAGAAAAAGTTAATGTGGAAAATAAGTGAAAGAAATAATATAAAAAGTTTGTGGAAAAATTAGGTGAAATAAAATATAGTGAATAGTAAAAGTTAATGTGGAAAATAAGTGAAAGAAATAATATAAAAAGTTGGTGGAGAAATTAGGTATGGAAATTAAGTGAAAGAAATAATATAAAAAGGTGGTGGAGAAATTAGGTATGAAAATTAAGTGAAAGAAATAATATAAAAAGTTGGTGGAGAAATTAGGTATGAAAATTAAGTGAAAGAAATAATATAAAAAGGTGGTGGAGAAAAATGGATAATAAAAAATGTTGATGGAGAAGATATAATTAAAAAATGTAAGTGGAATAATTAGAAAAGTTGATATATAAAATTAATATGGAAATGATGTGGAAAAAGTAAATGAAAAAGGTAGATGATGTGGAGGGTGAGGTGGATGGTGATGTGGAGAATGGGGTGTGATAAGAAAATATGGGTGGTGAGGAAGTAAAAAAATGAGATTATTTTAGGCCATTGGATTAAGTGTTTAAAAGAAAATTTAGGGGTGCAAAAAGTAAAATAAATAGTTTTTTCATTTTGGTTTTTTTTTGATTATTTTTTTATTATTATTTTTTTTGTGATAAATTATATTTATCCGGACGAAATTGGGTGTTGACACCTAGCATCCTCGAGTTCACCTCCAAAAGATGCTCCATAGACCAAAATCTTTTTGGGAACACAACCACGAATAACGCACGTTCCACCAACTCCTCCAATTGTTTCTGAGCTAATGGCATTAAACGGAAGCTCACAAATCCCCACCTTAGCTCCGTAATTCGATAAAAATCTAGCAGCACGAACGCCACCACTTCCAGTCCCAATAATAAACAAGTCAAAGTCAAAATGCGTCCCTTGTTCTACACCTGGAACCGATTCAGCCTCACCGTCGATAAGCATCTTCCTGGCCATCGCTATCGAAAAAGTTGAACTAAATCTGCGTCGTTGCAATAGGAGAGTAACTAGGTTTGTTAATGAAGAAACCAATCAGAACAAGATTATGCAGAGAGTATATATATGTATGTATATATATATATATATATATATATATACTAAGGAGAAACAAAGAAAAAAATGTGTTTGCAGGTGTCGGCAGGGTCATCCTCCACGTCTCTCCTTCCAAAGTCCAGGACCTACTTCCATTTCCACATGCTGCTGCTGCTTCCAGCCAAAATCAAATGGGCATTCTCTCTTCAACCGTAGCCTTCCATATCTCCCTCTCCGTTCTTCCTTTTTTTCTTTCTCTACCTTACATCACTCTAAAAACCTCCTGGTTCTAGGGATGGGTGATGAAGGTGTCCCCTTGGGTGGTCCCCTCTCTCTAGGTTGCGGCTGAACGTAACCCTCCTTATTGCCAATTCCAGGACTTGCTTTTGTGCCCCTCTGCTGCCAACGTGTCCAGCCCCATCTCCAAGCTTGCTGGCCCGTGTGCTGCCAATTGCTGGATTGCTGCTGTGCTGGGTCGTGACACCTCCCAAGCTGGACGTGAAGGAGACCCCCCCTTGTGCTACTGCTTCCTTTTTTCCATAAAGACAAGTGAATCCCGTCTTCACCCCTCCAGCTCAACGTTTCAGCTCTCTTTACACGTCCAGCCCAATTCCTGCTGCCAGTGTGTCCAATTGCTCCTGGACGTGGCATCAGCTGGACTGCTTTTGTTGGGCCGTGCTGAAGCTACCAATTACTGGATGCCACCAGTATGGGATGCTGGACCCGTGATGCGTTTGCTGCTGTCCTCCCAAGTTGCTGGAAGCGTGTTGTTACTGGATCTGCTGTCCGTGTGCTTGCTGGACCGTGCATCCAAGTGTGGGCCGTGATGGGCGTGCTGAAGCTGCTGTCCGTGAGCTCCTTAAGCAACTGGACGAAGAATGGATGAGCTGCTTCCTTTATTCTCTACTGGACCAGCTGCTGGACTCCGTTGCTGTTGCTGCTTTTGCTAGACGTGAAGCCTCTTCAAAGCTGCTGGAACTCACGTGGAACAGCCCACTTTTCATTTTCAAACCTGCTGGACCTCCAATTCAAGGCTTCTGGGCTGCTTCCGCGTGCTGTTGGATGATGTCCGTGAGTGTGAGGGAGTAACCATTTTTTCCTTTTTTCCTTTTTTTTCTTTTTGCTTTCTTTTTTAAAATACTTATATGAAAAATCAAATGAAATACAAAAAACAAAATAAAATAATAAAATTCATAAAAAACATAAAATAAAATAAAATGCAATAAAAATAAAAAAAAGAAAAACCTATATTATTTAGTCATCCGGACGAAATTGAGTGTTGACACGATGACATAACGTAACTAACAATGAAATTTAAAAAAATCATAAAATCATCCCATCAAAACTCGTCAACATTTAAAATATTATTTGGAAATTCACATTGAGACAAATTGCTGAATTAAAAAGAAATATACATATGGCATAAACATGTTTTATAACGTATATTTATAGATAAATCTTATTAATATAAATATGATATAATACTATATATTCAATAAAATAATTTATTAATTTTTAAAAAAATTATCGAGACACTAGCTAAAATTGTTTCTTAAGCGAATTCGTGGTAGTGGGTCAAATTGGAACATTCCATAGTTTTTATTTTATTTTTACTTAAACTTCCTCCCAATATACACTGAATCTATTTTCTTAGATTCCAATTAATCAAATTCTCTCTTCATCGGAAAGGTTTGATGAACAAGATGAGTTATACAGTGATATTTTATGCCGATTTAATTTAATCTGATATTTGATATTCCCTGTTTTAAAACAATGATGCATTATTAAATACTAATACAATATATTTTAACTATATTTTGCTTAGTATATGATATATTGGCTTATCCTATAAATATAACGAAAATAGAATCTATTTACATCTCAGAATATATTTTTTTCTGTTTGATTTTAAATTTATAGTCTTTCGAGTAAATGATTTCAGTCCTGTCTTGAAATGATTTATATTTACACTAAGTGTTGAGTTGGACAAGGACAATCTAACTTGACATAGTCACATCTATCATGGCCATTATTGTGTAATTGCCCAATATATATTTAATTTTTGTTCACATATATCCAAATTTGATTTCAGTTTCTTGTAATAACTTTGGTTGGTTAAAGTTTTTAGGGTTTTGAAAGGGAATGATTTTAATATTTACTGTTAATAGACTTCAATTATTAGATAATCACGTTACTTATTGTATGCCAACTTACCATTACTAGCTTCATGTCTCAATTAATTGTAATCCAACCTATCATGATTGCCCCACCCATAACTCTCACATCACACTTCTTGGGCCTAATTAACTTTCTCGATTCTTCATGACTCATCTTGTACTTAAAATGATAAACTAGAGTTGTAAAAACAGATAATTCGTCCAATCCGGTCTGCCTCACCACGGGTTAGTCATTTAGTGAACCAACCCAACTCGACTCATTTTTTAGCGAGTCAAAAAAATTCGAATCCGGCCGACCCACCACAGGTTAGTGGGTAAACGAGTTAGCTCACTTAATTACAATTTGTTTAAAATAAAAAAAATTATAAACTTTTTATAATTCAAATCTAAACAAATTTCACTCCCAACATGAGTGTTTAATTAATTTTGAAAATAAGAAATTTGAATAATTTTTTCAAGCAAAAAAGAATAATAAATATTTTTTTATAAAATTAAAATTAAATTTTATTAAAATAAAATTAGGCAGGTGGATTGGTTGGCCAACCCGGCCCACCACGGGTTCAACCCACATGAGCCGGGTTTAAATGAATCAGGTTGAGATCCGAGCCACATAAGAAAAATACAATTTTTTCAAATCCCATCCGGCCTGAACCTATGGTGAACCGGATTGACCCGCAAATTGTGACTCATTTTGACAGCTCTATGATAAACTAAATAATAGTAAGTAAATGGTTTCTTAATATCAGAACTGCAATTTATAATTTTTTCCATATTTTTAATCATCATTTAATTTTATTGTGACAAAAGTAATTTGGGTTTACAAGTATTTTTAAATTAAGTATAATTTTAACGTTTAATATATGTATAAAGTTATTAAAATTTATTCTCTGTAATTACAAGAGAGTGTGAGTAAATATTTTTTTTCTAGACATGTAATATTGCATCACCTACTACATTTTGTATGTAAATTAAAAAATACCGAAAATTGTACGGTTTTTAATCAACAGATGATAGAGACGAGAGAAAGAGAAAATATAAGATATTAATTTTAAATGTGGATTTAAATTCATTTTCATTGGATCCAATAATAAAAATGTTTTTTAATATCTCAACATAAAATTACTAAAATAAAATATTTATTAGTAATATTTAAAAAAAAATTACAATCTAAAAATAAAATATAAATATAGTTCCAAAAAATTATTGTATAACAAGAAGATAAGAAGTATGAAGAAAATAAAAACAAATTAATAACGAGACAACAATAATATTATTCCTCTTGAGATATATAAACTCTTGTTCTCTCGTTTGGTGATCATTGCAAACGAAAGAAAACGATACAAACAAAACAACATAAAAGAAATAGTAAGCTAATGTACAAAAGAGTTGGCCTAATTTAATCATAAAATACCAATTTATAAACTAAACATATATAATGTATAAAAAGTCATATATTAACACAAATAATTGATATTATACTCAATTATTCGGATACATGTTTTTGACATAGGGATTCAACGTAGACATGCACTTGTAATGGTATATATGCTCTGCAAAGTCATAAATAAAGAGGTTATCACTCTTCCACTTATAGGGTTAGTCATCTTGGTACATATGACCAACAATATAATGGTTAAAACCTCCTGTGACTCTCATCACACAACTCATTCTACTCTATTTAAGTTTGAATAGTTATTAGAGTTCATGATACATTTTTTCTAACCCCTATATGTCAATACACACACTAACAAAACCACAAAGAATTTCTCCATGAAATTTCTTCAACAATCATCATCACACATATCCACAATAATATCATCATCTCAATAAAATGTTATAATATTCATATAAAATGACGTTCGGTGCCAAACCTTTTGCGAAAGGTAGCTCAACGACGGTCCTTACGCTCATCGCCAAACCTTTCGCAAACGTGGTGCTTAACCAAAGTTGTGGCGCTTAATGTCATTTTTCTCGCAAAAAGGCACGCTTAGAGACACCCTTTTGTCGCTCAACGTACTCCTGAAACTAAAATTACTCCAAACATGCAGTGAAAAATGACATTTAGTGGTGATATACTACTCCTACTTAGCGCCAAAGTATTGACATTTTTCAATACTCAGTGATACAAAACTGACGCTCGATGATTTGAAGTTAAAATGCTTTTAAATCTGCACAATAAACTAGCGTTCAATGTCAGACTGTCACAACTCATTATTGTATCGGATATCTGTATATTAATTTTTATGATTTAAAAAAAAACATGTTCAAATATTATGATTTAGAAAAAAAAAAACATGTTCATATAATCAAATTGTATTTATTTCTTAGTACTTTGATAAAAAACAACTTTTAATATAAAAATTCATGCGAACTTGCTCAATCAATTAGATCTTAAATTAATCAATACAAACTAAATCAAAACAAACCACATAAACAAACATACAAAACAACCAAATTTAAAAGATCAAACTTCATACATTTTTTATATCAAGGTTTAGATTTTGCCTAAAAAAATAGAATTAGTGAGTCTGTGGTGTTCATTAAATTTCAAACCTTGGTAAACTTTTGTATTATAGAATAATATAAGTTTATCAAAGTAGATTTTGAATATTCTGAATTTAGAATTATTATCTTCTGCGAAATTTAAATGAAACGGAGTTCACATTACAATTATTAACTAAACATACACAAATATATAGTAAAATAAGTTTCAAAGTTATTATTTATACAATTTAATATATTTGACAATGAAATAATAGTATTTTATTTAAATAATAATTTAATTTATTTTACCATGTCATTTTGATATGGTATAGATATTAAAACCGTAATAGCATTCTTAATAACAAAAATCCAATTAGTAATTATTTAAATTAATTTCAAAATATATTTATTTTAAAAACCATATTTACATTTTTTTTTTATATTTTCCATGTCAATATTAATTTTAATAATGTTTTTATATTTTAAAAAATAAAATTAATATTTAATATATATATCTCAAAAAGCTATATTTTTCTAATATAATAGGATTATAATATTATTTTTATCTTTGTTTTTAAATTTTATATTTTTCCTTTATTTCTTTGAGTGAAATCTTTTAAATTTTCTAGTTCTGTTGACTTATGCTTTTCTACCAAAAGAAAACATTATAAGAACTTTTAATTTGATTATTTTCAAATATATATATATATATATATATATATATATATATATATATATATATATATATATATATATATATATATATATATATATATATATATATATATAAGAAAAATTGTTTGCTGGAAGTATGGATAGCCTAATTTTGTTCCTACCCAATCTCGAAGCGATCAATCTGTGAATGGATAGTGTATACAGATTTTAGCAGTGAGAAGGTTAGTTCAGCAATGATACAAACAAAGTGAGTAGATGCAGGAATACAGAGAACCACGATAATGATAATGTGCATTGACGTCAAAAGTTAACTTAATTCAGACGTTTGATGTTACATTACATCCTCAACTTTTGTAATCTGAATGGAGATCAGTGTCGTCTATCGTGTGTTGTCAATTCCCATTTTTTCCACTACTTTAGAAAAAAAAAATTAATCAAAGGAAAACACACTTCCATATGACAATATTAGAATTTCTTAATTTGGACATGAGATCTCATATTTAATGTATACGAGCAAAATCAATAATAAATACAAACTTGTTTTAAAATTTTGATAAGGAGACATAGTTACGCTAAGTCGACTTAGCGTCCCTTGTATAAATTAATTATGTCTCAAATCTTTTAACTATTGCATAGATACTTTGTTCATTCAAAGAATATAGCAGTATTTATAAGCACTTTTGACTTATTCCACCTTTAATTGGAATTTAATTAGTCAGAAATTAACTTTTGGTCACTGTGTTTTATTTAAACATGTATAAATATTTATTTGAGTGATACACTACTAGACAAAGTTAATTATTTTCTACAAAACTAATACAATGTTACTTTGTTACTATGTAAATGGATAAAATTGAAAAAATCTAAGCATAAGTAAATCGAACTTTAAGAGAATAAAGTATTTATTATTTTTATTTATTAGTTTCATAACTTTATATAAGACATAAATAACTTTATATAAGACATAAATGGTTTGATCGCACTATTAAATTATAATTTTTTTGTATAAATACTTATAAGATACTTGAATTTGAGAGGTCTGTATACATTACACAATTTGATTGTCACTATAATCAATCATAAAAAATGCAAGAATTAAGTACAAAAACAAGATAAAATTAAAGATTAAGAGGTTAAAAAGCTATAAAATGATTAATTTTATTAATAAAATATAATAAAATAATCACAAAAATTAACATGATTACGAAGATAGAAGGCAAATAGGAAAAGACAAGAATTAAGTAGAATTTTGAGAATCACGAAATTAAAATGATATTAAATCTAAAAAAATTACTTATAATTTTACATTAACAACAATATTATTTTTATATTAATTAGATAATCCAATATTTTTTAACACATGAATAGATGACTAAACAAAATAATAATTACATCTCACTCAATTAAAAAAAAATAATACATGTACTTAATTAAAAAATATAAAAAGTTTAAATTCTCAATAAAAAATAATAATAAAACTTTAATTAAAAATGCTCAGAAAAATTTAATAAAGATCCAAAACTTAATTAAGTATTCTATAAATATATTTGTTCATTGAGATGTATTTAGTCTCGTCTTACTTTATAATTATCTTTACTAATCTAATCTTATCTTCTTTAGTAATTATAATTATACTTATATTTTAAAAATATAATAATTATTAAATTTAAATTTCTCATAATATGATAATAACTTACAATTAGAAATATTATTATTATTAAAATAAAAAAATTGATGAAATTGTAAGTAAAAGCTTGACTCAATATTCAAATAAATAAATAATAATTTTTTAAATATAGAAAGATTCGTTTATTCAACTAGTAGTTAGAAAATTAATTCAAACGTTTTAATTAAGAATATATATACATATTATTTTTTTAATCATAATATTTTTTTTCACTTTTTTATTTTATTTTTTATGTAAAATAATAAAATTAATTTAAATATATTAATATACTAAATTATCTTAATAAATGTACTCCATACCAATTGAAATCCAGTCAGAGTCACAAACTCCTTTTATTTAGAAGAATATGATTATTAACCTTGACTTCTTATTCTTGCATAATTGTTCCTATCATCTTGAAAAGGTCCATATTTTTTCTATCTCATACCACCCATATCAATCATTTAACAAACACGTTCATACAAACATTATAATATAATAATACAATTAAAAAAAGAGAAAAAGAATTATGAATAAATAAAACTCGTTCTTTCTTCTTACCTAATAAATATATACTTTTATCTTATACTTTTTTTTCATCTTATTAGTAAATTGAAAAAACAAAAAAAAATATTAAATATATTGTATTTTAGAAAAAAGTAATTATTTTAGTTTGTAACACATTAGTAGTTATTGCAAAGTAAAAGAAGCACAAACTTAAAAAATAATTGTCGAAGTTTTTAATAGTCATTTTATTATGGAATATAAATATATGTTATAAGTTAATTTATAGTAAAATTTATAATAATTAAAAATATGAGAACCATTTATATTTTAAATCATGATTTTTAAAAAAAATCATTATTCTCACGTTTATCTTATTTCTAAACTATCACAAAAGTAAATCACAGTACACTTTGTAAACAACTAAAATTCATGTGGTGTTCGCTCAAAACTCACTGTTACAATGATTTTTTTTGGTGGATAGTAATAATAATTTAATGGCTCAATTTTTAATTTATATTTTCTCAGCTTTTTAAAGGTTGAGATTTTAAGCACTATCTGCGTTTAATTCAGCTGTTACCAAATCTCGTTCAAATAATTTGAAGTAGATATTTTCTAAATGTTCACTTCTTTTGTTTTTTATTTGGAAAAATCTTCAATCATTTTGAAATTTAATCAGGAATTTAGAAACACAAAAAGATTAGACTTTGTTTGAAGATAGATATTAATTCTAATGAATGAATATGTAAAAGAAATATGAGAACGATAACTTTCCGAACTTATATTAAAAGTATAATCAAATAATGTTTTCACTTGTTAAAATCAATGTGTTAGTTTATAAATTGTTATTATATTATTATAAAGTTGATAAAACGTAAATTAAAAATAGTAATATTTAATTCTCGACAGCTAATTGGTAGATAGATTTTACATTGTTATGTTATGAAGAAACTAAATCAAACCATTTACTAATTATAAAACTAAATTAAATAAAATATACAAATAATAAGGAAAAAAAAGTAACTTTTTTTCATGTATTCCTTTTTAGGAAAGTTCCCGGCAACCAATATGACACAACCAACAAAACCTATGCAATTTTTATATCTTCTAATTTTCCAAAAGTGAAGAAACAGAATTTAATAATAACATATTTTTGTGTACCGAAAATGATTGAAAAATGAATAAGTAATCCATTATTATATTATTATAAAAAGGACTTTATCATAGGTATATATCATACGACAGCATTATATAGTTTTTTTTTGTTAACTGGAAATCTTTTATTTTGCGTTTTTAATTCATAAAATATGCACTATGATAGTTATAGTTATTGTAATAAATATGCATTTAAAGCAATAATTATGATTACTAAATATGTTTATTAAAGTAATTAAATCTATCTATATTAAGATAACTAGATCACTTTCATGGTTAACAGACTTTTCTTTTTTTCTTTGTTTGATAATCACTTCCCACATTAATTAAGTAGTGGTGGAAAGTCTTAACGCGAAAGAGGGAATTTTACTGGATGGAAACATTCAAAAAGTGAAATCAAAAGACAGTTTAATAAAATTACAATAATAGGTTTGATTTTGAAGTAGTCCAAGATACGTTTGATACTTGATTTAGGTCATATCTTAAAAAAATCACAAATTTTATACAACTCACATTTTACCTTTCGGGTTTCAAGTAATGGCAGTGACTTGAAAGCGCTTTATCTCTACTTAATGAACTAGTTGGATTAAATATATTTTAACCACCACTTGTTAAAATTAATAGGTTTTATCACCTGTTCATTTAATTCACAATAAATATTGAAAACAGCATAATAATATATATAATTCAAATGCAATTTTCATTTATAATATAATAATAAATTTTTTATCTTCTTATATAAAAAATAATAAATTCATATAATTAAAGCAACACATTTATATTACTTCAATTCATTAATAATGTCAGTTTTATCCTAATAAATTACTTTTGTATGTAACCACACACACACACATATATATATATATATATATATATATATATATATATATATATATATATATATATATATATATATATATAACTGTTTAAAAGATTATGTTTTCAAATTGATAATGATTCAAAATAGTCAAACATAATATTAAAAGTTCAAAAGTTTAAAATATAAATAAAAATTTTATAAAAAAGTTTCATTATTTAAAAATACACATTATATCTAAACTTTTTTTTCTTAGGACTTTATTTTTTTACTTTCCTTAGTTTGTTTGAAGATTGAAAACTGTTTCAATGATCATTAATTTGAACTTTCTATTTCTGTTTAATCAATTTTTTTAATAGAGTAAGTTGATTTTCTACTCCTTTTCTTGGTTTATATGTTCTTCTTATGTATGTGAATTATCTTGATTCGCATGTTAAGTTTTAGTTTTTTATATGAATTTGTGCTGATTAGTGGTTTTAATAATATGTCCTAATTATTTACGTGTTGTTCTTATGTATAGGTAGAACATGTTGTGAGCTTGAAGGAATTTATGATTCCTTAGATCAATTTCATCAAAGTAAAAAAAACTAATTACACAGTTTTTATGTGATTGATACTTTATAATTGTTAATTGTATGATTATAGAATGATTTACTTGCATAATTAAGTTGTGTGATGAAATATGCATATGATAGGTTGAATTAAGATAGGGTTTTGATTTGACTTACTTGAATTGTATGATGAAATTGAGAATGTTGTCTGATTGATATTGTAAATGATATTGTTTGAATAAGTGAAGATTGTGTAATTTTAATTTGATATGTTCTGGCATATGTGTTGGCTCTTGAACTTAATTTGCGGGATTGGAATGACATATATTTGCATAATTATGTTCTACAAAATTATATAGACTTATTGGTCGAACCAACTCATATAACTACTGACTGAATGATCTTTTTAGATGATGATATACTTGTTAGAGTGAGAAAATTACTAACTTGGTGGTCGCTAAACGTAAATATATTTACTGAATAAAACCAAAATCAAGAAACTCAGTAACTTAACAATCGAATGAAACAAGTCTAGTTTAGTATCAATATATTCTTAATTTTATAAAACCTTTATAAATATTTTAATATTATAATTATATTTTGAATAATTAATATCACTGTGAATTATCTGTTATTAAATATTAACCATGATATTTTGTTTTAATATTGATATATAATATCTCATTCCAAAAATTGATCTCATAATTAATCACTGTATGTATAATTTTTATTAAGTGATAATAATGAATAATTTGAGATTTTGTAGCCGTGGGTGTATTGTGTGATTGTGGGAAGGTCTAGAATTTTCAGTGCTGTTATTAGTTAGTTTTTGTTTTTGACAAGTGGTTTTGTTTCTTAGTCGCTTTAAAATGTTAATAATGGTTAATAATTGAGGGGAGACAAATATAGTAAATAAAAAGAAGGAGAAGGGCAACACAGTCCGAATCATCCTCTTCTTTATCTCTCCGCACACACTTATTTCGTATCTGTTCTTCCCTTCTCATTTTATCAATTCTTTGCATCATCTCCTTCTCCTCACATTTTCTACACAAAAGGGAAATATATCTCTGCAATTTGAAATTAGGGTTAGGGTTTTCGCCCAAAAAAGGAAGGGGGAAGAAGGAAGCTGGACAAGAACAACCGTTCCTTTATGATACAAAAGGTTTCTCAGATCGTCTTCTTCATCATCGCGTTATTAATTTTGGTGGCGCAATCCTCTGCGGCGTTCCACGGTAGCAAAAACAGCATCATGAAGGTTCATCCTGTTCCGCGAAAACGCAACATCTCAATCCAGTTCGGCGTAGACGGAGGGAACCCCATGTCCGAGGCGCAGGCGCTGTTGGGGATCGCCGGCAAGAAGCTCCGGAGACTCCCGCACGTGTTCAGCTGCGTCCTGGAGCTCCCGTTCCGCTCCGACGCCGACGTGGTGGTGGAGGAGGACCCTGACTGCTTCCGCTTCGTGGCGGAGACCGACGGTATCGTCGACGTGAGGGCGCACACGGTGGAAATCCACCCTGGCGTGACGAAGATCGTGGTGAGGGACGGAGGCTCGGTGGAGCTCTCGCTCGACCAGCTCGAACTCGATATGTGGAGGTTCCGGTTACCGGAATCGACGCGGCCGGAGCTTGCGAGCGCTGTCTTCGTCGACGGAGAGCTCATCGTGACGGTGCCGAAGGGGCACGGAGAGGAAGATGGGGATGGTGATAGAGGTATGGGTCGTGGTAGACTTGTGCTTGTACAGTAATGGATGAGTGAGTGAGTGAGGTAATGAATGATTCTTTTGTTAACTTCTTGTTGCCCTCCAAACATGGCCATATTAGTATGTTGGTTAGATTTCAGGTTGTTGTTGGACCTAGTTTCTCTGTGAATTTTATTGTTGCTGTTGTTGAATCAGGAACAAAAATGTTCTATCTGGAGAATGGTTTATTCATGGCAATGACAATTTTCGTAAATAGGTGTAACCGTGTTCTTGTGCTCTTTTATTTTCTCGGTAGACATCATGCGGATAACTCTGGTCATGAAATTGGTTAACTTTGTATGTGCAGTTGTATATCAATTTTTTTTCTTGAGGTGGGAAAAATTTTAGGGAGGAATACGGTTGTCTTGATGAGTTTGGATCTTGAATGATGAGTGAAAGATGGAGAGTGACATTAGTTCTCACAATAAGAGAAAAATAGACATCAATTTAGTCTCTTAATGACGTGGCTTATGCACAAAGGATATCTTTTGGTGTTACTTTTTTTTATTAAGGGATTGGATTAATTTCAACCCAATCTTTTTAGGAAATAAAGTTAACTTTTACACAGTTTTAGCATAACTTTGAAAATTAATGTTTGAAAGGGAGGGGGAAGCAGAAAAAAGACGATAGGAGATTATTATGTTTTCTTAATCGCAAATTTGGTTGTTCAACTAATTGCATGTTAAATAGTTTATTGACTTCAAAAGTATTTGAACATACGGAAAGGGATCGGGATTCTGCAACTTTGAGATTTTTTATGTGGGGGGTGTGTAAAAGAAAAGCGTGGTTGATGTGACAAGTGGTTGAGAGAAATAAAGGGTGATTTTTAAGTAGGAGGAAGAGAGAGTTCATGGATATTTTACGTGAGAAAAAAATGAGAGATGAGAGAATTCGGACGGGAAGAGGCTAGCAGAAATTGACAGAATGCTAAAGAGAAGATGGATTGAGAGGAAGTCCTAGAATCATTGGAACTGGGTTTATTGACAATGGTGGAGGTCTTGTTTGGTAATTTGGTTATCAAGAGAACTGAGCAGTTGGAAATAATGTAATAATTTTTTAACTTTTACTTGCTATTTTTATGATTTCCACTGTTAGTTTATTTCTATTTCGGTCCTTTGGACTGGAAGGCGTTTAATGAGGTTGCTTGATGGGGGTGATATGCGTCTTTATCTTCTTTTCATTGCATTCAAGCCACATGATAAAATGCCTGCAACTCTGAAGTATCCTATTTTGCCGTCATGGGATTGTAGGATGTTTGACAGGACTTTTCTTTTTCTCATGGAAGGGATCTCATTGTAATGTATAGTGGTTTTATTTGATGAAAGACTCGGGTAGAGGTATTTGTTTAGTGACTATCTTATTGATGTCGTAAGTGTGTGGCCTGGAATCTTTTCCGAAATATTCTTCTAATGACCTCTTTGGTTTTCCACTTCATCAACTAAAATATTCTCAATATGTTGTGGAAATGAATGAAATTCTAATTCTGAATATGTTGTGTCCTATGATTGGTGTCGTGTTGGACTGACAACAGTGCCTCTTAATCTGTTTGTCTTTTTTCTGACGTGTCCTATGTAAATTTCAAAGGATAACCTTGCTTTTGGTTATACCCGTGTGATATGTTTTATTTAAATTCCAGCTGTGGCATTAGAGACATGTTCTTTGGGAATATGTGCAGATTTGTAAAGTACAGGGGTTGAGGATATATAGCTGCAATTTTCTGCATGTGGTGGGGTTGGCTTCATATATGTTAATGATACATTGCATATTGAATGAATTAGTCTGTTCAGCTTACATAATGTGAGATGAGAAAGGCCATCTTTTCAAATCTCTTGAATGTTTTGTTGGCATTTGAACAAACTAGGCCAATTCTTTGTATTTGCCTTTGAATCTCATCTCTTCTGCTGAAGTATTAAAGTGTGCCCACTTTTTAATGTTAAAAGTACATTGGAATCACGAGCTTTGATTACGTCTCGAACTTTCCTATTAATCTCTTTATAGTGTGTCTGATTACTGCTTGATATGCACTAATACGCAACTTAAGTATTTCACGCCGCAGTACTGCTTAGGTATGATTCCCCTACGCCTCATGACATAAATCACTTTCATTCATTTTCTGCATTTCGGCTTCATTTATTTTGTAAAGGAATCTTTTAAAATATGATTATACTATATAGATGCTGGTAATGCTAATACCGTTTCTTGTGTGTACAATATATATACAGCAAGTATTTAACAACTGCGTCATAAATGTTAAAAAAAAAAATCCACTTTGTATTTAGATTTTCAACCCAATTCCTCTTCACTCCTTTCAGTCATCTTCACATGAAAAAGAGGGATTAACGTGAGATAATATTGTTTAGTTTATGCATTTGTGAAAGTCTGTTCATATGTTTTTAAAAATATTTAGTTTGAATTTGTGTATAAACTACATTTTAATTTGTAAAACAATCTGTTTTGTTTTCTCATCTTCTTTCATAAAAATATTTTTAGGTATTAATCTAAACAGAATCTAATATTTAATAGAACGGAATAGTTTTCTGATTTTATAAACATCAAAATATCATATACCTTTCTTAAACGCAGGAATTAAATCTCACATGACCTAACTTTTGAACATTAATATGCACTTCCCTTTTTTTTCATAATCATTCCTTTTTATTTCATAATTATTTGTTTGACTTCAAATTATTTAATAATTTGAAAGTTTTAGTTTATTTCTCTTTAAAATATTTCTAATTTAGAAATTTGAGAAAACAGTTAGTTTCAATCACTTTTATATTAATTGGTTTCTCAATTTTAATGACTAATGATTATGTTTCAACTCTATACAGGGTATTTTAGTTAAAAAAAGAAAACATTCTTTATACTACCATAATTCATCATTTTTCTTCAAAAAACAATGTCTTTTAATACTCTTGTGTTTTTGAAGAGGGGAAATTTATTAACCAAGCCCATGTCGTCAATAGTGAAAGAGAGACTTGATGAAAAGACAATGATACTTTTAGAAACTCTTATATCATAATGTCTGGGATATCATTAAATATTGTATTGGGTCCATGCATACTGACAATGACAAAAAAAAGCAAAAGCCCAGAACTAATTAGACCGATGGATATAGAAAAAAGGTCCGGTGCTTTGAGAACTAAAACAATAATTTTTTTTGCATTAAATTATGATGCATCTTTCATAATCTCAAATTAAAAGCCTACTAAATGTTGGACATTTTACAAGTCACTCCATAGGCTACTACTAAAGTTAAAAGAACAATATAGAACATGAATTTAATAGAAGAAGAGATGGAAAAGGGTCAAACTGAAATTAAATGTTCTTAATGTAAGATCTGCATAGAAAAAAAAATGTGCTTTTGCTACTCTTTTGATTGTTTACAAAATTTACCAAAGAAACATATAGATGATTTAAAAACGACGGTGATAGGTGATAAATTTACAATAAAAAGCTACAAATATAGATATACTCTACTAAGTAAACAAACATGTATGTTTGACAACATAGGATTTGAAATCTTATAAGAACTTATTTTTTCCACCTAGCACTTCTATGTTGTGGTAGGAAAGATCACAAAGTATGAGAATGGTAAGAAAAATTGAATCCATAAGAGATAAATCATAGTTATCCATTGAACTAAAATACATATTTTGATTTGAAAAGATTATATCATTCTTATTGATATTCGATGACTCTGTATTAGTTTATTTAGTTTCTGTCAAAAGACGCATAGTTTGTCCATCTTCCAACCCAAAGGAAGTGAATGACGTTCTCTTCTAATAACACAGATATTTGGTGTCTTGCTATCTGTGAGAAGTGTAGAAATTATCTGGAACACCTAAACGGCATTACATGGACACCGTCCACCGCCATTTCAATGTTTAATTTAAGAGGAAGAAAAGTGACACAGGATTAAAAAATATAATTACGTTGTAAAGAAAAAAGCTTGGTGGAAGCAAATGGAAAAAGAAGGTAGATGGAAGTGAAATGAGGCTGAGGCTGAGGCTGACACGTTCCCATGCTACTACTGATCTTGCTGCCAAGTGTAACGTTTGGCCACGTATTCTCCCTCTCCACCTCCATTGCAACTTATTTATACCAATTTCATTACAAAACCATTTCAACATACTCAACTTGATTATCGAAATATACCAAACGGAGAAGATGAGTCAGGACCAGCCAAGGCGTTCACAACCAGGCCAAGACCCCATCAAATACGGCGACGTTTTCGATGTCTCCGGCGACCTTGCAAATAAGCCCATTGCACCGGAAGATGCTGCCATGATGCAAAGTGCAGAAACTCTAGTGTTGGGACAAACCCAACTCGGCGGGGCAGCTTCCGTCATGCAATCCGCCGCCACTCAGAACGAACAGGCTGGCCTCGTTGGTCACCTGGACGTCAACGACGTTGCCGGCGACCAAGGCGTCACCGTATCGGAAACTCGAGTCCCTGGAAGACGCATAATCACCGAGGCTGTCGGCGGCAAGGTTCTGTTTTTATTTTTCGTCAACGTCATTATTTTCCAAAATGCTGACTCTTTTAAGAAACAAGAAGAAGATTTATGCGAGATGTGTATGTGTTCTGTGATTGAAGGTTGTGCAGCAGTATTCTGAACCGACCCCGGTTCAAACCGGACGAGCCAGTGCGGTTGGGGATGGTGCAATAACCATAGGGGAGGCGTTGGAGGCCACGGCCCTGACCGTGGGCAACAAAGCGGTGGATCAGAGTGACGCTTCCGCGATTCAGGCGGCGGAGGTGAGGGCAACGGGAAACAATGTCACACCGCCTGGTGGGTTGGCGGCTATGGCTCAATCGGCGGCTGCTTATAATGTTGACTGCACCCGTGATGACGATAAGATGAAGTTGGGGGACGTTTTGAGTGGAGCCACAGCGAAGTTGGCCGCGGACAAGGCGGTGACACTGGAAGATGCGGAGAGGGTGGCGAGTGCTGAGGTGAGAAACAACCCGGATGCGGCTGCCACTCATGGCGGCGTAGCGGCTTCGGTGGCTGCTGCTGCTAGGATCAATGAAAGTGTTAAGTAACGTGGGTCTATGTGTGTTGGCAATGATACTTGTGAGTAGTGGAATGAGTTGTGTGTTATTTATTCTGTTGTTTTATGCTTCTAATCTAGTTTTAAGGACTCTACTATGTATGCTATGGTTTCATCATGTGGTCGTTAGTTAAAAATAATTGAAGACATGTCAACTATATTACCTACCCCCATGGTCAAAGTATTTATGTTTGAAGTCTTAAAAAAAGTTATAAAATTTATGTGAGCTAAATTGAAAAAAAGAAAGAGTTGTTAAGAGTTGGGTATGGGTTTATCTATGGTAGTTGGATGAAAGAATGTTTTGATGAGAGAAGATAAAAAGAAGTGGAAGATGTAGCCAAGAATAGTAGCTATAAATGGGAAATTGGAAGGACGAAGATGATGAATGCAATCACGTGATTCGATGGTAGGAGGAAGGAACGAAGGACACTCTCAGTCACATGGGACAGGCAGATTAGAGACAAACTCTGATTAACAGCAACAAGTTTTGAGTGTGGGGGCTTATTTTGTCCCCCACAATATGCCATTTATATAATTCATAAATTGGCTGTAATATATAAAAAAATGTGATCATAGTTTTAATATATATAAAAAAAATGTGAAGTTTTTATACTATAATCCAAATCCAGTGATGTTGGAGATGCGGTGAGGGAATAGAGCAGACACCATTGGATGAAATAGGACATGAGGCACGTGATAAACACTTCTAACATAATTGGAACTGGGAACCTCAAATTAGAAGGTATTTTCTTCAGGGTATAATTATTCATGAACTTCTTTTCAGCAACTTTTAATGGATTTTTATCACCCAATATTTTAGATAATCTTTGGGAGATTCAAGAAATTAATTCATGAATGTTTTTTCTTGAGTAACTCTTGATGGATTTTTATCACAAATACGCTATCTATCTCTTTACAAGATGTGATGTTAGATCTTTGGGTGAGTCAACATGAAACGTGAATTCTTCTGCAAACATTAAATGATTATTCTATAATAAGTTTGAAGATTTACACCATAATAATAATAATAATAATAAATCATATTTTAACCTATCTTTTTCATTAAATAATTATAGCTTATTTAAAATCTTAAAATAAAATCTTGAAACGAAATAGCACTTAGATCTTTTTTAGCAGGAACATCGGAATTCGATCAAAACCATTTTCATAATTCAGTTTAATTCTGAAAATTCTGAACTACATGTTCAAGATTTGAAACTATCATAACCAGAGTTAAATTAATCTAACCATTATTAATTTACTCCAACGACAATTCAATTGTAAGATTATTATTAATTTTGTTCATTTATATGAATTTAATTATAATTTGTAGCAGTAACCGATTACCCAGAAAAAGATAATATTGATCATTTTTAAGTTTTTATTTTCAGAATAAATCTAGAGTATTAATTCATAATTAAATAATGGTATAATATATTTATCAGATTCAATTTCATATTTACATATATGTTATGAAGTTACGAATTTTGTAGTTTGGGTCTGAACAAATTTGGTCTGATATTTTTTTATTAAAAATTACTCTTATTATTTCAGTTTTTGTTTTATTTGTAAAAGGGAAATAGAAGGATAGTACTGGTGTACCTGGTAAATTTTGAGTAGTGTTCACTGGCACATGATAGTGTGTATGTTTGGGTTAAAATGGAAATAATTCCAAAACATTTTTAGTTTCAAAGAAATAATTTTACTTTTTCGTTCTTATATAGAAAATTATAAATTCATTTTCAAGGTTTAAACCAAACAAAAATATATGTAAAGTCACTTTCATGTTGAAATTAGTGAGTATGTAATTTCTCTACCCTTTTAAGATAGGTTTATTATTTGTAATATAACCACTTTATTTTTCATGTTATGTAACGTTCTATGTGTAACTGAGTTACAATCACTAAACTTTTATTTTCAATTAGTTGAAAGGTTTTAATACACCAATCTATCCTTATTTTCCTGGATATTACAACTTTTTTATTTATTTATTAAAGATTAAGTAAAATTTTAGAAATCATAATAAAAGTAAAATGAAAAAAGATATGAATAAATTTTTATAGTGTTATTAGTTTCATCTGAGGAATAGGACTAACATAAAAAAGTTAAATATATAATAAATGAAATATAAAAAAAATCCATAGGCATAAATCTTATTATGGGACATAATTTTTCTTAAATTTTAAATAATATCATTTTGTATAAATTAAAACATAAATATAAAAAAGGTAAAAAAATATTTGTAATTGACTTTCCGTCAGTAGCATGAAAAAATTAACATAAGTTCAATATATTTGTAATGGATTTTCCGTCAGTGATATTTGTAATTTGATTTAATCTTTTAGCATAAGAAATAAAATAAAGACAAAACTGGATCAAATTTTAATTAACCACTTGTTATTTAAATCAGTTTTAAATAGCTCACTTGTTTAAATAATATTTTATGCATTTTTTTTATTTATCCTTCTCGATTTTTTTCTTTTTCTATCCGTGAACACTTAATATATATATATATATATATATATATATATATATATATATATATATATATATAACATTCGAATGACAAGTTTGACATTTTTCTAAGTTAATTATATTTAAAATACATCATCCGTACATTTAAAATACATACTTATACATGGTATTTTAATATGCAAAATTTGTAATTTAATATTTCCTCTGTACTATTTAAATAAATCCTTTTCTGTACTGAAATAATTTTGGAGATAACATTATCAAACAAACAAATTTTAAAATAGAAATAAACTCATGTGGAAGTTCTTTTTTTATTTTTTATTTTTGAAAAAGAATTGGTCTGAGCCCTACCTACATTGGGACCCCCCATGTGTAGGAGTCCAGTGCAGGGATTCTCCTGTATTAAAAAAAAATAATCATATACTAGTTTTGCCATTTTTTCTATAATTTTATTAATCTAATTCCTATTTTGAAAGGCATCTAATTGAAAAACAATGATGCATTAAAAAAATTATGCAGATAAAATGAGGATAAGATTCAAAATTGAGAGTCTTGATCGAAGGAACATAAGATATTTTAAGACCTTTTGTTGTTTGCACTAAAAAAATGAAGTTATGAATTATACCCTTAAAAGAACACTGGAAAACCCGTGACCACAAAAAGATAGCTTACCCCTCCCATTTCCCCCACAAACCTTCTTCTACCTTTTACCTCTTTACTATTGACGAATAATTATACATGTCCGTGGAATTAGACATTTTTAAATGGTGATAAAATAGCAGCTGGATAACGGATGAACAATTGACTGAGTTAGGTATGCACATAATAAATTATAAATTAATTTTATCATTAATTAATGTGACTTTTAACACTTAATAATTAAATCTAATATAAATAATTTATCATAAAACATGATTAATATTAATTGAACGTAGTTATATAATGAATAATTTGAAATTTAGTTTGAAATTTATAACTACAAGTTCGAGATAAATAAATTAATGATAATAATATTTAATACATATTTGTTAATAAAATTATTAAATTTTTATAACTTGGACCATCAAATAACGTAACCTATCAATTTGAACAAATAAGATTCCAACATGAACTGTGACAGACAAATATTTAAAACATAATAAACAGAGAACCATAACCGAAATAATAACAATTATATAGTTGTAATAAAATGAATTTATTGTTTTTTCATTAATAATGTAGAGTGGAACAATATTTTTCTAATTTTTCAATGCTATCTTTTTCGTTATCAAATAAATATTTTTTTATCGATTGAAAAGCACGTGTTAAAAATATTTCAATATTAAAGTAAACTCAAATTTAATAGATAAATTATTTAATATTATAATAGATGGGTAATAAAACGTCTTAACAATTATATATTTAATTTATATTTACAGTTTTTTTCATTAATTTTTATAGAATCGAGTTATTGTATTATGATTAAATTTGATTATTGTTTTATTTAAATTAATTAAATATTGAATTAATTTTAATTAGATCAATCAATTTCTTTGTATCCAATTAATCATCGTTCTATTACAATATGTATATATAGATTGTTCTATTGAGTACAAACTAGAATCTTCAAAGCAAGTGATTTCTATGTGTTATAGTTTAAAAATTGTTTCGGGTAAAGGTTGGGATTCCTTATTATTCAAAGCATTCAAAGGTGTTATGAAGGTCGGGCGGGCTTTCTGACGATCTTCTGAGCTACGTTATTCGCTCTTTTTTCTTTGTCTTTGGCACATGGTGAGTACCGGTCAAAGACACTTAGACGCTAAAGTGAGTTATTTACTCAATCATTCTTGTACTAAAAATGAATAATCAGAGTTAATTACCTGACGTTCTTGTCAAATATATATTAAAATGAATTTATCCTTAAGTCTGATTCATTATCAATAAATTATTTTTATTATTTCATTAACTGTAGCTGTTATTATTATTTTAACCAATCGATTAAGAGTCGTTTGTCTGTCGAGTTCATTGATTTGACAAGTATGTACAAAAATCACATACATTATTAACTTCTTTAACAATAATAATCACTCGAATAACCAGTCTTCATACAAAATTTTAAATCCCATAATTGGAGAATTAAAATATTATCAGAAAAAACGTGGTCTACAAAGCAAAATTATCAAACAGAAGTATCCTTAAACACCATAGGTTGATTTACTCCCAGAAAAAGATAAAAAGAAGTATTAATATAATGTAACTAATATGACATTTAACGGTAGAAAGAAAATAGAAAAAAAAATTGATAAGTAGTATTTATTTACATGAATTATGTAGCATGTGTGTGTATGATTGGTGAGTGTGAAGAGGCACAGGAAACACAGATGTAGAAGTTTATATAAGGCATACACAAACAAACTCTTTCTCCTTCGTCCTTCTTCTCTCTCTAATTCTCCAAAGCAAAAATGCCCACCCTGTTCTCCAAACGCCTTCACCTCTGTTTCTTCAAGCTCAAATACCCCACCATTCTCCACCACCCTCACCCTCCACCTTCCACCGACAACTCCACCACCTTCACCCACCCCTCTTCTTCTTCCGACGACGACGACCATTCCTCCTCCACGGAGCCTGACTTCGCCTCCGTCTTCGCCTCCCAGCGCTTCTTCTTCTCCTCCCCGGGCACTTCCAACTCCATCGTCGAATCCCCGGACACCCGCACCTTCGTCCCCACGGGCGGCGGCGTCACAGTCCCCAAGTATTCCCTCAACCCCTACGTGGATTTCCTCCGCTCAATGCACGAAATGATCCGTTCACGCCAAGTCGACATCACCCAAGACTGGGACTACCTCCACGAACTTCTCCTATGCTACCTCGCTCTCAACCCCTCTCACACCCACAAGTACATCATTCGCGCCTTCACCGACCTTGTCCTCCAACTCCTCTCCTCCACCCCCTGTCGGACGCACAACACCCACCACCACCGGCGCCACCGTAGCCTGTCCGGAAACTTCCTCTGAACAAAAAAAAAAACATTAACTCATTAACACGAGGTTGGTTCGCTTCGAGTTATTTTATCTTACCAGATAAAGAACATATTGGCGGTTGTGCGATCCACTTCATGGGATTCCTTTTTTTTTAGTTTTCGTATCTTTGTCTTGGGTAAAAGGGGTACCGGAGCGGCGATTGTATTTTGACGATCAAAAAGAGAAATTTAGCGAAACGAAGGATAAGCAGGTGTGTATTTCGATGAAGCTGTTTCGTTATCATGTATTAAAAGTATATAGTGCTGCTGCTTCTTTCTTTCTGTTCCTATTATGTAAAATAACTAAACTATACTATACTGTCTCTGGGTTTGAAAGAAAAAGCGTGGTGTAAAATTTGTTGAAGTTTTTGTGTGACGTTGGTGATGGGGATAGTGGGTGACAAGCAGTGTTGGTTTATTGTCCTTGTGTTTGTTGCTGTTGCCGCTGTGTGTGTGGTCCTTATGATGGTATAATTAACTAGACGAATAGCAGGGGAATTCTGCACACTAACTCACGAGCACCTTGCTTTTCTTGTATGTAGTAAGGTACGATGGTGGGCTTTCTTTTGTCTCTCCAGCCACATGCCCTCCACACAGATATTAATTTCCTCATAACGCAATCGTCATTTTTAATTTTCAATAGTAAAATGCAGGTATGTGAGTATCTCTATGATTTTACACGTTGAGCTTAATCTGCAAGATGTGATTTTAGCTTGTAGAGACAATGATATCGATCCTTGATGGAAAGAAATTGGACCGTATGATAGGAGTGTTCGTGGGAAGGATGAAAAGGAATATTGGGATAAATTAAAGGAGGGAGGGGGAGTTGAGGTTGCAGCAGGTGGCAGGACATCTTTTTCCCCCTTCTTTTCAGCTTTTTCACCCCATGAAAATAATGCACCCATCAAAAGCAGAAACAAGTACAAAAACAATCAAGGACGAGGGAGAGAGCAAAACTGACAAGTGACAACAAAAAAACAGAACTAGATAAGGTTCTTTACCAAACTAGCTATTAAAATTGCTTAGTGAATAACAACAGCCAAAGAAACAAACAGTTTAGTGAATCTGATGTACCAAACTCAGTGCTGTGTCTTCCTGCATTTTCATTCCCTTGTCACATGTCCAGTTTTTAATGTCTTTATTACTAAGGCACACAATGATTTAGCTCATCAGTTGGTAGAAGACTTGTGTTCCACTCCAAATTTTAGTTTATTTCTAAATTCTTAACGTGGCTCTTCGGAACTGAATGGTCTAACTCAATTGGTTGAGTAGATAGTGTAAATTCCCTCAATTCTTAATAATAATAAAAAATACAAAAACCACACAACCAACACATGCACAAAGATTGTCTTTTGCCAATTAAAAGTACTAACTATCAAACATTGCAATACTAAGGCAATTATAAAATCACAACTTGCTTCAATACGAAAATTCAGAAGGTCCACAGGAGGGTGTTGTGAGGTTCAAATCCCCAGTTGGTCTTCAAAATATATGTTTACCATGGGCAAGAATTACTTATCGTGGAAGAACACAAATTGGCATTGAGCATAAAAAGCTTTTTGGGGGTTTACTCTACGTAATAATTGCTATTTATTTAATTGCCCTTGTAGGGGAAACCTGGGGACAAACAAAGAGTATCCAAAGAGAGCTTCAACAACTGCGGCTAAAGAATGGATACTCTTATCGTTTTGCATTTAATTAATTTTAATTATGAATTAAAAGTAGTTGGTTTAGGTAAGTTCATATACCGGACTATTTGTCTTTAAGTGTATGCATTATTATTATATGCCAATGTTCATTTCGACGACAGGTTTATATGGCATATGCTAACTTAGAGTGGGGGTAGAGAGGGTTTAAAATATCCCTACGCGAGTATACCAACCTCCATATACACTTCTCACTTTAACTAAATAAAACAACATTCTTAATGTACTAAATCATGTTTGACGATAAAACATGCTTGGTAAACACCGCCAGTGACTTAATTAATAGCTGTATTAGAAACAGTAATGATAAGGACTGCTCTAGAAAAGCCAAAACACGCAAGATTCTCGTTCTTAATTTTATCATACGAATGGAAACAGGAACGAGGTATGTATACATTTTTTTTCTGTTTTGTTACGAACCATTTGTTTAAGATTACTTTTACAAAGTTCCCCTTTTAACAAAACCTTTACTCTTTTTTCACCATGCCTGTGGGCACATTATTTGTTAAAAGAAAACACTCGATTGTTCTTAAACTTTTAGCCTCTCTCCCATATTTTGGAAAAAAAAATCCACTTTCTTACCATAGGTAAAAATTCTTAAATCGGTTAGTTAAGTTAAACCGTTTGACATAAAATAGTACACAAGTTTAAGATACACGTAACACCTTGCCCTTTCATTTCAATATATTCTCTTACATTCATCTTTATAAGGTTTGTTTTTGTAAGATTACTGTATACGTATATTAATTCTTTTGTAAGAAGAATCTACTATTGGGATTCAGGATTCATGATTGAGAAGTTGGATTCAATGAATTATTTAACTTATGTTTCATATGATCTGATGGGTAGTTAGTTTGGATAGAAGATAGCACCCTACGCAACGTATCTTTCTGAAAGTGATTTTTCGATTTAGTTATATCCCTGATGGACCAAAGATGAAACGCAGCACATCAATAGTTCAATCATAAAATGTGGTAAACATGTTTTATTATATGGTTCAAAATAATAAAACATAAGAAATATTACATGTACAGTAGAACACATTTACTATTAAGAAATAGAAAAGAGAAATACGAGGCATATAAATATTGCGACAAGACATTATTAAATAAATTGCCGTATGAATTATTTCTTAAACGTAAGCTCACCAACATTGAAGTTTGGACAGGATTTGACGCTGTGACCCCTTCCATAATTGAAAATAATGGCAACGTAGAGGAAAAGTTAAAAATAGAGTCCAATATAAACATGTTATATTGATTGAATACATTCGAATCAAATATTGTGCAGATACAAATCTTTGAAGTGGATCCCTTTACCTACACACTTCACTTCCCACAAGACATGCATATTTGAGTAAGTAAAAAGTTAGATGATTAAAATACAAAGGATGACAAAATCTCTGGTTGTCGGATAGTATATGCATAGAACAATAGCTTTATATATATGGATCTTAAGATTATATTACTTGTATCATTTTCATATTGTGTGAGCTCATAATCACTACACTGAGTTATTGAATTATTGTAAAGTGTAATAAGGATGGTGATAAAAGGCATATAAGAAGAGATATTAGAAAATGAAAGGTAAAAGGATAAAATATAATAAGCCATTTAATGAGAAAAATATAAACAGGAAAACCTCTATGATAAAAAATGTAACAAATGATATATTGAATATAATTCTAATACTTTTTTAATTAATTCATTTTCTCGCAAAAACAATGCAAGAGGAGTTCATGATTTGATTCATATTCATAATATTGAACGCAAACTAAGAAATCAAACAAATTTTAAGACAAAAAGTGGATTAAAGGTATTCATCATTCCACTTGCAGTTTAAGTATATCCTGATTAATGTAAAAAACTGAGAATAAAAAAATTAATGTTTGTTGAAGATCAGAAACATAAATTATTATGAATTCTTCTTAATGTCTCTTATATCAACATATAAGATAGTTGAATTTGGAATTAACTCAACGTCTATATATGATTTTCAATACCTTCTAAAACACAAATAACATGTTTAAATTTATAGGATAAATTTTTAATGACTCTCACTAAATAGACTCAGTAAAATGAAATTTATCTTTATGTATATGTATTATAAATTGATATTATTTCTGATCAATACAAGATCTTTATCATCAATAATATAATATAAAATTATAAGAATATTAAAGAGATAAGAAACAAAAAGAAACAAAAATATGTATAGTAAAAGCTATAGTTGCTAATGACCTAGCTTTGGAAAAAAAAAACAAAAACTGAAAGTCATTGATCGAAAAAATGTTAATGAGAATTGATTAAATTTAAAGCAAAAAAGCTAATTAAAAAACTAACTCGAAATAATTTAATTTAGAAAATTAAATTGATTTGAATTCCTATGAAGCAGAAATGGAAATGCAAGAAAGAAAGGTATGTTGTTTTGCAGTTAGGAGCGCTGAAACAGGACATATTGGGAGTGATAAAAGTGGTTTTGTATTCTTTTCAAAATCCTGTTTTATCTTACACACATATGTCCTTCTTTTGTAGGACTATATAGGCTTCTAGGTAGCCACTGTTCTTGTTTTCATGCACAACGACAACGTCCATTGCATGTTTCGTGCGCCATGCTTCTATCCATATGCTTCATTTATATTTATAATTCATCTGCTTTTTTAAACTTCTCTCATGTTTCTTCATTTATGTTCTCTGTTATCCTTTTCTCATTTTTACTTCTTTATATACGCAAATAATTGTATTACAACACTGGCTACAACCGATAGTAAAAACAAAAATCATTTGCAAATTCTCTACAAAACTTTAAACTAATCAATAAGTATAAAAATGAAAAAGAGTTGTTGAAATAATTGAGACTTTGTGACACCTTGTTTTATTGTCAAGAAAGTATTTCACTGTCAAACACGAGAATTATTTTTTCTTGGAGATTTGACATGATGTCCCGATGCATTCCTTTTAATTTGATTTTTTTTATATTCATAAAAATTAGAAAGTCAACAACTTTAGTATACAATAATTATAATAATCAAAATAATTTACAAAAAAGTATTTTAAAGTAAATACAAACGTACAGAACATTTTTTAGATGAAATAAAGTCGTAGGTATTTTGCACAAAAGTATGCCGAATGGATTTTCTTTTAGTCCAGTCCATTACCAAATAAAAAAGAAGGATATCTTAACTTCAGAAGTCAAACAATTTTTACTTGTTTCCTCCCACACCCCATACTTTTTTTTTTGTGTGTGGTATCCCATCATTTTTAAAATTTATAATGTCTTTGTATTTTATTAGATTTTCTTAAAACGTTAAATGTTAACTTAGTTTTTATTAAATTTTATTATTATATGAAATCCGTTAAGAAGTGGACTTTAAGTCTAACTTAACTTTATCGGCTTGTAAGGTGAGGCTTGCACCCACTTATATACTTTAAATTGGTCTTATCATCTAGCCGACGTGAGACTTCCAACACACCCCTCACTACGAGATATAAATATAAATATATATATATATATATATATATATATATATATATATATATATATATATATATATATATATATATATCTCGAGAGTAAGACTAGACATTAATGGCTGGTCCGATAACGGATGGAACAACATGTCCAACAAACAACAAATATCGTTAGGATAGATTCTAACCATAGCTCTGATACCATATTAAGAAGTGTACTTTAAGCCTAACTCAACTCTACAAAATCGGTTTGTAAGGTAAAGTTTGCATCCACTTATATACTTTAAATTAGCCTTATCTCTAGTTGATTTTTTTTTTTAATTTTAATCTTAAAATAACATGTTTTTTCTAATTGAGTTTCTATTAGTTGATTTTTGGTTAGTCAGGTAACATGATCTTTGAGTTTAGTCTTTTTTTTTAAATAAAGGTTTTGTGAATAATATAAAATAATATTAATGTTAATGTAATTAATGACTTTTATTATTTTCGTTGAAAATGTATTAGATAATAAGATTAAGTTTTTCAATAACTTTCACGGAAGTATAGCAAGAAATTGTTGTGCCAACGTGATGCAGTAAAACAATAAGAATTTTGTTATCCAATATATTTTTCAATAAAAGAAACAAATGTACAATTCAACATAAAATAAAAACAACCACATCATTCAATTAAAAAAAATAAAAAAAAATAATTAAAAATATGTAATTTTTAAGTATTTAAAACAAATAATTTAATGAAAATTTAAGTAAAAATATTTAAAATTACAATGGACTGAAAAGTTAATTAGTTTTTCTTATTCTATACAAAAGTTTATAAAATTTCCGTCCATCATAGCCTTAGGGCAAGGGAGCATCCACCTAAAAACATAAATGGAATTTATTAGTTTGTAACATTTGGGGACCTCGGAGAGAGAACAAAATTCAGAAATAAGGTAAATATTTCAGTCTTTCCCTCTCTTTCAAAGTAAGATGTTGCTTCTAAACCTACTAAGTTTTGTTTTTTTATAATTGAATAAAGTAAATTAAGACGAAATGATTGTTATTAGATTATTCTTTTCGAACATTTTCCTGGAAAAGAATAAAAAGACATAAAATGTACACTAATTTTGCAATGGAAAATAAAAGTTGTGAGATAATTCCATCCTAATAACATTGATAATCATTTAGAAAAAATTATCGAAATTTGACTTAAAGATAGAGATAAAAAAAATTAGTGGATAGCTAGTTAATAACGTTACCTTTTTTTTAAGAGAATGGTGATTTAAAACAATCTAAGAATTTTTTTTACATGTGGTATGCTTGGTTTGTAATAAGCATATTTAAGAAAAGAGAATAAGAAAACAAGGAATGGAAACTTTACTTTTAAAAATTATAATATAAAATTACACTTTTTTGGCAAAATCATTATAATGGAGTAACTTTTCTTTAAAATTATTGTAATAGATGAATGTGAAAAGATTACAAAAAATAGGAAGTTGTTAGGTTTGCCTAACACAACTCTTGTGAAATAATTTTTCTTTTTAATTTTCATTGAATTATATACTGTCAAGGTCATCTTGACTTATATTGGAGCTTGAATGCTATCCGACTTGTTAAGGATTCGTAAAAGATGTAACCATTAAAGATATTAAAGTGAAGACATAAGAGAGTATACTGAAGTCATTCATGGACTTGTTGAGCATACATGAGGAGTTCAATAGGCCTATAAATGACTGCATCACCAATGTTCTAATATTCGTCCTTGCCAGCCCATAAGCCGATTAATTACGTAGGGTGTTTCATCCTGCACTCCCAACACTTATTATTATAATAATTATATTATAAAAATTAAAATTAAAATAATTAAAATAAAAGTAATAAAAATAAAAATAATTATATAAAATCTGATTTAATATATATAAATATATTAAATTAATAAAATAGGATTTCGAAATTTTTAAAATTTTAAATTATTTTTATTTTTCTTTTATTTTTTTATATATTACTACTATAATAATATAAATTATATTTTAATAATTATTTAAATATAAAATATATTAGAAAATATTAAATTTTTAAATTAAATTAAATAATTAATAAAGTATAAATAAAAAACAAATTTTTAAAACTTTTGTGTGGGAATTGGAATTCCGATAACATAGTTATGGGGACTTTTTCTAAAATTTTATTTTCTATTTAAAATTAATAATAATTTAATTTAAATGAAAAAATTATATTTTAATAATAATTAAAATATTAAATAATATTAGATTTTTAAATTAAATTAAATAGTTATTAAATTATAAATAAAAGACAAAGTTTTAAAAATTTTGTTAAAAGAGTGCAGAGTTAAAGAAGTTTAGAATTACTTTAAATAGAAAGAGAAAAAGTAAAAAAAATATTTACTAAGATTAAAAAGAATTTTTTGAAAAAGTTGTAGGTGCAGATGAAGTGTTGGAGATGCATGGTGAAACACCCATTATGTAGAGCTGTCAAAATGGGTCATTCGGCCCGACTCGATCCGGTCCACCACGGGTTGGTCACTTAGTGAGTCAACCCAACCCGGCTCATTTATTAGCGAGCCAGAAAAATTCGAATCTGGGTCGATCTACCACGGGTTGATGGATAAACGAGTTGGCTCACTGACTCACTTAATTATAATTTTTTTAAATAAAAAAATTACAAACTTTCTATGATTCAAATCTAAACAAATTTCACTCCCAATATAGATGTTTAATTAATTTTGAAAATAAGGAACTTAAATAATTTTTTCAAGCAAAAAAAATTATAAATATTTTTTTATAAAATTAAAATTAAATTTTAATAAAATAAAATTAGGTTGGTGGGTTGGTGGACCAACCCGACCACCACGAGATCAATTCACATGAGTCGAGTTTAAGTAAGTTGGGTTGAAATCTAACTCACATAAAAATATACAATTTTTTCAAATTCAACCCGACTCGAATCCATGATAGGAATAAATTACCACAAATTTTGAAACATCTCTATAATTATGGATTGAATTAATATTCTCGGAGTGTGATGATAATCGAAAAGGTAGAGTTTGCAAAGGCTATGCCTGATGCGATGTTTACTAATAAAGATCAGCATGGAATCATAGTCCATGAAGACCATCCTATAGTATTTTTAGTTATAATAATGGAAATAAATGTGAACTTAGACAAAAGAAACTTGACAAACATGATGTTTTAAAACACCTTTAGGACTCCAAAATTCCCAAAAATAGTTACAACTTTTTGATGGGATTCTCGTGAGTCTCTAATTTGAAAATTTTTAGAAAGTGTTTGTACACTAAATAAAATTTTATTAAATATTTATATTCAAAGTATTTCACACTTTCATGTGAAAAAATCTTCATTTATTTATCTGTCAAATGTGTATTAAAATATTACATAACCTCAGTTTATATCATAATATATTAAAATCATACCACTTAAACACTGCTTCAATTAAAATAAAAAGATGAAATTGTAATGAAATGAATTGTTAAGCCCGCATGACTTCCATGGTATTTTTTCTTTTAATTTGTCATTTTGTATAACTTTGAAGAAAAATTGGCATCATTAAAGAGTTTGTTCCCCCCTTTTTCGTGTATGGTTTTCATGACCGTGGAATAAAATATTCTTATTTTTATTTTTTTCTTCTCATGATAAAAAAAGTCAAATGAAAAAAAAAGCCTCTTTATTTAATTATCAACTAAGCAATATAAGGTTTGAACATTATTTAGAGAAAAATAATAGGATTGTGATATGACAATTTTTTTTAACAAATTTGTTGATAATAGACTGGATTGGTGATTTCTAGACGGCGTCGACGACCAGTACTCGAGAAATATCAAGGTCGAACAACTGTGACAGTAATTTTTGAACATGATTAAGATAAAACACTGATTAAGGATGATTGAACTGTGGATTGAACTGTGATTAAAACTTTAATAATCTGAAACTCATAACCAAAACTATAAATACAAATCAACCCTAAAAGATAAACATATTCTTTGATTACGTATTTATTATCGCGCTTAACTTACCGACTTTCGATCGTTGTATTAAATTGAAGTTAAGCCGAAGAGAACCAAGACAGTGGTTGGAAAAAATTTTGTAGAGCTTAGGTGACTCTACCTATACCGAAAAATATACCATATGTCATTAATTTATTTTACTGGTCTTCATGTTTGAAATCTTAAAGAAAGTTGTAAAAAAAAAAAACTTAGTTAGAAAAACTTTTTCCAATCTGAAATGGCATGCAAGAAAACGAAAGCTGGCTGAAAAGAATGTACTCTGTTTTCCGATCACCATATCCATGAACGCGCCCTCTCCAAACCTGCTTGGTTCTTTGCTGGAGTCAGCTGTTTCAACCCGCTCTTCCCTGCTTGGCCGTTCCGTCCACGCGCTCATCCTCAGAACCCATGACACCCCTCTCTCCTCCTTCCTCTGCAACCACCTCGTCAACTTGTACTCCAAACTCGACCGTATCAACTCAGCTGAAATCCTTCTGTCACTCACCAATCCCCGCACCGTCGTCACCTGGACGTCTCTCATCTCCGGCTGCGTTCACAACCGTCGTTTCACCTCCGCGCTCCTCTACTTCAGTAACATGCGCCGCGAGTGTGTTCTCCCTAACGACTTTACGTTTCCCTGCGTCTTCAAAGCTTCGGCTTCGTTGCACATGCCCTTTACTGGAAAACAGCTTCACGCCCTCGCTCTAAAAGGTGGAAATATATTGGACGTGTTTGTGGGGTGCAGCGCCTTTGACATGTACAGCAAAACCGGCCTTCGAGTCGAGGCTCGTAACATGTTCGACGAAATGCCGCACAGAAACTTGGCCACGTGGAATGCGTATATTTCCAATGCAGTTCAGGATGGCCGGTGTTTGGATGCAGTTTCCGCGTTTAAAAGGTTTCTTTGTGTGGGTGGAGAGCCCAATGCGATAACGTTTTGTGTGTTTCTCAATGCGTGTGCTGACATGGCGAGTTTAGAGCTCGGAATTCAGTTACACGGATTTATAGTTCGGAGCCGGTACCGGGAGGATGTCTCTGTTTCCAATGGGCTTATTGATTTCTACGGAAAATGTGGGGACGTGGTGTCATCTGAAATGGTTTTTAATAGAATTGGCAGTGGCAGGAGGAATGTTGTTTCCTGGTGCTCTATGCTCGCTGCTCTTGTGCAAAACCACGAGGAAGAGAGAGCGTGTATGGTCTTCCTGAAGGCAAGGAAGGAGGTTGAGCCAACAGATTTCATGATATCGAGTGTACTCAGTGCGTGTGCGGAGCTTGGAGGGCTTGAACTGGGCAGGTCAGTTCATGCTCTTGCTGTTAAAGCATGTGTCGAGGAGAATATATTTGTTGGGAGTGCACTTGTTGATATGTATGGAAAATGCGGAAGTATAGAAAACGCAGAGCAAGTATTCAAAGAAATGCCCGAGAGGAACCTAGTCACTTGGAATGCAATGATAGGTGGATATGCACATTTGGGCGATGTTGACATGGCATTGACTTTATTTGAGGAGATGACACTGGGCAGCTTTGGTATAGCACCAAGTTATGTTACACTAGTTTCTGTATTGTCAGCATGTAGTAGGGCAGGGGCAGTGGAGAGAGGTTTGCATATATTTGAATCCATGAGAGGGAGATATGGAATTAAACCAGGCGCTGAGCATTATGCATGTATTGTGGACCTTCTTGGGAGGTCTGGTTTGGTAGATCGTGCATATGAATTTATTAAAAGAATGCCAATTCTTCCCACTATATCTGTATGGGGAGCTCTACTCGGGTCTTGTAAGATGCATGGGAAAACAGAGTTGGGGAAAATTGCAGCTGAAAAATTATTCCAGCTAGATCCTGATGACTCTGGCAACCATGTAGTGTTTTCCAACATGCTTGCATCTGCTGGCAGGTAAAAATTTACAATTTCAATAACTAAGTTTCCTTGGATAGAATGGATAAGTTTGCTGAGTTGTTCGTTCTATTTGGTAGAATAAGCTGTCCCATCCAAATTAGTCTCAAAAGAATTTACCTTCTGTTTTATTTTTCTGCTTCTAGTAGGATAAGGTTTGTATTATTGTTGTGGTGGTTTTCATTTTTCTGTAGTTGCTTTAGCATGTTTAGCCAGAACTTAAACTGTCTCTTCCTTCTGAATTAATATTTTTTATGGTTCTTTTGCTAATGCTTGTAATTGCTAAATGCAGATGGGAAGAAGCCACTATTGTCAGGAAGGAAATGAGAGATATTGGAATTAAAAAAAATGTTGGTTATAGTTGGGTTGCTGTAAAGAATAGAGTCCATGTTTTCCAAGCAAAGAATAGTTCTCATGAAAAGAACTCTGAAATTCAGGCAATGCTAGCTAAGCTCAGAGAGGAGATGACGAAAGCTGGGTATGTTCCTGATACCAAACTATCACTTTTTGATTTAGAAGAAGAAGAAAAGGCTTCAGAATTATGGTACCACAGTGAGAAGATTGCTCTAGCATTTGGCCTCATAGCTCTCCCTCATGGAGTGCCCATACGTATTACAAAAAATCTTAGGATTTGTGGAGATTGTCATAATGCCATTAAGTTCATCTCAAAAATTGTTGGAAGAGATATTATCGTGAGAGATAATAATCGTTTTCATCACTTTAAGGATGGTTGGTGTTCTTGTAAAGATTATTGGTAATAGTTCCATACTCCCATTATTTTATCTGTTTCATATGCGTCAAAGAATGTTTTTGAAACAACACATCAGGTTCTCTTTACCCATGTTGATGGTGAATGCAGATCAATTGTTACTTTCACGGTGTATCTGCCATTTTCTAATAAACTGTGCAGGGGTATTGTACCATTCTCTTAGTGTGTCCATTCTGCACAGGTGCTTGTTCAGGGTGTTTATATGGTAGAGTTTGACAAGGGATTCTGCAGAGTGATCTATGTATGGGACAGGTTGATTTGATTTTGGTTGTGTTGTGCTATAGTTGATATATCTTCTGCCTTGGATGGGGGCATTACATATTTTTTGGTGGTTGAGGTGGGAAACAGACAATTTTATCCGATTGTTACCAATGTTGCTATAAATTTAGTGATTCAGTTTATAACTTGGTGTGGTTCAGGGCACACCTTAATTTAGGGGTAGCAGTGTGGCTATGAGTGGATTGTAGGGTGTTCAACATCTGATGATATATCAAAACAAGGTGTTCCCATACAAGCATGGGAAATGCACAGGAAGTGTTGTATGGGGTAACATTGCAGCAGCTGCTCCAGAGCCTAAAAAGGACATTTGAATAATGGAAGAAGCTGCTTCAGGGCACACTAATAGCCCCAAAGGTCTTTAAGGTGTGTTCCACACATCTGGAAAACCTAAAAGACCCTCTTTTTCACAATGAAACAAGGAAAATAAGTCAGACGTGTCAAATTAGCAAAAGTGGTGACGCCCAACGCCTCATGTTATACACCGTGCGTGCACTCAGACGGAAGAAACTAGCTCTCTGTCCCACTGGCACTCAGCTTAGATGACCACTAGGAGGTGGCACCCGGCTTGAGGTAAGTGGCGGCCAGCCTTGGGGACAAATTTCCTCTCTACCTTCATGGTGCTAAGCTTGATTCAAGTACCGCCTAACATAGGTAATCTTTTGGAAATCCTAAATTTTACCTTTCTATCTCTACTTTCACGAATTTCAATCTTGCTTCACTTGATCCAAGTGCTTCCTGTTCAATTTTATTATGAATTTTCATTTTATATAATATATTATTTAACTTGTTAAATTTTATTAATCATTTTATACCATCACAACAATCTTATATATAATATTTCTTTTAATTACATAAAAACATATAATTTTATTAACTAAATAGTTTTTATCAATATGTTCTTTTATATATTCTCTTACTATCTTCAAACTGATTCTTCATTTATTTTAATTAAGTTTACTTGCTTCCTTTCTATATGATTTGGTTTGTGTTCTTCTGTCAAAGTATTTTGAGTTAAAGTTGCATGTACTTTTATCTTCTTCATATTCTTTTAAGGAAATAAATTTTCTTACTTCCTTGGTAATATCAAAACTATGATGTGACAAATTTATGGGACAAGAAATTTATATAAAAAATACAGATTGATATTTTAGTTGTATGGGATACGACAATGTGATACAACAAACATGGTTGTAGCGTTTAATACATTTTACAAGAAACTTTTTTCTATATAAACAAAAAATTATTATAATTAACTATATGATAATCTGTACTAACGGTCCATTTTGGCAAGTTTTCTATGATTGTTTGTATAATGCCGGCAAAAATTTATCAAAACGAGTTCACTCATAAAATATTGATAGATTATCTTTTTTAATAATAATAATGTAGTTTCTATTATATAATTACTACAGTAAATATAATAATAATAATAATAATAATAATAATGTAGTTTCTATTATATATGAGATTGATGTTAATTTATTCTAACAATATTTGATAAAAAAAATTAATTATTTATGGTTTAAACTTTGACACTTTAGTTAGTTAACACTGTTATTATTAAGTTATATTATAAGTTATAGTTACTTAAAAATTAATTAATTAAACCGATTAGAGATCAATCAATCTCATCTTATCTTTGATTGATTATACGTGGAGTAAGAAACTGAAATGGTTACTCCTTAAAATAGCAATATCACATAAATTATTTACAGTAATAATTTAAGTTTATTAGTTAACATAAAAGTAATAAATACGATGATGAAGAAAATAAATATTTTATAACAATAACAATTGTCAACTTTTTTTTAAGATGACTTATATTAATGTAACTTATTTATATATTTTTTGTAATGATATTAATTTTTACTCAATTAAACAAACTCAACTTTTAATAATTAAATTTAAGTTCTTTTAATTATTATTGGTAGTAATACTTAAGAAATAAGTATATATACTTTTTTTCTATTGAATTTTATCATATATGAAAAGGGATATTCAAATTTTGGACAATATAAAATCTGAAGTAAAGCAAATTATACATAGAAATATGCAATTTTGATTTAATTCCCATAATTGGGCTTTTCAATCATGCTTGAGGTTCAAGGTATGACTTCATCAAAACTGGATCGGTTACACGCAGGCAGAACACAAGAAATTATCATAAAAAAAATGAATAACGAACGTCATTTAATGTTAAATTAAATTGAATATTTTTCAAATATAAGAGTATATGTTTTTAATCTGACAATTTTGTTGATAAAATAAAAATCTGCCAATTTAGTCAGTTTTAAAAATTCTTCATTTTAAGTTAAGAAATACTAGATGTATGTCTGTTTTTAAAGTTTAAAGATAAAAAGATATAAAAATCTTGCCACCTTTATCTATTTATAAATATTAAAAAACAAATTTTTTAATCAATATAAGAAATGATAGATTGAATTTTTTTCAAAGGAAAAAATTCACTTAACTATCCGCTTTAATAATATAATAATATATATTAAAACTTTAAAGTTAAAAAATAATATATATAATTAAAGTATTATTATTGTTTTGAATTTTAATTTATTTCTGAATGTGAAAAATATTAGGATTATAGAATTTGAAATTTGAAATAATAGAAGTTGAGCGTGAGAAGGGTAGCTCCACAAAGACAATTAGGGTTTTCACGTGAAAATATAGTTGATGTCCCCCATTAAGGTGCTACTACACTCATAGAAGATGCTTCATTTATATCGGTCATTCATGTCTCCAGATTACCCAATTATCAATCACATCAACTACAAAACGTGGCCCTGGATTTTATTTCTGGGTTTTCCTTGCTTAATCTCTACCTTCGCACTGACGTCACCATCAAATGTTATGCTGAAAAACAATCTCAATTTTCAAGCTATTATTCCTTCGTTCAGGTTTTCTTCTTTCCTTGGAGTGTAAATTACGTGTTCAACTGAGCCAAAATTGCTACTTCCACAACAACCTTAGATGCTAGCTTGGCCAAACTTGGAATATTTAGAAATGGAATGACAGCAATAATGTAAGCATGAACGGAGACCTTTGATGGTTCATGATATATAAGGACCCTTGGACAAGTAAAAAGTAGGAGGAACCTTGCCAAGTCTGCGTCTTACTCACAAAAGAACTGTCACTGATTTTGTACAGCAGATTGCTATTTCGCTTTTACTTCAGACTTAATCAACGTCTATGCAAGTCACATTTAGACTTGTTTTTATCTATTTTCTTGTCTTCTCATTTCCCTATAAGAATATTTCATTATTCCAATTCTGGATTATCCCGGGAACTGTGATCAAATTTATAGATATATTTGCCACGATTTATCGTATAATCTGTTCTAAAATCAAAAAGCCATTTCACTCTCACCATACAAGGGGCACTAACTTGTGACCCGAAGACCATGTCATCCATGATGCAACCACATTCCTTACTAGCCCTGCTTGTTTTCACACTTTCGCCAAGCTCAAGCATCATGATCCACAAAACACAACATCATATCATATCCATTTGAAGGATTTTGACATCACAGAAACAATGGTACATGAAATATGAGGGTTCAGACTACAAACATAATCGGAAGTTACTGTAACAGGGAATCGTCGGGAAGGACCGAGTAGAAACTGGATGTCCTCGTGGAAATGTCGAATGTGAAATCAAAGTAATCCAAAGCAAAGTATGAGTAATAAGAAAAGTGGAGTAGCAAGTTGTAACTCGACTGTGTAAGCTAGCTTAACATGTGAGAAAAGATTCCCTGCCTCCATGTGGTCTTCTTTGCAACCACCTATCTTCTGTGTTTCTTCCTACTTTTCTTGGGTTGTTGAGTAGTGTCAATACTTTTTTCCTAGGATTCATAATTGCAATCTCTTTCCTTCATATTTTATTTCAATAACAAATAATATTCTACATACTAAATACATACCACAAACTAAATTTAGTCGGCAATTTCTCCTACTACCTTCTAAACCTGGTTTACTCGCGTTCTTTTCTCTGCATCCTTAATTTTGGCATTTTATAATAAAATATATGAAAAATATTTTTCAAAAACATAAGAAGGCATCGATACTTTCTACATTAGTAAAGAGAGGATTAATTTAGAATTATTCTTTAGAAGAATGCCACAAAAGGAATAATAAGATACCATGGTTGAATGAGGTACTAACAAAAATACCATAGTTGGGCTAATAGGAGTGCAAAAAACTACCCATCAAAGATTCCCTGCCTCCGTAGTGGTCATTGCAATAACTGTATGTTCCGAGTGCTTTCTTCCTTCTTTTTATGGATACTCATCAAAGATTCCCTGCCTCCTTAGTGGTCTTTACTACCTACTCACGTTCTGAATGTTCTCTTCCTTTATATGGGTTGTTGCGCTCGGTTTAATTAGGTAAGTAGCGTGAATGAGAATAATGTTCCTATTATTTAGGAATACATAATTGCTATCTGTTCCCTCCATTTTTTATCCCCAACTGATATACTGTTACTGTCCCACCAAACCAAATACACATCCCTGATTTAGCTGGCAGGATTCTCCAACTTTCCTTCTCCACCTAGGTTACTCACATTCTTTTTCTCATCATCTTAGGTTTTGGGGAAATAAAAAGGTAATTGTTAGTCTTCCTACAATATTCTCTAGTTGATCTTCCTAACATTTTATAGAAAAATATATTACATAAAAAAACATGTTTAACATCTTAAACACATTAACACTTCATGCATTTAATAAATAAAGGGTTAAATACTAAAGATTTAGAACTATTCTTTGGAAGAATGCAGTACTAACAAACACCATAGTCCAGTAGTGCGAAATCAGAACCCATCATCAATGTAAAAACATTCATCTCAGACAAAATTATTTCCTTTATAGTCTTTATACCATAGTCAACAGCTGCCAAGAAACAGATTACCTTTTTTCTTTTTGTTTTCCTTCGGTTCGATCCCAAGATAAGCATATAATGTAAACACAGTAAGTCTTTCTACAACTAAACCGAACAGTGGTTGTTGAGTTTCTGATGTTTCTTGGCCGTCCTAGTTACTTTCCACAATCACCTAGTACTATGGGATCAACATTAGAAATACAGCTTCTCCCCACGCAGAGCAGGAAGTGGGACAGTAGTTATAATTAACACACAGAACTGCTACCGTTAAACGGTTAGTGATTACAAACAACATTGCGAAAGTAAATTGGATCAAGGTCGTCATATCAGTGGTTACCATCTTCGAGGGTTGTCATTTCTATCGGTAGTAAGCCTGCTGATAAGTGGGTGCCAAGACATTTCCATAGCCACCATATGCAGGATAATTCATGGGAGCCGCTGGGTAAGACCCTGCAATAGCTGGTGCAGGCTCAGGCGAATAAGCAGCATAAGGATTTGCCGGGGGACTTCTGCTGCCATACATGTGGGGTGGGGAAGGGTATGGTGGAAGAGCAGCTGGGTATTGCCCGTGTGATGGAGACCTAACAAATGTAGGAGCAGCAGGGAAAGATGATACATACGCATTAGTCAAACGCCCAGCTTTGGCTGGTGGCATTGGACCTCCATTGCTGTTGCTTGCTCGAGTTCTCTTATTGGCAGGAACAGCAGCCGGTTTCCTTTTCTCGGTCTTCACTGTCTTCACCTTCTCCAACTGTTCAAGTCGCTTCTTCAGATTTTCTGGAGGGAAATCAGCCTCAAGTTTGTATTCTTCAATGCATTTAATCACAGCCCTGAGTGCAGACTGCTCTTTCCTTGCAGCTAGGTACTGCCAAATTTCATTCAACAAGGAAAAAAAACAAAAAGATCGTTAATATATTAAACCCACCACTTCTAATAACTCAAGAAAACAACACTACACAAATAGAGCGCTTTTACCATTTCCGGCCCTTTATTTTCTTCCAACTAACCAAAGAAGCAAAACAAATAGATGAGAAGAATAAGAAATCGGATCAGTGTCTAACCAAGTACTAACACTAAGACCTGAAAGATATCACCACTCTCTTCCCCTATCTAAAACTGAATCCTAGGCATATTCTTTCTAATAAGGTGCATCCTCTGTCTATACAAAATAAACCAAAAATAGAAACGTGCATCAACTACCAACTACACATTTACAGATAAACTCGTCAAGCATAAAAGAAAAGACAGTTCAGCCTCTGCACGTTGACCTAGTAAGGGCTGGTTTGGATAAACTACTCCATAAGCTTTTCTAAATGAACGAAATAATATGAATTAAACTACTTCCTTATGAGCTACAGCTAACTTCTGTTTTATGAATTAAACTACTTCCTTATGAGCTACAGCTAACTTCTGTTTTATGAATTAAACTACTTCCTTATGAATTAATTAAACTTAATTCTCATAAAAGTTCTCACATTTAATTTATCCACTTCTCCAGATGTTGAGCTTAGAAAATAACTAAACTTCTTTTTACCCTGTTATTTTCATCTGATACAAATGTTTCTGGAAAAGTTTTACTCGTTCAAGAACTAAACCAAAGCAAAACACAAAAGCAAAGACATTAAAATCAAAATGGGAAAAATACCGCTGCTCGGCCTGCATTATTAGGATCTTCCAAAATAGAAGCCGCAACTTTCTTAGCATCCTTGAGAAAAGACTTCAACAAGGGAACAGGAGGGAACTTTTCCACAAGACCCACCTCATATGTAAAATGAACTGCATCAAGCTGCTGCCCTTTGCTGATCAACTCTTCAATCATATCTAAAAACAATCCACGCAAACACAACACTTTCAGCAAGCAAATAACAAATCGACAAAATCAATTTGCGGAGAACCGTAATTGTGACTATACCAGGCATTTGCTGAGTAAGACCAAGCGAAAGCGCGAGCTTCGGCATCTGTTTCCTCCAAGCGGAAGCAATAACAAGCTTCCGGTACAAATCCAAGTCCTCGTTCTTGACAATCCCGAAGGTAACCACGTGCTGCAAGAAGGTGTGGACGTCGGGTGTCTTCACGTTTTCCGCGCCGCCACGCTCCTCCAGGCTGGCCTTCCAAGTCTCCGCTATCTCCGTGGCCTGCTCCTTCACAGTGGGGGTGACCAACAGCCTCGATTTTCCGATGACCGGGTCGACAACGACCGGAATCAGAGACTCGAGTACAAGGACGCAGGCCCAGCCTAGGTCGTGGCCGGGCTTCTCCCCTCTCTTGTCGACTGGAAAGACCTCGGAGATGGCCTCGAGGACGAATTTGGCCGGATCGACGCATTCGGCGAGGGCGACGGGGACCTCGGCGCGTAAGCCATCGAGCTCCTTCTTCTTGGCGCTGAGGAAGGCCCAGAAGCCAAAGGCATCCATGCGGAGGCAGAAGGACTTGAGTTTGAGGACGAGGCCGGTGGCGTCGTCAACCTCGCCGCCGTCCTCGTCCGCGTGGACGTCTAGGAAAGAGGTTATGGCGGCGGTGCGGCGCGTGTCGAGCGTGCGGAGGGCGATCTGGAGAGTGGCGTCGAGGGATGTTTCGCGGCGGTCAAGGAGGCGGAGGGAGTCAGAGGTGGCGGTGTCGAGCGTGCGCATCTTGCGTTTCAGAGCTTCGGATTTGTGCTTGAGGTCCTCCTCGAGAGAGGAAAAGTGGTCGGAGAGCTCCTTCCAGAGGAGGGTGCAGCTGGTCATGAGAGAGGTTTGGCGCTGGAACTCGTCGAAGCTCGGCTGAGTCAACTCGCTCAACTCGCCAGGATCGGGGATGGACCCCATGGTCGCGAACTCTAGAGAGAACACACGAAAACCCTACCTCGCTCGCTCACTCACTCACTCACTCACTGCGTTCAATCAATCAGAGAAGAAAGAAAGAATGAAAGAAGGAACGAACCAAAGAGTAAAGGTGGTGCTGGTAAAATGAAATGAAGAGTGAGGGAAAGAGCCTGTGCTGACGTGGATGGGTAAGGTGGAGACACGTGTTGTCGTTGTCTGAAAAAGGTGGTTGAGGGGCGATGCTACAATGCGCTGGGTGTGCGAACAGGGCAAACCAACTAGGCCAGCTTGATATTAGTTTCTATAAATTATTTATTTTCACTTTTCAAAATACGATAAATCAAACACACAGGTTGCTATATATAATACCTGTTTTCTGTATATCTGCTTTTAGATAATGTTTCAAAACTCAAATATACTCTTTTTATACAAGTTTATGCACTGTATTTTAATTAGAGATTATTATGTAAAATAAATTTCTTTACTATTAATACAACATTTTCACATCAATAATATTAATATTAAAGTCAAATAAACAAAAATGTTTAAAGCAATGTTTTCATTCATATTTCATAATTTGATTTATATTTTTTATTCTTTCTATAAGTTATAACTTTTCGTACCTTTTACTTTAAATTTAGTTGTATTTAAAGTAGATTTTGATCATATATATTGTGTAATTGATAAATATTGCTGTTTCATGCATAGTCATTTTAAAAGGTATTTTAAAAAAAATATTCGCCTGTTTTATTTTGAAATCCACGAAGTAAAAATGATTAATCTGTGATGAAAACAAAATTATAATTAAAACAATTTCATAACTCCATACAAGTCCATTATTTTGATAATCATAAAATAATAGACAACAAAGTTAATAATTGTAGTATATTTATTGATTATAAATATCACTACCAAGCCAACTTGACTTGTAATCACATATTCAACTATATGCCCGATTTAAGACCGTACGTATTCAATTAATATATTTTTGATTCTATAATTTTATTTTTATTTAACTTAGTAACTTTTTTCGTTATGCGCGCAGGAAATAAATTAAATTAAAGAAAAGAAAAAGATTTAGATTGATTGAAAATTTATACATTTGAATTGATATGACATTATATTCCTCGTACACGTATATACAAAGAAGGTTTTCAGTTGATTCAGATTTGCTCATGTGATTATTCCAAAGTTATGAAATGATATCTGAATTCAAAACTAAACTGGTTTTATTAGTTTGACAATTGAAGGACCAACGTCTAATGCAAAACTAATCTAAACAAACTAATTAAGTTAATTTAATTTGTTTTTAAGGAAATAATCCAATGTATATATATGCATGAGAAAAGAAGGATGGACATGATTACGAATTTGATTTAGACGGTATTACTATTTTTTATTAATATAATGTGGGAACAATATAATTTGTCATTTGATTGTGAAAATATTTGATATCTATCATAAATATAAATTAAACTTTAAATTAATTAAAAAATTATACATAAATATATATTAAAAGTTATCTTAAATTTCTCTATCATGCCTTATTTTTTATAGAAGGATTTATTCTTACTTTATTCTTGTTTTAATATCAATGTAAGCAATATACAATTTTAAATGAAAAAAGAAAGAAAAAAAATATATAATAAAAAAGATGGAATAGAAAAATTTGTATAAGATCTGATGAATAAAGTTGTTAGTTGTGTGGAGAGAATGATATTAGTGGTGGTGAAATGAGTATGGAGAAAAAAAATATAATAAAAAAAATGGTGTGTGTCGTAGGAAAGAGTATATATAATAGGCGCGTAGGGGAGGAAAGAGAGAATGTATATGAATGGTAGAGATAAGGTAAGGAACTTTCCCAGAAATCGAAGATGGATCTGATGAGAGAGAGTGAGACAGAGAGGAGTGGAGCAGGAAGAGTCAGATAAAGTAGTAAAAGGGAATGAGATAGTAATCTAAACTAATTCAAACCAAAGGGTTAAAAACAGACAAACACAATAAACAACAGTACCTCCTGTCACACAAAGACACATGCATCCCTACAAATTTCTCTCTCTGTTAAATAACCTATAATTCCTCCTCCACACACCGCTTCCTTCCATCTCTCTCAATTAATAATTTTTATTTTTTTCAAATTATTTTTATATTTTCCTTCTATAACATTATTTTTTCTTCAACTCTTGTCAACCACTGTCCCAAAGCCATTAGTTAAAAGAACAAAAATAAACATCTCATACAAAATTATCTGGATATTTCGATAGGGTACGTTAACAACACCTTTTATATATATAAAAAAAAAAGATCACATTATATATTGTTTTAAAGCATCTTGTTTTCTTAGATAAAATAAATTCAGAAAGAGAAAACTTTAGCCGTCTATATAAAACTATCTCCAATTTACATACGGATCCATAATTTGTGAAATAAATAAATTAAACATTTTTTTTATTTGAAGGTTAATTATGCATATACATAAATGTCAAGAGTAATTGTCTGTTAATACTAACTTTGAAACGTGTGTATATATATATATATATATATATATATATATATATATATATATATATATATATATATATAACGTGGATTAATCATTCACGAAAATATAAAAAGTAGTACTACAGGATCATTCTGTATATAATACATTTTAATGCAAAAAATACATGCGAGTATCATTTTAATTTTGTTAGATAAAATTAATTTCATTAGTGAACCTGCCAATTGAAAACACATAAATTTGTTTCAATAAGCACGAGAATAAAAAATAAAAGCATACATGATTTTTCAGGCACTTCTAGGCCTAATTAGGTTTCCATGCTGATGAATGAAAACAAAAAATAAAACTATTACTAAAAGAAACTACATCTCCCAGCAAACGATATCGCTTGAAAGTAACAATCCTTGGTATCCTACGAACAAAAGAAAAACTACATCTCCCAGCAAATCTTTGTAGCCAGACCAGAGTATACCATCTTCAGTTATTTATAGACACTACTTCCGCTGATGTACATACAGACAGCGAGATCTGGCTTTACCTCCAACTCCAACATAATCCACCTATTTCTATTATAAATAATTTCCCAATACCACTTGTGGTGCAGGGTAACATACAAAATACATGCATCGGTGCCTTAAACTTTAGTAAGCTGTAATACAATCACATTGCTGCGAATTCAAAATCCACCAACTCCACCAATACCTTTTTCATTGAAACTTAAGGCCATATCATCAATAAGCCCTCCTTCTACATCCTTTGACCAAAAATTCAAAGAAAGGTTGAAAGAAAAAAATAGAGAAAACGAACACCAACAACTAGGAATTTGCAGTGGATAGAGGGTTTCCTCTATCAATTAAACTGAACTGCAAATAATCAATTAAAAGGGCTACTGATAAGGGATTTACAGAGTTCGCAGGAAATCATGAGTACACATTTCCATGCCCCGCCATTGTAATTAAAAAATGTAAACTGTAAACAAACAGTTCCCAGCCAACATGGGGAAAAGTTAGGATAAGACTAAGACTTTAGAAACCAGTCATTGACTTTAAGTGAGATAGTGCGTTCCAGGTTGTCAGATGGTGTAAAGGCATGCAAATCTTCTTAATGTGCCTAAATAGTAACTATGGCAGAAAATTCAGTATAAATTTAGAATTAAAATAAAAATGATGATAACGCTGCCTCCTATCGTACATTGAAACGGTCAGCAAAATACATAAAACCTTTTATCATCTTCAGGAATCGTCTCTATGCAACTGGAAAGACTTTCCATGTATCCCATTTTACATTGGCATATAGTCAAACACTACATGGGTGGTTTGTATTCTCTCCTGCTCTCTATGACAGCCTTCTTCCTTGTGTCAAAATCAACTTTGTCAAGATCAAAAGCAGTCCCAAGATAGCCATACAAGACCCTCCGTTTCTCTCCTTTTTTCTCATCCACCTTAACAAGGTTTGCATTATTTTCATCATCCTTTCCTAATGTTTGTGACTGCAGACGGGTCCAATCATTGCGTCCATGGTTTTCCTTCTCAAAGTGTTCAGCAAGTCGAATGGCCTCCTTAAAGCCTGATTGGTCCCCAGCAAATTTAACCAGTGTTATGCCCAAATGACCCTCTCTTCCATATAATGACTTTGATTTGCCACCCATAAATCCAAGCTCTGGAAAACCATGCATGAATATCAGATGGAAAAAATATAAAAGCTCACTATATCATCAGATATGAGAGGCTGATTCAAAAATAAACTTTAGAATTTGTTAGGTGCTTCCTAACAAGGAGCCTTTGCATAAATGCTTCCACCAAAGGCACTTAGACGAACTAATTTACATAAGCCCAACAAAATTGCTGTTCTTCAAGGAAAACTAAGAGGGAGTGAAATTTGGTGGAAGTAGAAGAGAACAAACAAAGGGCAGATCAGTGAGCAAACTATCTAAATCAAGAGAATAGAAAGCAAGGGAAGCAAATGAACTATTGGAGATAGATTTTTTGTATCATCTAATTTTTTACTCATCTGTATAGATGGTTTATTTAATTAGCACAAAACAGACTATTGGCAATATAATATAATATATTCAAAACCAAAAATAGGTCTAAACTGAATTAGCTTAAAGATTACTTAAAACGACAAGGTGACTAAGCACTTGCAGTAAGACCACAATCACGATTTACAAAGATTTGCTGAACTCACAAGCTAGTTGGTAATAAAAAAGAGAGTTTAAGAGAATTAGCTTATAGCTGTTTGAAAGAACAAAGTACCCAAGCACTTGCAATAGGACTACAATCCTGATTCACAGATAAGCTGAATTCACAAGCTAGTAGTTGATAAAAAAGAGGTAAGAGACACTAGATGCAATTGCACGTAGCTAGAAAAGTGAGAGATGAGAAAAAATAGAACAGCTCCCCCTCAAAAGAAAAAGTATGCAAGCAGAAAAGAAGCAACACTTCACTGGTCACTGAGATTTGATAAAGATAGTAGAGCCAGGCGCAATTGAAAGACATCAGGCACAAAAAACACTAGACAAGTACAGCATAATTCATATGGCTTAAAGGAAACCCATAGATCAAAAATCGACTCCTTTTCACCTTGTTCAAGATCAAGGCAGTAGCATTACCTTGACTAGTTAGTAAAGCTGACGATCTACAAATATAATTTAAATTTCCTGATCTTTATATATAACATCAATACTACAATATGTGCTAAAACAATGTGGTTAACAGATGAATAGTAATTATTTTCGCAAACAACAATCCTCAATAATGTTAACCCCTCATTCCTTTCCTCATTGTTCCAACAGATATCAATAAAATAATGTGTGCATAAACGATCTGTTACATGTGGGCATGCATAAAGAGATGGGTAAGAAAGGCATGCACATGCAACACTTAATATTCTCCATCGCTACATAAACATCCTTGGTGGTGCTTGATGCAAAATCAACATAGTTAGGCAAAAACTAGATAATGTCCAGAAATTACACACAGCTGAAGAGTTGTCCAACAAAAACATTCACCAAAACTTCTTGCTTGTTCTCCAACCGACCATCGTTAAAATATCAATATATTCATGGGAATAAATGCACAGCAACATACGTGCAGAATTACGTAAATAAATGGACAAGTTCATATGTCCAAACACAATTCAACTCAACAAACACATGCCCTGAAGGCTAGGTATCAAATCAAACGAAGAACACAGCTAGGCAACAACTAGATTAACATCAGAAAACTTGGTACAACATGAAAAGCAACACATCCTACTAGAATAACACAGTTAATAGCAACACACCCTAGTTCCTTGGTTGTACAATCAACTGTCATTGAGATACAAACACGATTGGACATGCATAAATACACAGGTAACAAATAAATATCCCCTAGTATTTATGCAATCCGGGTAGAAAGATCTATTTAAGAACAACTCTCCATCTATCTTCCAAGAAACAACTTTAAAGCTAGCCAAAGGAACTTAAAATTAAACAGAAGAATCAACCAATAAATCAAATTATGAGAGAGGGGCCGCAAGGATGCATTTCGATTCAGGTCACATATACAGTCTAAATAATGTGCTACGCAATGGATGCATTTAGGATTGGGAAGCTTACTCAACTAACACCAAAATCAATAAAATGTCATCAGGAGAAATAAAATTAAATTAAAGAAATTCATCAAATCCGAAGCACAAACTGTTTTATTCTCTATTTTTTGGCTTATATGTCCTCGTACTTGTTATTGCTTAAACTTATTCAAAGGATTATTTTAAAGGATCCCATGTTTGTTTGTCAATGAAGTATCTTTGTGCCAAAACCCATTTTGAGCTACTCACTCTCCATTGCCTTCCAGTTCTCATAGTTCAGTAAAGTATGCAAAGAATGGGTGGAGTGGAAGGGAATTTTAGTGGCCCACAACATGTAACTGACCACACTGATGATGAATTGGGACCAATGTTTAGTAGTTCCTTTGATGGACGAAGCAGAGTATAAAGGAGAGAAGTCATCATGAGGTTCAATGGTCCTTATTAGAAATGAATCTATGAAATGGTAACTCTTAAAAGAAAGGAAAGAACTTCTACACACATACACACATATATATATAGATATATATTTTGATTTAAATGTCTCAAAAATAAAATAACATCTATTATATATATCTAAGCATCATGTGGAGGAATGAAATAGTCCCCCCCCCCACCTCCCCCACATAAAGCTACATGCACAAACACACACACACACACTTCTCACCTAACATCAACACAATTTTCACCATCTGATTGTAGTTAGATGCACCTGTTGTGTATGTGTGTATCACTTTTGCATGCATGAACTTTGCTTCTGCACCTAACCAACTATGACATGTGAGTCCTGTTTTAGTATCAAACATCCTCCCAATGCATTCTAGTCACACTCTAAATCAAGAGTGATCCGTATTGCTTATTGAGAAGTTGAATCCTTAGGAAGCTATATCTAAAAGTTAGTACGACAATTACATCCAGCCAACCCAAAATCAATCAAAAAATTAAACAAAATAGCATTCAGTCCCACCATAAGGAAATTTAACCGATATGTAAATTTAACAAAAAGAATCTAACAATTCTAAACCATCTACTCGACTCAAGCATTATAAAAAAGTTCTGAAAACTTAATTCAAGTAAATCAAGAACGGTTTTATTTTGTAAAGTAGAATTAAACTTAAAATAAAAATTATCAACAATTTGTCATAATCTTGTCAAAGCTGTAATGGAGATGCATCCATGGATATAGAGTGAAACAAGTTCACTCATTGAGAACCAATAGCTGCACATAAAAAGCTATTCTTTTTACATACCAAAACAGAATACCAGAAAGTTCCAGAAAAACTAACTATAATTTGTAGATCTAACGAAAACAAGACAGTGAATTCAAACTGAGACATAAAGGGGCAGTACATAAGGACAAATTAGAAATGACCAAACTTTTGATAAATATAAATTTAGTTACTCAATACACAAACCAGATCAAGAACCTACCACGAAAATATATAAGACAGGACTTATTACTTCGCAAAATTAAAAAAAAAAAAAAAAAAGAAAAAAAAAAGCAAAAGAGCACCCTTGACAGAACAATCAACTCCAAAAACTTTTTTGATGTTTAATGGAAAGTCAAATAAAATCAAAATTTGTATTTTAAATATGGGGAGTCTCTACTGTCCCAGTTTCTAGTTTGATGTTGATGGGAAATCTTATACAGTCAAAATGACTTCTCATCTCCTCATCCTTGAAGTGTTACTGCCATAAGAATATTCCATTAAACATCAGCCTAAAACAGGGTTTTGCTGAAAGGAATATTGGGAAAGGTAACTAACTACTGAAAATGCTCTACAGGGTCAACTCAGTATGCATGCAAGAAAGATTTTCCTGAGCTCATAACCACCATTAACAGAGACATCATAATAGAAGACGATAAATAATGGAGGTTCACATTATACCTCTAATTTTATTATCCATAGTTTTGTTTCCCAAACCCTCCATACGGCCATCTCTATTTTTTCCTGTATTTGTGTTATGAATGATCACCAAAGGTGGCCACATGATCAAATCATTCTGATTTGCAGCTACTTCATCCGCAGATAAAAACTGATATGCCTTAGAGTTATCAGGAGGCTTTGAGTAGTTCCAACCCATTAAGACACACAGAGCTTTGTGCAATCCCAAATGTTCAACATGTGAATCAGCGTTATCTGAGTTGTAAGTGTGCATAATGAGAGCATGCATATCTGGAAAATCTTTAGCAGACCTGAAAGTTGGAATATCAAGGGCATTGAAGAATATACTTTAGGCTTCCATCCTGTAAGTACACAGAAAAGGCAAAGTAAAAGTACATGTTCACTTCCTTTCATTTAGATTTAAAACCTAAGATGTTCTTTCTGAAATCATACAGTGAACCAACATCTACATCAAAGCACCAACGTACTACTTAAGAAAACCTGAGAGTGGAGAAGCACAACCCGTGAAAGTTCTAATCAGCACTACAAATTAAGCTCGGTACCAAAGAGTTGCAGATTCCAAGATTTCCAAAGACAAAGTAACAACATAGAAAAATTATTCCATTTCGTGAAATATAAAGGTACATTGCTCTCTCTAAAGAGATACAGAAGGATAACTCTATTTGGTATAAAAAATTATCACCAATGATGCCAAGAGTCAACTTCAGAAGCAATGAACTAAAGGAAACTGACTGGACATAAACTGGGACTTGTACGGCTAAATTCCAGTAGAAAAGGAAGAGGTAAGCGAGAAAACTCAGAAGAAAATGTATATCATCAACTAAAGGAAGCAGGAGATAATTGTATATAGAATATATGCATGGTTCTAAGGTTCCACGAAAAAAAAAAGAGATGGAAGAAGCCCACCTGTGTATTAAGATAATAAGATCAACCTACGTCAAGATAATCTCTATCACCCTCAGAAAATGCCCATATGATCAAATTTCTTTTGAACAATTAAACTAAAAAATTACCCTAGTTTTAATTAACGAATGAATAACATAACAATACTCTAACAAACACTGCATCACATGATCAAAAATATTTAAAAGTCTTAATACATACAGAACAGAGAAGGCTATGCTGCCTTCATATATTAGAATAATTAAGAGTTTGATGGCAATGTATTACATTTTATAAATCAAGCAACATTAGAGAAAAGGGAGGAAGAAAAGGCAAACCAACACAGCTGGCTCCCATCATGTGGAATCTAGGAGGGTATAAATAGCCTTAAACAACCCCCCTGGAGCAGAGAGGCTTTTCTCACAATTTGATATTGTGGCTTCTCTAAACCCTAGGTTATATATTGTTGCTCCAAGGCCCAACATCTAAACCAAGTAACACTATTTCCAAAAAAAACGAAAGCAGAACTATTTCCATATTAAAAGGCATAGAGAACTATAAACTTGTTACAAATACAAAGCTAAATGAAGCAGTGTTAGGTTCCTAATTCAAGAACCTAATGTAAACGCACACTGAACAACCCGAAACTTCTGTATAACTCTCTTTGTATTATCCACAAACACGAATACAATGTCTGGATACAGCTAGGGAGCTTAACCTCCCCCTACAGGAATCACGCTTCCTTAACAACTCACAACAACCCTTTCTCTATTCAATTATTCACCCTTTTATACTACCCATCCCGCCTTTCTTAACTGTTATTGCAGTTAGGCTAACTAACTTCTAATTACTTCTCTTTCTCCTCTCATATACACGTAACTTCCTAACATTACCCTCCCCTTCTTCAGCAACCTTGTCCTCAAGGTTGAAATTAAAATCAGGATACTGATCTTGGATAGTCAACATGTCTTCCCACGTAGCTCCTTCGCTGCCACCCTCCTGCCACTGAACCAGGATCTGTTGTATTTTCTCATTCCCTAGCTGTCGTTGCCTCGTCCCCAACACTCTCACTGGCCAATATGTAGGCCCATCTGTTTGTAGCTCAGTTGGTAGACCCTTCTCAACCTTCTTTGATCTCACCGCTTTCTTGAGTTGTGACACATGAAAGACTGCATGTATACGTGCATTTTCTGGCAGCTGTAGTCGGAATGCCACTGGACCCACCTGCTGAAGCACCTGGAAAGGGCCAAAGTATCGAGCTGCTAGTTTAGGATGTAGACGAACTGGTATAGATGCTTGCTTATGGGGTCTAATTTTAAGATAGACCCAATCCCCCACTTTAATGTCCACATCTCTTCTCTTCTTATTTGCTTGATTCACCATTAAATCCTGAGCACGACTTAGGTGAAATTTCAGTTGTCTCAAAGCCTCGTCCCTTGTCATAAGATCTTGTGCAAATGCCTCTACCACTGACTCCCCCGGTACAAATCTGTTCAAGGATGGAGGAGCTCTTCCATAGACCGTTTCAAACGGCGTGCATCTCGCCGCTCCCTGGTAGCTGGTATTGTACCAGTACTCAGCCCACGGTAACACTGCATGCCAGTTCTTGGGCTGCTCTGAGCAAAAACATCTCAGGTATCCCTCCAAAATCCGATTAATGACCTCGGTCTGTCCATCCGTGGCCGGGTGGTAAGCAGTACTCATATTGAGTTGTGTCCCCTGCATTCTAAAAAGCTCCCTCCAAAACGTACTCAAGAACAAGGGATCTCGATCACTCACAATTGAGACAGGGACCCCATGTAGCCTGACAACCTCTCGGATAAACACCTCCGCCACCGTTTTAGCCGAATAAGGATGTCTAAGTGCCATAAAGTGTGCGTATTTGCTCAGCCTATCCACTACAACCAATATAGCATCATAACCTTGTGATTTAGGTAGCTTTACAATAAAATCCATGGTGATCTCCTCCCATACTGCTTGCGGTATCGGTAGAGGTTGCAACAACCCTTGGGGGGAAGCTGCCATATACTTGTGCTGCTGACAAATCACGCATTCAGCCACAAAATCGGTGACAGCTTTCTTCATACCCTTCCAATAAAGCGACTGGGCTATCCTCCTATATGTTCTAAATACCCCAGAATGTCCCCCGGTATTCGTTACGTGAAACTCAGCCAATAGTTTGGGAATCCAGGTAGATGTTTCGGATATTACAAGTCTCCCCTTGTAGTGCAGTCGGTCATTCTCTAAAGTATACGCCGCATGGCATTCGGGATCCCTTTGAATGTCAGTTATTATCTTTTTCAACGTCTCATCTCTTTCCACCTCCTTTAATACCTCCTGAAAATCCTGCCAGTAGGACCTAGACATCACTCGTAACTCTGCCTCCTCCATTTCTCCGGCTTCCTTCCTTGATAAAGCATCAGCCACCGTATTGGAACTCCCCTTCTTATACATGATTTCGAAATCATAGCCCATCAACTTGGCTATCCAGTTTTGTTGGCTATATGTAGTAATCCTTTGCTCCAACAGATACTTTAAACTGCGTTGATTAGTATGCACTAAAAACTTCCTCCCTAGTAGATAAGGTCTCCAGTGTTGGATGGCCAATACCAACGCCATTAACTCTTTTTCGTATATCGATTTGTTCATGGAAGTCTCGGACAGCGCTTTGCTAAAGAACGCAAGGGGTTTCTTGCTTTGGGTGAGTACAGCTCCTATTCCCCCTCCTGAGGCATCGCATTCAACGTGGAACTCCTGATTAAAATCAGGCAAAGTTAAAACTGGTGCTGTAGTGATCGCCTTCTTCAGTTCTGCCATGGCGTGACTGGCTTGCTCTGACCATAAAAATTTGCCTTTCTTCAACAACTCAGTCAAAGGCTTAGCTATTTTTCCATATCCCCTCACAAATCTCCTGTAATACCCCGTTAAACCCAGGAACCCCCTTAATGCTTTCAGAGTCTTCGGTTCTTTCCATTCTACCACGGCCTTGACTTTGTCCCCATCCATTTCAACACCGGCTTCTGAAATTTGATGCCCCAAGTACGCTATTTTCTTTTTCCCAAACTCACATTTCCTTTTGTTAGCTATCCAGTCACTTCCTTCTAATACTTCCAACACCAGATGTACATGTCCCAGGTGCTCCTCCCAACTGGCACTGTAAACTAAAATATCATCGAAGAAGACCAATACAAATTTTCGTAAGTACCTTTGTAACAGTTCATTCATCGCATTCTGGAACGTTGACGGTGCATTCGTGAGACCGAAGGGCATCACGAGGAACTCGTAGTGGCCCTGGTGAGTCCTAAATGCCGTTTTGTGTATGTCCTCTTCTCCCATTCTGACCTGGTGATAGCCGCTTTTAAGGTCGATCTTCGAAAAATAAGCAGCCCCTCTCAACTCGTCCAGGAGCTCTTCGATGACAGGGATGGGAAATTTGTTTGGAATCGTCGCTCGGTTTAACGCCCGATAGTCCACGCAAAAACGCTAGCTTTTATCTTTCTTCTGTACCAGTATCACCGGACTAGAATATGGACTCGAACTGGGTCGTATTATTCCCGCTCGCAGCATGTCAGCCACTTGTCTCTCGATTTCGCCTTTTAACAGATGTGGGTAACGATAGGGGCGGACGTTCACTGGGTTTTCTCCTTCTTTTAATGGTATCCGATGCACCAAGTCTCGAGTCGGTGGTAACCCCTGCACTTCTCGAAAAACACAGTAGTGCTTCTGTAGAAGCGTCCCCATCTCTGCCCTTTGTGCTTCTGACAAATCCACCTGTTCTTCCCGGTTCAGCTCATTCTCCACTCAGCCCAACTCCCAAATAATCAGCCATGACTCAGCATCTGTCATTTTCAACAAAGCGTGTGGCTCCACCAACTGTCGGGTTAGAGCAGGATCTCCTTGTATCACCACCCTTTTACCCCCCGTGCAATACCCCATGGTCATTGCCCTCCAATTTAACACTACTTCACCCAATTTTTCTAACCATTCCACCCCCAATATAGCATCGACTCCGCCTAACTCAGAGATGGAACTTCTCTTCAATCTCCGCCTCCCCCAGAACAACGACGACTCTCTCACAACAACCCCTCGTTATCTTTCTTTGTCCATCCCCTAGACTTACAGTATACGGGGCCGTATCTGTAATAGTTAGTTCCAACTCCTCCGCCAACCTCCGATTAATAAAATTGTGACTGGCCCCGCTATCAATAAGGACCAATACCTCTCGGTCTCCGATCTTCCCCTTCACTTTCATTGTTCGAGGATGAGTTAAACCCCCCGCTGAGCATGCAGATAATTCCATCGGTTTGACTTCTTGGTCGGTTTCATCATCGCCGCCGTCCTCCTCATCCTCCGCTAGCAACAAAACTCTCAAACTTCCTTCGGCACAACGATGGCCCGGCGCAAAAGGGCCCCCACATCGGAAACAGCGTCCTTCTTCCCTCCTCTTCAGATATTCGGGGTAAGGTAAGTTGCGCACCGCTCGCGCTCTGTTATCACCACCTCCGACGGTACTTCCCCTTACACTACCACTTGTCGTCCCTCCTTCTCGTCTCTTCGCGCCACTGTTCGCTGTCCCTCCCGGTCGATTCACCGATGACCGATCGGCATCCCCTCGAATGACCGCCGACGAGACCCGCGTACTCGTGGTGTTCGGCCTAAAGCCATTCCACACCCCTCCCCGCGCCTTGAACAGGGCATCCTCCACGTCCCGCACAATTCTCACCGCCACCATGAATTCTTGGGGGTCTTGGATACAAACTTGTCCCTTAACGTCCTCTCGTAAACCCGCGAGAAAAAAACCCAATACTAGCTCTTCCGCCAATCCCTGGGTTTGGCCCAGCAAGATTTCAAAATTTCTGACGTATTCTTCTACCGTTCCCTCCTGTCGTAGCGTCGCCATCTGTTCGAATACGGTTCCTCTGAAACCTCCTCCAAACCAATTCAACAATGCCAACTTCAAACCCGTCCACGAACGATTGGTTGCCTTATCTTTCCAGACCTTAAACCAATAACTTGCACTACCTTCCATGCTAATGTAGGCAAGTTCCACCTTGTCCTCCTCCGCTACCTTCTGGATGTCGAAGAAACGCTCTGCCCGACTAATCCAACTGTGCGGCTCCATTCCCTCAAACGCCGGTAGGTCCACCCGTTTCTGCCAATTATGTTGGAAGCTACCTTGGTCACGTCTTTCTTGATTATCGTTCACTGAATTACTGCTTCCGTCAGACCTTCCATCTTGATTGTTCACTCCGCCTCCCATGATCCGCATCATCTGCTGCATGTCCCGTCGTATCGCAGCGGTTTCCGCCTTAATCCCTTCTACCGTAATTTCAAGGTTCTCCAACCTTCCTTCCGTTTTGCTCTCCATCTCCGTCACCCCTCTCTCGATCCGGCAGGTCGGACCAAATGTTAGGTTCCTAATTCAAGAACCTAATGTAAACGCACACTGAACAACCCGAAACTTCTGTATAACTCTCTTTGTATTATCCACAAACACGAATACAATGTCTGGATACAGCTAGGGAGCTTAACCTCCCCCTACAGGAATCACGCTTCCTTAACAACTCACAACAACCCTTTCTCTATTCAATTATTCACCCTTTTATACTACCCATCCCGCCTTTCCTAACTGTTATTGCAGTTAGGCTAACTAACTTCTAATTACTTCTCTTTCTCCTCTCATATACACGTAACTTCCTAACAAGCAGGCGTTTTACAAATTCCATATTAGAAAACATAAGAGCTCTAGCTATATTATATGGCAACCTAAATTTCTCCAAAGACAAGCCACTGGCCCACAACAAAATAGAGATCAAGGAAAGATAATCATAGACGCATACGAATTACGAGATAAGCAACATCACAAGCATATCTGATCTAAGAATTAGGTTTCCCAATCCATCAGATCCTAAGGAATCATCAATTCACTTCATAGTAACATGTCAAAAAATACCATTTCCCACTATTTCTAATGAACTATAACAGCAACAGCAGAAATGCATAAGTTCAACAGTTACACTGGTCATTTCAATATGAATACTAATGGAAATGACTGAATACCGACAAAAGAAAACAACATATATGCAAATACACAAAAATTCAAGGGCTCACTACCTCACTACAAATTATTTTCCAATTATACCTCAACCAAAGATCTTCTTCCTACAAGATTTCCTGACCAGTAACAGAGCAAATGAAATCACATTATAAACTAGTTTCCAGTACTGTAGATTAAATTCGTACGTGAACATCAAACCAGTTGAGATTTTTATGGACTAAACGACTGAGAACTCTTGATACTCATAAGCATGACATCAGAAGCTTCGTGACTAGATTATATGCTGTCAACCATAAGCAATGAACTAAATTTGACAAAATGTTTCAAGGACAAAGTTTTCTAGGCTTAACTGAATGTGTGCTATAGCTGTCAGATTTTTGTGGGGGCTTGGTAACCACAGAATTTGTCTGCCCTAACGCCATGCTGAGTAAGGATGGAATGAGAGCTAATCAGTTAGCCCATCACCAATTTGACAGAGTGCGTTGGCATTTTCAACTTGCCAACCCACCAGCCAAATGTGCAACAATATTGAAATTTAAATCAGAACACTTACAAATTAAGTTCTAATTATTGATTTTAATTGAATAATTTAGCAAGTAATGGAAGTAATCCTCTTAACTTTTCCAATGAAATGTATTAATTAACCAGTCAAAGACTTAAAAGATATTTTCATGATTAAGTGTGACTAATATATATATATATAGCATATCCTCTGACAAGAAAAGCCAAGGACTTCAGCCAAAGCTGACTATGGTGGGCCATCCCATGCAGAACCGCTTTCTGCAGGCTACTGGTGCAACAGGCTAGCATGTTTTGCCACCCCTAAGGTTGAGCAAAAATCGATAGATGACAAGGGCTTGCAAAAAAGAAAAAATGGACACCACAGTAGCCTGCAGCAGCCGGAAAGTAAAAATTATCAAAGGACATAGCAGTTGCCAGAAAGCAAACAAAGCTCAAAGGACACAGTGACAGCTGAAAAGCAAAACGCTCAAAGAACACCATAGAAGCCCAAAAACAAAAGAAACTCAGGACATGGCAACTGTGGAAAAAGCAAAAGTTCTAAGAAAACACAATAGTCATCGGAAAGCAAAAATGATCAGATGCACAATGACTGTTGGAGAGCAAAAAATGCTCATCGCTCAGAGATAAGTGATTCCGGTGCTGGTGTTCATCAGCTGACAAGAGCTCATCAAAAAGGCATTGGTGGTGAGCAGAAACACCACCATCAAACAATAACATTAGCAGTGAACAATGATGGGTTGGTGAACAGTGACATTGGTGATGAGCACGGTAACTTTTGTGAGCAATAACAGCTGACAAAAAACAAAAAACATCGGAAGCATACACTGTTTCCAAAAAAAACAAATACACTTATGAGCAATAGGTCCATTGAGAAAGCACAGATTAGGATTTCCTTCTAACTAGGCTCTTGACACCATTTTGAAAGACTTAGTGACAAAACAGGTCATAGAAAATGGTATGCTATGGTACCATGTTGAGAACATAGAAACCAAGAATGAATATAATGAATTTTGTGTGTTGTGTACACACATGATTATTCTTATTATTTATAATGAAGAAATACAAATGATAACGAACAAAATTAATATCTAATAATGAAAAAATTGGGTAGGAAATTTCCCTATCATATCCCTTATTTAATGCAATCTTGAATAAAGTGAACAGAGAAAACAGAGAGAATGAACTAAACGTATTTTATTAACATCACACACTGAAACATATGTTCACTGACTTATTTATACATGTCAGCTGTTATACACTGCCAGCTGTAACTGTTATACACTTGACAGCAGTACAAGAAAATAAAATAGATACGCTAAAATAGAACCTAAAGCTGTACAATACAAAATATCGCATACCAGCCAACTATAGGTAACTATAGTATACTAACCACTCCCCTCAAACTCAAGGAGAAGATTTTTCAAAAGAAAAATGCTTTACATTGAGTTTGGCACAAGGAAGAGCAAAACGTGTTGAAGGGAGAGCCTTAGTTAAGACATCACACACTGAAACATACGCTCACTGATTTATTTATACATGTCAGCTGTAACTGTTATACACTTGACAGCTGTGCAAGAAAATAAAATAGATACACTAAAATAGAACCTACGGCTGTACAATACAAAATTACGCATACTAGCCAACTATAGGTAACTATAGTATACTAACAGCCCCCCTCAAACTCAAGGAGAAGATTTTTCAAAAGAAAATTCTTCATATTGAGTTTGGCACGAAGAAGAGCAAAACGTGTTGAGGGAGAACCTTAGTTAAGATGTCACACGCACACACACATGCCAGGGGTGGCACAATTGGACAGCAGCAGCATGGACAGATGAAGTTGGTAAGAGTGAGGAAGTGAGGGGTGGCACAATAGGGTTTTTCTAAAGTTTTGTTGGGTTTGGTTTAGGTTTTTGGTTGTATGACCCAACCCCCCTTTTTGAAAAAAAAATTAAGTGGCTCGGCTTTGGCCCAGTAAGGAAACAAAATCCACAAATAAGTATACAGACTCGAGTTGGGCTGCATGACCCAAAACTTTTTCCTTACTCAAGAGATATATGTGGAAATGACAACACCATTAAAGCCATGGCCGATCCACAGTGCCATACCGCAACCCCCATAGCAACAGCAACAAACCATGACAGAAAACCTGATTCACCACTGCCTTGTTGAGGTGGCGGGGGACAGAAGTGCAACCGCAGTCCACTGTCGATGATATTTGATAACCCTGATCTAGTTTAGGATTAGCTTGCCATCTCACCCTAATTAAATATTTTTGCAGATGATATACTTTTGATTGAGAAATTAAGGGAAGTAGTTAGCTTAAACGTGAGCTTTGGAGACAGACTTTAGAAGCAAAGGACTGTCACTAAAGTAGGAGTACGATAAATTACATACATTGCTATTTTACCAAGGGACAAACAAAATATGACCTAGAAGTAAAAATGAAAGAAGACATCAGACACAAGTTTCAAAGTTTAAATATTAGGAATGAATATTACAAAATGATGGGTAAATTAACAAGAACGTCACACAGGACTACTAAAATAAAAATAAAAAGCATTAGGAATTGTCTACGAACAATAGTGAAGTTCAAGGAGATGTTTTATCGTACAGCTATACTTTATGATATTGCATTTTGAACTTTAAAGGAACAACAGAAAAAGCAGGTAGTAGTAGAACGGATACGCTACATGAGGAGGAAACAGTAGGATCGGGAACCTAGTATTTTCGAAACCTAAGCTCCAGACAAATCCAAGTGGTAAGGGGTGTTAACCTGAAATAAAGTAATCAACTTCCACTACTGAACTGAACTGCACAGGTATACAAGACAGGAAAGATCTGTCCTCCAAAACTAAAGACACCTAATTTCTTACAAATTTAGAGCTATCACAAAAATTCCAAAAGTAATAACACTTCTTTTGTCTCCCTATATCTAGTAAGCTAAAAAGGTAGTCAAAGGAGCGCCTCAAAAGCAAATACATCTTGCCCCAATGAAGTCCAGACCAACCACTTTGGTTCTCCAAAATTTCAATATAACCGGTTGTCAATCTTCTATACCTTAGCAGCAAGAAGCTGGGACACCTAAATTTTGCTACTTACGATTGTCATGCTAAGATGGAAAAGTTAACCGGAAAAAAAATAGCGTTATGTATTTTTTTATGCCTATTGTCTGAAGCTACCGAAGCCCGTATCCCCCTCAAGGCCATCAACTAATTCCTTGCTTTCAACGATATAAATAAATAATACACGACAGACAGACAAACTTCGAAGAAACAATGGCAATGATGTGAATAGCACCAAACCTGCCAGTGCCACAAGCAAGACAGTGAAGACGTCCCTGCTTCCCATCCTCCAAGTAACTCCTCTTCTGCGAGACATTCTCGTTGATGAGTTTCGCGAAGTTAACGAAGGCTTTCTTCAGGGCGTCCTGATCCACCTGCGGGTGCCTACTGAAACTCGACCCGTCGTGCCTCGAGTGCTTGGAGGGCCTCATTTCAGGGGGGTCCACTAACTCACGCTTGAGGGGGGTACCGCCGCTGGGGCCCGCAGAGAACTCGCCGCCGGAAATCCTAGAGAGGCCATTGGCGTTACGAAGGAGCTGCTCCCTCTGCCTGGCGAGGTCATCCCGGGAGCCATCGTCTTCGCCGTACTTGCGCTTGGCGGCGCTGGGAGGGAAGTCGGGGAGGCGGAATCGGCCGGGGCTGAGGGGAGGAGGGAAGCGGTGAAGGAAGTCGAGAGGGCGGGGCGCAAAGTCCTGGTAATCGGGGGGAAGGGCGAAGTAGGAGCGGACGCTGCCGTCGGCGAGGACGATGGTACGTCGTTCGAGCATGTGGAAGCCGTAGGCGGGAGGAGGGGGTGGGCCGAGAGGGGCGGGGTCTGGGAAAGGGAAGGGGAGAAGGGGAGGGTGATCAGATGGGTGTTTGGGGCTAGGGTTAGGGTTAGAGTTGGGTTTGGGCTTGGGTTTGGGGGAAGGGGCGGTGGAGGGTTTGGGATCGGGTGGGGATTTGACGGTGGAGGAGTTTGGTTCCCAGCGGGATTTACGGTGGGAGGCGGAGGCGGTGGAAGAGGGCGGAGGTTTGTTGTGAAGAGAAGACTTGGGATGGTTGCCGCCGGCCATCCTGCACGGAGGAGATTCCAAGGGATCTTTGCCGATCTTTGTCTAACCGGCTAAATTTGACGGCCGGGGCACTGCTTTCTCTGCTTTAATACTCCGGCCCTTTCCAACTTTACCAGGTGAGTTTCACGAGTTTAGTTTTAAAACAACGAAGAGATTAAACGAAAAAGAAAATAAATAAAGAATCATTCTGGTGGGAAGAAGAGGAACCTCACTTTTATTTTGGAGCTCAAGGCTCTGATTGACCATTATCAACAAAATTTCTTCAAAAAAAGGAATCCATTTACCAAAGCTTACAAAAAGCAACTCTTGAAAATTTATTTGCTGTTTGTTAAAAAGTGGCAATAAGATTTTGAGTGTGTTCTCTGATTTTTTTAAAATAATATTTAATTCGTAGAAAATAAAATTATTTATATAAAAAACATGTTTATAATTATATTATATTTTTATATTATGAATATATATATATATATATATATATATATATATATATATATATATATGGGTTTGTTAATTTACCCAAAGTCTTTTTTAAGTTAATATATTTTAACGAAGTGTATCAAGTTTTAACGAAAAAAAAATTCTCATTCAAAGAAAAACATACTTTAAACTCAAGCATATTTTAATAATTTTAATATTTAATTTAAAATAAAAAATAAAAATTATTTATTTATCATCCATGACTTAATAAAAAAATCATAAATGCTAAACTTTCAATCCTAAACCATAAATCCTAAATTATAAACCCTATCATTCATGATTGCTGTGTATTAGTAGTTATTATCTTTTATTATATATTTTTAAAAGGGAATTGTTTTTTAAAATAAAAAATAATAATTACTAATACATGTAACATCCCAATTATTATAGCATTAAACTATAATAGAGTTCTTACATCATTGATACAATAGAACAGTTGATAGGAGGAGGAATAACAGTTTTCCTCATTATTATACAACCCTCACTCAAATTTTCAAACTAAAATACAGTTCACACTTAAAACATAGACTAAAATTATAAGGCTCATTCTTAAAACTAAGCTTCCGTCGATCCTCCATCTAAAGCTTGCTCCACCGGCATATCAGCAACTTCTGCTCCCATCCACCGGATAATCATCGCCAAACAAAATACATAACACAAAATAGCAACCACACAACAGACAAAGCAAGGGTGAGCTAATGCAACATAAAAGGTTATGGTAAATTACATAAATAACTAATTTTCCAACTTACAAGTTAAATTACTCAATAATACAATAAACATACCATACTCATCGTAAATTCACTCATCCAGATATTCGTATGAATATTGAACTCTTAGCTAGTTCTATACTTACAGTGGTACTTTACTCAGCTACATCATATCCTACTCTGTCCCCAAACTGGATCTTCGGACATGGATGTACTTATTCGCTAGCTCAATTATTCTATCCTACTCTGTCCTCCAAACTAGATCTTCGGATATGAATATCACCACTGAAGCTACATCCTTCCTACTCTGTCCACTCACACTGTGGATCTTCGGTAAGGATTTTCCACTCTCCACCACATAGCTTTCTCTCTAAGTGAGATTGAGACTATTGAGAGCATAAGAATGAACCCCTAAGTCGGAGTTCCTATATTCATACGTACAGTACTTGACACAAAATCAATAAGGAGTTCCTCCTTGGAACTCTATCCACACTCTCCATTCATAAATACGCATGTCAACATATTATCATCTTATTCATATCTCAAAAACATAACTCGTACATACTCAGACATTTCAATTCATCACAGAAACATCACTTATTAACACATATATCTATGTGATCTATTACTTCGAACATTTAAGTAGTTCAAACAGCTTGGAAACCCTCACCAATGGCTCCGGAAGGGTCAAAAACCCCCAGAACGACCTAAAGAACGTCCAAAACGAACATCCAGAACTCCCAAAACATCAAAAACACTAAATTTGTCACTCATAACTCGCTCCAGCGAGTTGACTAACTCGCTCCAGCGAGTTTACCATTCCAGAATCACAAAAATTCAATTTCCGAACTATACCGACTATTCCTTTCATCATACAGGCCTTCTAAACATACAAAAACTCATCCTTAATCATCACAGATACCAAAAATACTCCCAACATCAAAGATTCATGTCTTAACTCTATAAACTTCATTTTTCCTCATAAGATTTCTTTCTAAATCAATACTTAAAATTTTTTTTATAAAGTCTTCACTCATCTCATATTAACAACCCAGATTCATCCAAATCTTATAAACATCTAAAGTCAATATATTAATGGAAGACAGCGGATAAACGGATAAATAGTACAATTTCAACATTTCATATCAAAAACCTAGTCTCCTTTTAAATCCATAAACCGATTCAAAATCTTCAAACCATACATATACCTAAAAACTTCCACCGATTCAAATTACCAAAATCTCATCAAAATCATCAAAACAGAAGCATATCCCAATTCCAAACCGTACATCAATTCAAAAGATACAACAGAAGCAGAATTTCATTCTAAAATCATAAAGAGAATCAAAATCCTAAACATATACCAAATTTAAGATCATACAGAAACATAAAGACTCAAGGTTAGCTCCCCTTACGGTTTTCTCCTCAGCTAATCTTCCAAAAACTCTTTGCGAACGTTCCCCCGACTCAAAACAGAACTCCAAAGTCTCTCTGCTTCAAAACCTTCGTGCTCTGACCTCCGGTTCAACTTAGGAACTTCTCTCAGCCCCAAAACACTCTTAAATAACCATAAAAACGTGTTTAAATAGTAAAAACGCGTTTAAATAGTAAAAACGCGTTTACCCAGTCAAAAACGCGTTCAAAACGCGTCAAAAACGTGTTCACTCACTGGGACAACTTTGTCAGTCTGGTTGAACCCCTTCCCGATGTCGGAATTACGCGTATGAGTACTCGAATCGAAGCTATTCGAATCTACTTTCTAATGGAAGAAGAATCAACTCAATATCTAATTTATAAAAAAAAATATAAATGAAATACTAAACCTTGTCAAAGTCGACAGCATTGTATTTTGTAATATATTTCGTACTTTTGTTACAACTTGTTACATCTTGAGTTTTCTTAGTCTCCTAATGACCCAAACTTACTATTTCTTCTAATTTTCAGGGTCTTACATTCTTCCCACCTTTAAAATTTTTCGTCCTCGAAAAATGCACTTGTTAATCAAACAGATGAGGATAGAAGGTCTTCATTTCTTCTTCCAATTCCCAAGTCATCTCTTGGGTCTTCTCATTCCACAATACTTTGACTGTACGAATATCCTTTCCTCTTAGTTGCTTCGCCTGAACATCAAGAATTCGTACTGGTTTTGCGTCTAATGACAAATCTTCTCTGACTTGAACGTCATCCACTTCGAGTACATGATCAGGACTTGACACATATTTCCTCAATTGAGATACGTGAAATACATTGTGCAAGTTTGCCAGTTGAGGAGGTAGTGCAATCTCATATGCTACTGGTCCAATTCTCTTGATGACTTGGAATGGACCAAGAAACTTCGGAGATAACTTCTTGGATCTGATAGCTCTCCCTACTCCAGTCATCTGAGAAACTCGTAGAAACACGTGACTTCCCACTTCAAACTCAAGAGGCCTTCGCCTATGGTCTGCATAAGACTTCTGTCTGCTCTGTGATGCCTTCATCCTTTCCTGTATCAGTTTCACCTTTTCTGTTGTTTGCTGAATCAATTCTGGTCCTAACATCACTGTTTCTCCTTCTTGGTACCAACATAGGGGTGTCTTACATCTCCTACCATACAGTGCTTCATATGGTGTCATGCCAATGCTTGCATGATAGCTGTTGTTGTAAGTGAATTCAATCAATGGTAAGACCTCATCCCAAATACCCAAGTGATCTAAAACACAAGTCCTCAACAGGTCTTCTAAGGATTGAATCGTCCTCTCAGACTGTCCATCAGTTTGTGGATGATACGCAGAGCTCATATGTAATTTGCTACCCAACTCACGTTGTAAAGACTGCCAGAATTTCGATGTAAATCGCGGATCCCTGTCTGACACTATGCTCGATGGTATTCCATGTAGTCTCACTACTTCTTTTATATACAGTTGGGCAAGCTTCACCATAGACATCCTCAGATTCATCGCCAAGAAGTGAGCGCTCTTTGTCAACCTATCTATCACAACCCAGATAGCATCATGCCCCTTACCTGTCCGTGGTAAATGTGTTACAAAATCCATGGCAATACTGTCCCATTTCCACTCAGGTACCTCAAGCGGTTGCAACATACCCCCAGGTCGTTGATGTTCCACTTTAGCCTTTTGACATGTCAAACATGTTGATACAAATTGTGCCACATCTCTTTTCATTCCAGACCACCAGAAAGACTCCTTGAGATCTTGATACATCTTGGTCATACCAGGATGCATGCTAAGACGACTTTTATGTCCTTCTTCGAGAATCAACTTTTTCAGCTCAATATCATCTGGAATACAAACTCTGCCTCTAAATCTCAAAATACCATCAGCTCCTAACATAAATTCTCTAGCTTGATCTGTACCCAATAAACCTACCGTCTTTTGTAGCTCGGCATCTAATAATTGTTTATCTCTGACCAAACTCAACAAATCACTTGATATCACTAAGTTATTACAACTGATGAAATCGGACTTCAACTCAACATACAACTTCATATCCCTGAATTTCTCGATCAATTCTAACTCCTTTACCATCATAGTGGATACATGCACCATCTTTCTGCTCAGAGCATCTGCTACTACATTAGCCTTACCGGGATGATATAGAAGTTCAAACTCATAATCCTTCAAAAACTCCATCCATCTTCTCTGTCTCATGTTCAATTCCTTTTGATCAAAAAGATATTTCAAACTTTTATGATCGCTGAACACTTGGAACTGTGCGCCATAAAGGTAATGCCTCCAAATCTTCAAAGCAAAAACGACAGCTGCCAACTCTAAATCATGAGTGGGGTAATTCTTCTCATGATTCTTAAGTTGTCTCAAAGCATAAGCTACCGCTTTCTTTTCCTGCATAAGTACACAGCCCAGTCCTTGATATGAAGCATCACAATATACTTCGAAAGATCTTCTTGGGTCAGGGATCACTAATACAGGAGCACTTGTCAACCTCTGCTTTAGTTCCTGAAAACTGGCTTCACATCGGTTTGTCCAAGCAAATGGATGATCTTTACGAGTTAATTGCGTCAATGGTGACACAATCTTGGAGAATCCTTCTATGAATCTACGGTAGTACCCTGCTAATCCTACGAAGCTCCTGATCTCAGTTACAGACTTAGGTCTCTCCCATTGAAGTACAGCTTCGACCTTAGCCGGATCTACCGATATTCCACCATCCGATATGACATGTCCCAAAAATTGCACATCTTTCATCCAAAACTCACATTTGGACAACTTGGCATACAACTTTTTATCTCTTAACACCTTAAGAACTGTTCGAAGGTGATCCACATGTTCTTCCCGAGTCTTGGAGTATATAAGAATGTCGTCTATGAAGACCACGACAAACTTATCTAAGAAAGGTCTGAATATCCTATTCATATAGTCCATGAATACAGCAGGAGCATTGGTTACACCAAAAGGCATAACCACGTATTCATAATGTCCATATCTAGACCTGAAAGCAGTCTTTTGTACATCTTCTGCCTTTACTAAAATCTGATGATAACCTGATCGTAGATCAATTTTCGAAAACACTTTCGCTCCATGTAACTGATCCATTAAGTCGTCGATTCTTGGCAACGGGTACTTGTTCTTGATAGTTAACTTATTCAGTTGTCTGTAATCCACACACAATCTGGAGCTCCCATCTTTCTTCTTGACCAACAACACTGGCGCACCCCAAGGTGAAACACTTGGTCTGATAAATTGCTTCTCCAGCAAGTCTTCTATCTGCTTTTTCAATTCTGTTAATTCCGCTAGAGCCATCCGATACGGAGCAATTGATACTGGTCCGGTGCCTGGTATCAGATCAATTGAGAACTCAGTCTCTCTTTGAGGAGGCAGTCCCGGTACATCTTCAGGAAACACATCCATGAAATCACTCACCACTAAGTGATCTATGCTCCCTCCACTCTGGTTAACCTCCATGTGTGTCAACACTATGAAGCAACACGACCCTTCTTGTACTTCGCGCCACAATTTCCCTGAAGATAATATCTTCGACTCTTCCTCTTGAGGAAATAACAATCTTTTTGCACCGCAGTCTAAGAGAATGTGATTGGAAGTTAGCCAATCCATTCCTAAAATTACCTCTAAACCTTGTAGAGGTAAGCAGATAAGATTATCTCTAAAATGACGTCCTTCTACTACTACAGGACATCTAGTACATGCTAGAGATGTCTTAACTAAGCCAGAAGCTGGAGTAGATACTATTAGGTCATATTGTAGCTCACTCACAGTCAGTCCCAACTTTCTCACACACTCATCAGAAACAAAGGAGTGCGTAGCTCCAGAATCAAACAAAACACAACAAGCTTTTCCAAACAATAAACAATTGCCGATGATAAGATTACCTGGCCCAGTTGCTTCTGCTCCGGTCATTGCATATACTCTGCCCACAGCTTGAGGTTTGACATCTGCCGTCTGTTGAGACTGACTAGTCGGTTGCTGAACCCTTGGTCTTCCAGATGTGGGACAATTCCTGGCAAAGTGTCCCTCCTTCCCGCAGGCATTACACTTCATATGACCAACTAACTGAGGGCAAACGGACCTATAATGTGGTCCTCCACAATTAAAGCACTTCACCACTCCAGGTTGTCCTGCTTGGCCAGATTGATGAAATGAAGGTCCTTTAAGCCCCTGGAAAGGAGGTTTAGAATAGGGCTTTCTCTTGTCTCCAGGCCGGAATTTGGACCCAGATGGTCCACCAATCCTCTGGGGTGGTCTCTGCTGAAATTGCATTTCATTCTTTGTCTTTTCTAACACTTTAGCTCTCTCCACCAATGTAGGAAACTCCTTGATACATAAACCTTTGACCAGCAATTTGATATCTCCTCTCAGTCCATTTTCAAACTTCCTACACTGCCATTCTTCATCCATATCCAGAGTATGGAAGCGACTAAGATGCTTAAATTTATCGGCATATTCTGTCACAGTCATTCCCCTTTGCACTAACTGGAGAAATTCTACTTCCTTGGTATACCTTACACTGTCCGGAAAGTACTCAGCATAGAACTTATTCTGGAATAAGTTCCAAGTGATCGGTTTACCACTCCTTTCCAACAGTGTTCTCGTACTGGTCCACCAATGACTGGCTTCTCCTGACAACAAATATTCAGTATAAGCCAATCTATTATCGTCTGGGCAGTTTTTGGCATTGAAAATTCTCTCCATATCTCTAAACCATTGGTCTGCTTCGTCGGCACTGGTATTGCCACAAAATTTAGCTGGATGATGTTGAAGAAAATTCTCTAGACTCCACTCTTGAATAGGAGTGGGCGGAATATAGAATGGGTCAGCGGGAGCTCTTGCACCACCGTTTATTAGTTCCACAAATTGCCTCTGGTGTGCCTCAGCTGACACCCTAGCAGCCTCCAATTGTTGTAATGCAACTGTGTTTTGTTGTATCAACGATGCATTCTGCTGTTGCATCGCCACCACAAAAGATTCCATTACTCTCACCAAATTAGAAACATCAGACTGTGCAGGTGAAGGAGAAGGAGGAGGAGGAGGTGATCTGCGTGCCATGGTTCTGGCCAAAGAGAAGAACCATTAGTCTAAAATTCAATTCCTATAATAGGAATACGCAACTAAGATCACACAACTAAGACATGATATCTTCATAACCTACAGGATTCCTAGGGAAAAGGAACTGCTCTGATACCATTAATGTAACATCCCAATTATTATAGCATTAAACTATAATAGAGTTCTTACATCATTGATACAATAGAACAGTTGATAGGAGGAGGAATAACAGTTTTCCTCATTATTATACAACCCTCACTCAAATTTTCAAACTAAAATACAGTTCACACTTAAAACATAGACTAAAATTATAAGGCTCATTCTTAAAACTAAGCTTCCGTCGATCCTCCATCTAAAGCTTGCTCCACCGGCATATCAGCAACTTCTGCTCCCATCCACCGGATGATCATCGCCAAACAAAATACATAACACAAAATAGCAACCACACAACAGGCAAAGCAAGGGTGAGCTAATGCAACATAAAAGGTTATGGTAAATTACATAAATAACTAATTTTCCAACTTACAAGTTAAATTACTCAATAATACAATAAACATACCATACTCATCGTAAATTCACTCATCCAGATATTCGTATGAATATTGAACTCTTAGCTAGTTCTATACTTACAGTGGTACTTTACTCAGCTACATCATATCCTACTCTGTCCCCAAACTGGATCTTCGGACATGGATGTACTTATTCGCTAGCTCAATTATTCTATCCTACTCTGTCCTCCAAACTGGATCTTCGGATATGAATATCACCACTGAAGCTACATCCTTCCTACTCTGTCCACTCACACTGTGGATCTTCGGTAAGGATTTTCCACTCTCCACCACATAGCTTTCTCTCTAAGTGAGATTGAGACTATTGAGAGCATAAGAATGAACCCCTAAGTCGGAGTTCCTATATTCATACGTACAGTACTTGACACAAAATCAATAAGGAGTTCCTCCTTGGAACTCTATCCACACTCTCCATTCATAAATACGCATGTCAACATATTATCATCTTATTCATATCTCAAAAACATAACTCGTACATACTCAGACATTTCAATTCATCACAGAAACATCACTTATTAACACATATATCTATGTGATCTATTACTTCGAACATTTAAGTAGTTCAAACAGCTTGGAAACCCTCACCAATGGCTCCGGAAGGGTCAAAAACCCCCAGAACGACCTAAAGAACGTCCAAAACGAACATCCAGAACTCCCAAAACATCAAAAACACTAAATTTGTCACTCATAACTCGCTCCAGCGAGTTGACTAACTCGCTCCAGCGAGTTTACCATTCCAGAATCACAAAAATTCAATTTCCGAACTATACCGACTATTCCTTTCATCATACAGGCCTTCTAAACATACAAAAACTCATCCTTAATCATCACAGATACCAAAAATACTCCCAACATCAAAGATTCATGTCTTAACTCTATAAACTTCATTTTTCCTCATAAGATTTCTTTCTAAATCAATACTTAAAATTTTTTTTATAAAGTCTTCACTCATCTCATATTAACAACCCAGATTCATCCAAATCTTATAAACATCTAAAGTCAATATATTAATGGAAGACAGCGGATAAACGGATAAATAGTACAATTTCAACATTTCATATCAAAAACCTAGTCTCCTTTTAAATCCATAAACCGATTCAAAATCTTCAAACCATACATATACCTAAAAACTTCCACCGATTCAAATTACCAAAATCTCATCAAAATCATCAAAACAGAAGCATATCCCAATTCCAAACCGTACATCAATTCAAAAGATACAACAGAAGCAGAATTTCATTCTAAAATCATAAAGAGAATCAAAATCCTAAACATATACCAAATTTAAGATCATACAGAAACATAAAGACTCAAGGTTAGCTCCCCTTACGGTTTTCTCCTCAGCTAATCTTCCAAAAACTCTTTGCGAACGTTCCCCCGACTCAAAACAGAACTCCAAAGTCTCTCTGCTTCAAAACCTTCGTGCTCTGACCTCCGGTTCAACTTAGGAACTTCTCTCAGCCCCAAAACACTCTTAAATAACCATAAAAACGTGTTTAAATAGTAAAAACGCGTTTAAATAGTAAAAACGCGTTTACCCAGTCAAAAACGCGTTCAAAACGCGTCAAAAACGTGTTCACTCACTGGGACAACTTTGTCAGTCTGGTTGAACCCCTTCCCGATGTCGGAATTACGCGTATGAGTACTCGAATCGAAGCTATTCGAATCTACTTTCTAATGGAAGAAGAATCAACTCAATATCTAATTTATAAAAAAAATTATAAATGAAATACTAAACCTTGTCAAAGTCGACAGCATTGTATTTTGTAATATATTTCGTACTTTTGTTACAACTTGTTACATCTTGAGTTTTCTTAGTCTCCTAATGACCCAAACTTACTATTTCTTCTAATTTTCAGGGTCTTACAATACATGTGGACCAATCAGATGATAAATAACTACTTTTTCATTTTTTTAATTTTAAATTAAATTTTAAAAATTATTAAAATATCTTTGATTTAAAGTTAGTTTTTTTTTAATTGAGACTTTTTTATAACCTAAAATTTAGTACACTTTGCCAAAATGTACCAACTAAAAGAATCCTTACATTAGCAAATCTCATATATATATATATATATATATATATATATATATATATATATATATATATATATGGGGTTTGCTAACGCGCGTACGTCTGTTTTTCAGTTGGTACATTTTAGCAATGTGTACCGGGTTTTAGTAGACAAAAAAATATCTTTATATGTCATGGATTCTAAGTTTTAAGGTTAAGGGTATTTTAGTAATTTTCATTCTCAAAACTAAAAAAAAGAAACTGTCATACGTACTGTAGTTCCAATTCAAAAAATCAGAAACATTTGCCTTTAAACAATTTGCCTTTGTAAAGAGTTGAGTCATTGACATATTCACCTTCACGCAAAGGTTCATTCAAGATCTCTTCAATTTCACCATCTTCACTAACCTCTCTAATTTCATCATCTGCTGAATCATCATCTCTAAAAAAATCCTTCAGGCCAATTACCAATTCTTTTGGATGTCATTATGCTTGTGAAAATTAGATAAAATTATATACGACAAAAATTATAAAATGAAAACTCATTATAAAGTCATTTTTTGTAAGAAATTGTTTAACAATGAGTGGTCTGATTTTTTCAAGGCCAATTACCAATTCCTTTTGATCTCATTATGCTTGTGAAAATTAGAGAAAATTAGATAAGACAAAAATCATAAAATAAAAACTCATTATAAAATCATTTTTTGTAAGAAATTGTTTAACAATGAGTATTTCTGATTTTTTCCAGGTCAATTACCAATTCTTTATGCTTGTGAAAATTGGATAAAATTAGATAAGACAAAAATTATAAGATGAAAACTCATTATAAAATCAATTTTTTGTAAGATTGTTTAACGGCAAGTGTTTTTGATTTTTTCAATTAGGGCTACAGTAGGGATGATAGAGAAAAGATTGGAGTGAGAAAGATGAAACAGAAAAGGTTGAGAGAAATTTTTTATTTTTTCAATTGGGGCTACGGTAGGGATGACAGAGAAAAGAATGGAGTGAAAAAGATGAAAGACAAAGGGTTGAGAGGAATGAGAGAGGTGGGTAAGGGTTTGGGGATTTCTTTTTTTTTTTTTAGTTTTGAGAATAAAAATTATTAAAATACCCTTAACCTTAAAACTTAGAATCCATGATATATAAGGATATTTTTGTCTACTAAAACCCGGTACACATTACTAAAATGTACCAACTGAAAAACAGACGTACGCGCGTTAGCAAACCCCTGTATATATATATTTATTTATTTTGGAAAGCGATTTCTTATAGTGTATGTTAATATTATACCTTTTTTAAATTGTATGTATAAGTATGAATGAAATGCATTCTATTAATAATATAAGTTAGAACAATGAATTAGATTTTCATGCGTTAAAAGAAGTGTGATAAATGTTTCAAAAAGAAGTTGTGAGACTAAATTGGTTGAATTCATGACACACATTTATAAGTTTTTTTATAATTGAAAGATATCAGCATCGATAAATCAAATAAATATTGGTTAAATATAAATAGACAATATTTAATTTTATATGTTTATCCATCGGTATTAATGATTTATGGTTCGATAACATTCATAAGTTTCATCATTTTAAAATAATTAAAGAATATTTCAAAATAAAAAGAAATATTTGTAAATTAAATATAATTATTGTAAATATTACTATTTAATTATAGCATAATAATATTATTATTATTTATAATAGAGCTATCAAAATGGGTCACAACCCGTGAACCAATCTGGTCCATCATAGGTTCGAGTCGGGTTGGGTTTGAAAAAATTGTATTTTTTTATGCGGGTCAAATTTCAACCCGGCTCATGCGGGTTGAACCCGTGGTGAGTCAGGTTGGCCCACCAACCCACCTACCTAATTTTATTTTATTAAAATTTAATTTTAATTTTATAAAAAAAATATTTATTTTTTTCTTGAAAAATTTATTTAAATTCTTTATTTTCAAAATTAATTAAACACGATAGTGAAATTTGTTTATATTTGAATTATAAAAAGTTTGTAATTTTTTTTTATTTAAACAAATTGTAATTAGGTGAGTCAGTGAGTCAACCCGTTTACCCTGGGTCGGGTCGGGTTCAAATCTTTCTGGCTCACTAATAAATGAGTTGGGTTGAGTTGGGTCACTAAGTGACCAACCCGTAATGGGTCAGGCTGAGAGCTCGTTTTGATAGTTATACTTTACGATGGGATATTTATTATTATTATTTGAAATGAGTCATTATTTTATTTATATTACATAGTATTATATATTAGTTTTATTGCATATAATAGTTAAGGTTAAAAAGTCAATACATACATATGAAAATTTTCAAAGATTAAAGATTAATAGTCATTCAAACTCATTATTTTTTATTTATAAGATTTAAACTTTCATATTAACTTACACGTCAAAGAGTTTAATATTTTTGTGTTATAGTACTCTGGTATATCAAAGTTATTCAATTTAATAAGATTTTCTCACTTGTCTGAAAAATTATGCTTAATATTCAAGTAGTAAAACCATTTAGTGTCCACCATGGGTCTTAGTAAAACTTTTCTTTGCCCTATTCTTTTTATGGTCACTACTTAAAAGTCAAGCTCAATTGTCTCAAGAGATGGAGTCTAACTCAATGACAACTCTTTAAAATCGAATGCAAATTTTAATCCAACAAAGTGAAGAGTAGTGCAATTATGAGCTCGAAGTCTTGTGGCTCAACTTCAAGCAGACTTCCAAGTATTGAACCAGAAACTTATTGACCTAAAATATGGGAAATCCCCTCAAAGTCATTGACAAATGACTCATCAACTAATAGTACATACATGACACTTGTCGGCTAGCGAGAAATCTCTTCACTAAAAGTATAGAGGAGGGAGTCATACTTAAACACGCTAAGAAAACCACAAGGAGAAAGACTCACGTGACTTTCGGGTATAACACTGGTCGCCACCTCAGCAAAATTCTCATGAAAGTCATTATTGATTCACTTGATGCAGGAAGAGATCATAACAGGTCAACCAATCAGGAAAGCTTGTGAATGTTTATGTCACTTAGCCCTTCTTCTCTTGAATAGATTTTGAGGAGAGTAATTGAATGAATTTGAGAGGATTTGAAAGTAAACTTTTTGTTGTTTATTTGAGTGAATTTTGGAGGTAAATGAAAGTGAATTTGAAAGTAATTTTTTTTAATGTCACATCAATCAAATTCTATATTAATTCTCACAAACTTTACTTCCAAATCCACTCTCACTTACATCTAAAATCCACTCAAGTAAATAAAAAAAATTTACCTTTAAATTCTCTCAAATTCATTCAATCAATCTCTCCGAAGTGAATAAAGCCTTAAAGATAAATTACACGAACAAAAACATTACAACCTTCGTCCTAAATGGAGAGTCAACGAAATTCCAACATTCCATGGAACATTCCAAAATTTCCTAGGTACACACACCCGTCCTCAAAATTACCAAAATAGAAATGGTTAGTCATGTCCGTCTAATATAGAGAACTTTCTTCCTTTTTATGACAAAAATAATTTGTGCCAATATCTCAAAAAAGGATTCTTAACATCCAAAAGAACAACTGGTTCAACCATCCCATTTGAAGACTTATCTAATCCCAGTCAATACTCACACCAAAGAAGAAAAAAAAAGCTGGTTGGATAGAGTAACTTTAGATCAGTACTACTACTTATGTTGGTGACTTTTTTCAGAGAATAAAAATGCATTTTATTAAAAAATTGTCTAATGAAAGGTATTCAACGAATAAAAATATTTTTTCATTAAAAGATATTAATTAAAAAAGAATGGAATAAACTTTTTTGATTAGTGTTTAAATAAGCTTTTGATGAATAACAAAAAATAAAGAACCAGGTAAAATGATTATGAAATATAAAGAATTGTGTAATGGGAGGTTTTAACCTTATCCCCTTTTGGATAAGGCTGTGTTTGTGGAGAGGAAATTGTGTCGCGGGATTCTGGAGAGTTTGTGGTTGCTGCAAAGCCCAGGTACGAAAACCAAAACATTTTTTCATTTTGTTATTCCAAATGCTATTATGTTCTCTGTTGTGTTTAGTTATTTCTTTAAAAGTTTTACTCCCAGAATTCAGTCCTAAGTTCTACAATGCGCTTTAAACTTTTGGAATTCTATTGTGATTTATGTACCCATATTTTGAACCGTTCATTGTTGTACTCGGACTTTGCTTGCTAGTTTCCAGTGTATGCTTCTTGAATTTATACAGCACATTGCAGCTTTTATTTTATTTTATTTGTAATCGGAATTTTTGCCCTTGGCGGCGCTGGGTTGGTGGTCGGGGAGGCAGAAGCAGCCGGAGCTGGCGGCGGGCATTTAGTTATATATTGGTGTGTGTTTGTGTGATCGTGTGTACAAGTACAAGTGTCAGTTCAATGAAGAACAGGCCATCCATGCTAGACAAAATTTATGATTAACTGGGTGGATTGATGGTGAAATTATTGCTACCTTGTGTATTTAGTGAATGTAGCTCTGTATTGTGGAAATTTGCAAAAGGAGGATGGCAATTATCCTTGCAACAAAAACGTGTTCCATCACAAATTCCAAGACGGTTGAAGGGATCAAAAGATTTGCTAGCGAAGGTATGTCCTAAAATTTCAAAATGCCTTTTTAGGGCATGTTGGCGACACCTTATGTGGTTTCTTACTTTTGGATGAAAGCTACTAGTTGTAGCTTTTGTATCATATAACCATTTTGACGTGATTTGTTCTGGTTCCACATGTTTCCAATCATAGCTTAGTATTTTTTATGTTTGCTGTTTTTCCCATGTCACTATTTGTCATGCTAAAGGACATAATTCTTTGGATTGCTATTTTCTGATTGATTCTATAGAAATAATGACTTATTCTGATGAAGGAAAAAGAAAGTACAATCAGTAAGAATATTATACATAATCTGTGAGGAACAACATGATATCCTGAGTACAGTAGGTCCTTCATTTATTGACAACTTCTGCAACATAACAGATAAACTGCAATCCAGGTCTAATATTGCATTGCCTCATCTGGAAGCTTCATCAAGTCGCAGACATCTTTTAGTCAGTGTTGGCCCTTCATTGGCTACCTTGGCTACCTTGGCTTGTGGTTTGTCACCATCAGTGGTATGGGCTGACGAGAATTCTGGTAACAAAGAGGAAGAAGATAAAGGGGTTATTGGGGCTATTAAATCATTATTTGATCCTAACGAGAAAACAAAGTCTGGAAAGGTGTTGCCTAAGGCTTACTTAAAGTCAGCAAGAGAAGTAGTGAAAACACTGCGTGAATCTTTAAATGAAACCAGTGATGACATTGCCAAATTTAGAAGGACTGCTGATTCCGCAAAGGAGTCAATTAGGGAATATTTGGGCAGTTGGAGGGGAAATCAGACTGTTGTGCAAGAAGTATGAATTTCTACTTGAAACTCTTTATGCGATGAAAATTCAACGCCTTTACTACTAATATGTGGAAATTTTGTTGCAGATTATCCTTTTATGATCATTTTTTGGATGTCTTGCAGGAATCATATGTTATTTTGGAGAAAGTAATAAGATCTTTGGCAAACTTTTACTCGAAGGCAGGGCCATCAGCTCCACTGTCGCAGGAAGTTAAGTATGAAATATTAGATTACCTAAATACAGCTGAAGAATTTTTGTAGAAAAAGTGTTATAGAAATAACACCCTGAGTGCTACATGGCATGTAGTTAAGCAAAATTATTCTTCAATCAAATTAATTTAGTTCCAAAAAATTTATCTAACTTTTTTTTTCTTCATCTGAATTTTGATTGCTTGTTTTGGTTGATGATTATCCTCCCCTCCCCATCTCTCTCCCGAGTCCAAAACTAGAAAAGACTGGAAAAATTTAGTCACTTGATGTGTTATAACGTATTCTTTATCTAAGTACATGTGTTACGAGCTCAAGATATCTTTTTATCTTGTTTTATTTCCATATTTATGTCAGTAAATAATATTTGCATTAAGATAACATTAATTTCCATAATTATCTTGCAAGTGTTTTTCATCCCATTGCCACAAAATAATATGACATAGACATGCTCAATAACTTGGCTCTGGCGCAGCATACATTTTTTTTAGCAGTAAGCTTTTTATTTTCCTCTAGTACATATTTTCTTGCAATAATCTTATGTTTTAACTTATTATTTTCATTTTTTAAAATTGAGCGGAAACAATGCTATATTGTGCAAAGTTGATCTAAAATCCGTTAAGGTATTTGGATTTAAAACGTTTAATAAAATTAACTGAATTTCTTGAAAATTGATCATATACTTGTTTACATTATTGAATGCTTTAATTCTTTAAATACCTTATAATATTAAAATTAACATAATATTTTTAAATTTTATCCTCATTTTATACATTAACAAAATTAGATGTTTAGATTATAATTTGATACAATATAAACAAAATCAACGGGAGCGACAAGTGAAAAAACGTGGAGCTGGTCAACTTAAGGATGAAAGAAATTTTAATAAAATAGGTATGATAAAAGAAATAAGCTACAAGGTTTTATAGCTTCAAATGTTAGAAAAAACATTATTTAAACAAAGTTAAAAACTAATAAAATAAATTCTTTTACTAAAGAGCCTTATTTTACTAAAAAGAATTGTTTTAAAATCAAAGTTAAACTAATTTAACTACTCTGGAAGTTTACTTCCCCATTATTTATTTTAAAATGTACGCCAAATAACACTACCAAAATAGTTTTATTTCTAAAATAAATATACGTACAACAAGCATTTATCATCACACAACAATTATGATATACCAAAAAAATATATGAAGGTCCAATAGAAGATATCAGCTACGAGACAGAACCCCCTTAGAGCTGCGCACAGAAAAGCAAGGGATAGTATTAGTTTTTTACATGACAAGAAGATAACCGCATTCATGGAAATTCAGAGTTTTCAAAGACATATTGCAGATGTAAATCCAAAGCATGAAAAACAAAAATTATTATAATTTGAAGACAAAGCATAAAACTGGTTCATCGTATACAGCTATGAGATCATCTTTGTTATAAAAAAAAATAGTATATGGAATGAAAACTAATTCTCTTCGTCTCAGCACAAAATAGAAAGGCACCATACCTTGGTACAGTTCCAAGGCGACGTGTATCATACTCTGTTGCTTGTCGAAGAGCCCTAGCAAAAGCTTTAAAGGTTGCCTCAATAATATGATGGGAATTTTTTCCAGCAAGCTGTGCTCAGACGAATGCATATAAATTCTGTTACGAGGTTTTCAAAATTGGGATAAAAAATATTAACTAGAAAAAAAGAAGTATAGGCACCAAGTGAGATTATGTAGTCAATCTGTTAATGCATGAAGAATATAGAAACAACATCTAATTTTTTTAGCCTATGTGTCTGAGACATACCCAAGATTCCAGGTCAAACATCTACAACATCCAGTATGTTTAATTCGTAACGATACACACAAATATATTTACAAATTGAATGACTATAACTGATGATGACCTAAGCTCTATGTATTAATACCTGGCGAATGTGAAGTGTCATACCAGACGTGTTCACCAATGATTGGAAGAAGTGTTCCACCAACTAAAAACGAGAATATCCAGTTGAATTCATTAGTATATAATAATACTAAAGGTAAAGACAAAAGGAACAAGAAGCACGGTAGATGGTTCACATAAAAAAAATATTTGGAAACATCAGAAGCTTGATAAGTAGAATTCTAACTTTGAACAGTTATACTACCTGAGTATCGTATGTCCCAACCCTCTGAGTGGGTATGTCCAAATTATATCCTAGATATGGTCGGCCAGACAAATCCTGGAAAAGGGTGCAAGGAATCCATGATGGAAGAATAAGAGAGAAAACAAAGTTAGATGTTAATTCCTTCTACTCCTCCTCCTATTTAAGCTAAACGTTTACAACCATTCTAACTGACAAATGATGTGATGCTCAAAAGTAGTTATGCAAATAACAAATGTATAGTCAAAAAGTAAGCTTGTAATAGTGATCAAATTGGAAAGAAGAACTTCCTAATTTTAATTCAGAAGCATTGTGTAAGTACTACCAGAGCTGATCATGATCGAGCCTCAAAACAAGCTCATGTATGCGGTGTCGTCCGAAGCAACTAAACTTTAAGAGTAATTTGAATTTATTTATGCACATAACAAATATGACAGCGTAAAATTAAGGTTACACATAGAAGAAGTCCTAACACATTTTGAAGTGTGTTTATCAATTTACCGTGTTTATAGGCAATGACAAATCACACTTTCCCGCAACACATATGCTAACATTTACCAACAAATTACTATTTCTACAGATTGTATGCAAATTACCAGCGAGACGTGTATTAATGCCTCATCAAGTGGAGCAGAGAAGTTACCAAACCGGTTAATACCCTTCCTGTCACCAAGAGCCTGCAGCAAAGCCTGAAGATGTAGTAACAGAAACCTCTTAGTTTTAACATGATAGATAAATGAAAAATTATTAAAGACAGACTAGTGTAATTACAAATCCCTGTTGCTATAAAATTAGAATCGGCATTATAATTGTTAAAATGATCAACAGATACTTAGATATCATTGTGCATAGAAAGAAACAGGTAAAAGTATATAAAGATAAAAATTGCGAGCCAATCTTCAGTGCAAGATAATAAAGCATGCTTTAGTTTGAAGGAACAAATATAATATAGAAAACCATAAAGGAAAGAAAGAATTAGCTCGTGTAATGCTTTGCATACTGTTCCAATAGCAAGTGCGACATCTTCATTTGTGTGATGATCATCAATATGTATGTCACCAGTAGCCTTTACGTGTACATCAAACAGCCCATGTGATGCAAGTTGCTGAAAAAACGCAGCCAAGTTTAGTTTCCAAAATTATTATCTCCATTGAATGTTTTACATCGTCAGTAGCCTTTACAGTTTACTTTTCAAGACACAAAACAGACAAAAGACTCCTCATCAAATAGTTTAACTCTTATAGCTTTTCATCTCTTTCATTCCACATTACCGCACCGGTTAATCTGTTATAGCACGAACTTTGATGAAATAATATGTATTTTCATTTTAGATGTCTTTTACTAAGTAAATGTCAAGTATACAATACTTCATTTAATTATTTAATATTTTTTTGGCTCCCATGACATTTATTGTCTGCATCATACATGAATATGAATACGGATTGAAATCTCAAAAAACACCAAGGCAGATGACAACAATGAGATTTAAAATGTAAATGAAGGAGAAAGGAAAAAAGAAATGAACAAAAACATAAACCATACTTAAAAAGAATGCACTAAAATTGAGTTGAAATTACTGACATCGAGCATATGATCGAGGAAGGGAATTCCGCTACTACTATCAGCAACCCCGGAACCATCCAAGTTTATTTTGACTGATACATTGGTCTCCTTAGTGACCCTTTTAACCTCTCCGATTCTAGCACCTAAAAGTGATCGAAAAAAGCATTGGAGAAACCAAAATCTCAAAAAGTGAAGATTAGAAACGGAGGGTTGCATTGACCTGAGTCGATAGGCAACGTCGTCGTCGCCGAATCATTGTCTCCCACCACGGCAGCGGAAGAGACGTTTCTGGGAAGATCCATTGGAGTGAGTTTGCGTGGATTGAGTGAAAAGATTGAAGCTTGGAAAGGTGAGGGCGTGGGGTTGGGTATTGCGTTGAAAACCCTAACCCTTGAATTTAGAAGTGGGTAAGAAGGAAATGCTGGAAAAGAGGGAGGAGCAGATAGCTCCATTGAGAGTGAAGCAACAACGGCAGCACCGCGCCGATCTTCTCCGAGGGTGGTTTCAGTCCACAGAAAAACTTGGATGGATTTGAGCAAAAAGAATGTCAGGCCCAAACAAATTGCACGATTATTTTGGGCTTATTGTAGGCCATTTCTTTCTAGACCCCCATAGTTTCCACCACTTTGCCATGAGTGGATTAAAAACAAGAGTTTTAGATCGTGCAATCAAGAAGACACGTTGTCCAAAACGAAATTAATTTTTATATAAAAATAAATAAATTGTATAATCTTAAAATTTCTTTATCATCTAAAAAATAACTTCTAAATTATACAATTCAGAAGTTAAAAAAAATATTAATTGCATAATCCAAAAGATAAAAAATAACTTGTAGATTTAATTTTTCATAAACAAAAAGGAGCAAATGAAAATTTTTATATAATCGCAAGAGGGCGAAGATCACCAACTTCAACTTTCCATTGGTTGCCATTGGTGAAAATGTTATCACAGTGAAGTGCCCTAGGAAGATGAATTTCACATCTTTAGGATTCTGCAGAAATGCCATAAAGCTTTGTTTGATTCCAGACTACTTCTATCCCGTCATAGTCATCAAATTCTCCTTGGCTGTATCAATGGCTACATAGCTTTATCAAGGGCATCGCAACAAGTTCATGTTTGACTGAGTCAACTATTTACTTGTCATAATTAATGAATAACTAAATGCACGCATATAATTTTATTTACCTATGATTACATTAATTCATTGAAATGGTGTGATGAATCATTGTTTAATATTTTAAGGATGACAATTATATATTTATTAGTAAATTTCTGATATGAAAATGTTTTATCTACATACATAATATTGTCTATTCCTATCTATCCTTCTACTATGCAATGCTACGGTAGAACTATGTATGAAAAATATTGTACTTTGTGAACTTTCTTACTTCAACAGATCCAATAAAATCAAACACCCTTTTCTGACATCTTCTCGGAATTTTTAAATCACACAACGCTCAATTTTTTTTTAAATACTACACAAACCTCCTCCCTCAAACAAACTACGTTATTTTTCTCTTCACGTTCCAAACACACTTGTTGAATCCTAAAATAAATACGGAGTTATGTAAATATGTGTTTAAAAGAGGAAAGGAATTTGAGAAAGATGGGATGAATTTAAAAATAAATTCTGTATTTTTTTTATTAGATTTGGAAGTAATTGAGAATAGATTTAAAAGTCAAGTTAGTAAAATTTTGTATAATATTTGATATTATGATAGATAAAAAATATGTTTTAAGTGATAGAAATTAAATATTATCAAAAAAAATTTAGTGATAAAAATAATATAAAATGATATTTATTGTTAAAAAAATATTATAAATAGTAAAAAAGTTAAAATTAATTCAAAAATAAAATAAAATTCTATTTAAAAGATAAAGACTTAGAATGAATTTAAAAAATTATCATATAATCAATTAAGGAGACGTGGATTACTCTCGCATGTTGAATGGATTATTTCAAACACGTAACTGATTACGAATTCTTATAAATATTTGGTGAAATTGATTACATCTCACTCCGGAATCGGTTACTCTTTAACCAAATTCCTTCATTTTCATCATGGACTTCCATCTTCATTGTGAATCTCCAACCTTTGATTTTGTAATCTCAGACTCCACCTCATTTTGACGACACCATGCACCTTGAAGTGTAAACACAGTTTTTTACTAATAACTATTCTCAAATTTCATGCTATCAATGCAGATAAAGAAAACAGTACATCCTGCAAATCATCACCCATTGTTCCTTCCAAATTAATTTACGCGAAAACAAATAAAATTACAAATTTGTCTTCTCCAATTTCTCTGAATAGTTATTTCTATCCAAACAAAGAGAGTGTAAGAGAAACTTTTGGATTCATTGTATTAAAATTATATGTAAAGAGGTTAATTTTATATAACCTTATATTTTGCAGTATAACTAATTTGATTTTATTTTCTTGAAAGAATAATAATAATAATATTTTATAATAAAATTTTATTTGAGTTACACTACAAGATTGACTTTTTTATTTAAAATTGTCTTTAAAAGATTAAATAATCTTATTTACGATTTTAAGAAAATTAAAAATATTCTATATGCACATGTAGATAATGAAGACAACTTTTTTGTTTTTAGACAGTGCAAGTAACGAATATGCTAGGTTATGTGACAATTGCAGTAATACATAACTACATAAGTTGTTTTACAGACTTGGAAAAGGTTTATGTACATGATCCTTCTATTTATATTATTTATACATACCGTACTATTGTTAAAATATCTATAATCATAACAATAAAGGAAATACAGAAAAAAGAAGAAGCATTTCTTAGCCCTATTTTTATTTTAATTAAATTTTCATATAATGAATAGTTCATTATACGGAATCTTTGTCAGTTTAATATCCAGAAACTCAAATTAGAAACCCAGAAACTCAAACTAGAACTTCTGTTATGTCTCTGACCTGATATATACTATATAATGTTTGTATTTTTGAATCATTACCTGAATGTTATTAGGATTTTTATGAGATGTCCAAATTGATGGCCTTATCCACCTCATGGCAGGGTTCGATTTTAGGCCGATCAACCTTGGAAACCCCAGATAGTTTTTACTGTAAGACCTTTATTTGAGTGTTGTTATTTCATTAGTAGGGAAAATATGTACATGTGAATTCAGACAGTGAAAGAAGTGAGTTTTAAGTTTTTTTCTTTTCGTTTTATTAACAACATCCATTTCCCATTTTTATTTATACAAAAATATTAATAAAATGTTTAATTAATTTGAAATAAATTGATATCTATTTTATATTCTTATTATAATATTTTTAATTTTTATCAATTGATTTATATAAATTCTTTTATTTATATAATTTTTAAATAATAATTGAATTTTTATAAATTTAAATTATCATAATAAATATATTATTATTTCGGAGGTAAGGTCGAAGATCTCTACAAAACAATCCTTCACACTTTATTCCAAGTTAGTTAAGGTAGTTCTAAATGTTTTTAGTTTAAATTTTTTTCAGCTTCCACGTCATTGTCAAAGACACTCCGACTAAAGTCAGTGATTAATTCGACCGGGAATCATAGTAAAATCTTAAACTCATAATAAATGTAATCATTTACCTTCTTATCTTTCATATTTATTTATATGTTTTGAGATGAGTTTGTGATTAAAGAAATCCTACTCACGATCCAATTGTAACCCATTACTTACTAAGTAATTCTTACCAATAATCTTGATTAGAAACGATGTTTAGGAGTTCTTCTTGTTGGAGGCCATTTGTCCGAAATCCCTTCTTCATGATCGTGCGATTGATTAACTAGCATGTTCCCTTATCTTAGTTGGATGACGCATTGTGATGTTGACTACAATCTATTTAGATATCGGTCCCCTCTTTTGGGTGATCTTACCCGATCATACCTCTATGTGGCCGTATGGCCAATCATGTAAATATAGCACCATTTCTGGCATAAGATATCAATTAATACTACTAGAAAGTTAAAAGTTAAATTGGAAAAATAATTTGAAAGTAAAGTGAAGCAGAATAACGTATCACTTCCAGACTAAAACGTCATGAATAAATGAGTTACATATTTTACGTACACCTAGAAGTTAGAACCCTTAAAGACAAATATGAGGGTCACTGAATCCACTTTGTTAATGAGACTTCTTCTGCAATCTTGATTGTCTCAGTCATAAATATTCTTTTGTCGTCAAAACTATAGAAAACGCAGAACGTATGTATTGTGACTTCTGGCCAGTCCTACATCAAGTGGGTGCAGACCAAGATCCAAACATGTGGATAGAAAGTAATGGGAAATTTATCCTTTCAGATGAATGTGCTAGTAAACTGTTGGTCAAATTGTAGTCTACACCAAATGTAACTGTTTCTTCTACCAGTAATCCTGACAAGAGCAAGAACCATCGTTGAAATGATGAAATCGGGTTGCATCTCTAACTATAATTTCTCTTTTCACAAGCTTAGAGATGTATTTAATGGCGGAATGGCAGTCATTACAAACTCTAAGGTTCTTCATGATCCTCAGTGTAGAATGTTCTGGAGTATTTATTAATGCAAACGCAATGGCAAGTTTTTCACTGTGATGTCTAAGGATCTGTTCTTTCACTTCTTGCTCCAGGTCATGCAACACAGAATTGGTGTCAGGAATAAAGCCCATTTTCTTGATCTCATTCCATATTTTTGAAATCATACGGTAGATTGCATCTCTTTGGGGGTGAAGTGCATCGTCAACCCCAAATGTGTGGACTTTGTTCTGGATTTGAACCCAACTGAATCCTTGTTCTTTCTTTACTGCTCTGTCCTTCATTGACTTCCTAACCTTAGCAGCATCCTCCCATTTACCACAGGCTGAAAGTGTATTAGCAAGTGCTGAGTAAGCCCCACTATTATTGGGATCAATAAAAAACAACTTTTCAGCTGCTACTGTAGCCAAATCAACATTTCTATAAACCCTACAAGAAGACAAAAGTGAACCCCAAGCTACCACATCTGGTTCGATGGGCATATTTGTAATAAAATTATATGCTTCTTCAAGCAATCCAGCACGCCCAAGAAGGTCAATCATGCATGCGTAGTGGCTAGAGGTGGGTTCAATGTTATGAACATTTTTCATCAAATTAAAGTAACGTTTACCCTGTTCTACCAGTCCCACATGCGTGCAAGCAGACAACACACTAACATAAGTAATATGATCGGGCTTTAGGTTAATTTTCAACATCTTTTCAAACAGTTCTATGGCCACATTTCCAAGTCCATGTTGAGCTAGAGCCAAAATCATGGAAGTCCAAGTCAATGTATCCCTGTAGGAGCAGATCTGATTGAATACTTTCCTAGCATCTTTGATGCTACCAGATCTTGAGTACATGGTAATTAAAGCATTGCCCACAGAAATTGATGATGCTTCTTCCAATCTCATAGCAACTGCATGAAGCTGCTTACCGTGATCCAGAGAAGCCAAGCTTGAGAAGATACTTAACATTGCTGCCAAAGTATAACTGTTTGGCTTTGGACCTTCTCTAATCATCAACCTAAAGAGAGCCAAAGCATTACTAATTAAGTCATTTTGTGCATAACCAACAATCATGGCAGTCCATGCAACTACATCAGGACACTTCAGTGAATCAAATATCTCTCTTGCAGGGTTTATATCCCCAATTTTGACATAGCCATCCAACAGTGATGTGAATGCTATAACATTAAGACTCGAAGTTCCAGTTAGCTGTACAATCCTTCGAGCAATTCCAACAGCACCCGACTTTGCATACATTGAAATCAGAGCATTCCCCACTGCCCCGGCAGTGTCAATATCGACTCTTACAATATGTGCATGAATTTGTTTCCCAAGTTTCAGGCTTTGGGGATTTGCACAAGCTGACAGAACACTTGCTAAAGTGAACTTATCCGGATTCAGAGATGAACTCTTAAGCATAGAAGAAAACATTTCCAGGGCTTTGATGTCACGACCCTGATGACAGTACCCTGTGATGATGGAATTCCAAGAGACAATATCGGGATCACTCATTTGATCAAAGAGTGAAAGTGCAAGGTCAAGTCGACCGAACTGCATGTGCATTGAAATCATAGTATTCCAAGTTGATTTGTCCTTCAGCCTCATCCGCTCAAAAACAACCTTTGCCATAACGGAATCACCACACTTTGCATACATGTTAAGCAGTGAATTTGCCACAGGAACAACCCCAGATAGCCCCAGTTTAACAACAAAGGAATGAACCTTGTTTCCAACATTCAGGGCCTTCTTTGCAGAACATGAGGCAAGAACATTGGTAAATGTGAATTGGGTAGGCGAAATTCCAGAAGAAACCATGCGGAGAAACGTGTTGATAGCGGTATTGAAAAGACCCAAGTGGTTATACCCAACTATCATGGTGGTCCAAGACACGGAATCCGGGTGGGGAATTTCATCAAACAGTTGGCGTGCAGAGTCCAAGTGGCCACCCTTAACGTGCATGGAGAGAATGGTGTTCCATGAGAAGGTAGTCTTAAGGGGCATTTCATGGAACAAGCAGTGGGCATCGGAGAAGAACCCGGTTTTGGCGTAGAAATTGAGGAGGTTGTTCATCAAGAAGACGCCGAGGCAAAGGCCGTGTTTGATGATGGGAGCGTGAATGCATCTTCCGATGAATGGGTCTCGGGATTTGATTGCGGATTGGAGAATGAGTGCCCATTTGTCGGAAAGAGAGGGAGGGTTTGGGTTTTGCATCAACACAAGCAGAGTGTGCTGAAGTGTCTCCCTCTTGCACCTGCATCAAATCAAGCCTCTCCAAAAATCTTACAAACACTAACTTCTTTTTCTTGCCTCCAAAACATTCACTCAACACTGTGCAATTCTTGTATACTGTTGTATTGTCTACCCATGAAATTACCCAAATTACAAAATTGGTTCTGTCTCCCACGCCTTGATATACAAACAATTTAGCTGATGAGAAATGAGTATGGTAAAAATATTACTTTCACATGGAAGAATTTACATTTTTTAAGTTCAAATATGTTAAATTTAAATTTCTTTTATTTTCCAAATATTTTATTTAGATAACACGAATAAAGTTTAATTTTATTGTTTTGTCAACAAATACAAAAAATACTTCTTCAACCTTAGAAATATAAATAAAAATTAAACAATAAAAGCTTTAATTGAAAAACTCTTCCTAAAACACCCATAAAAAATAATTTCATTGATATTAGTAAAAAAAATCTTAACAAACATTATTAGAAAATAGTTATAACTTACACTGGTAAATAAACAATCTCAACTTGAGAATAATTCATATTATAAGATTAACTTAAAAAGTTATTCTTATTTATATTAATAAAAACAATAATCAAATGGGTGTGAATAAAAAAATTTATTGATAAAAAGTTTTGTCTTACTAATGTTGGATAATAAAATCTTGATTAATGTTAGTTAAAAAATAATATATTTTAGATGATGTTGGTCGAAAAAGTCCTCCATTTACTAAAATAGTACATGATAAAATAATACATGATGATGTTAAAAAAAAAAGTTGTCTTTCATATGATTTAAAAAAAAATCGTACAATCAGCGTAATCCATATACTAATATATTTGATTTTTATTATCTGAGAATTGCGTTCATTTTTTTTTTCAGATTTTTTTTTATAAACAATTCCGGTATCTTATAAAATAAGAGGTAAAAAAACAGGAATGGTGATTACGGTCCGCCATTTTCCATATATATATATATATATATATATATATATATATATATATATATATATATATATATATATATATATATATATTTCATCAGAAAAAAAATTGTGATAATTTCGAACATTCCCTTAGGACTATATATATATATATAGTTCATCAGAAAAAAAAATTGTGATAATTTCGAACATTCCCTTAGGACAAAAAAAAGTTATTAAACCTAAATCTTAATCTCGAAAATTCCTTTAACGGATATGATCATTGTTTGGGGAGCAAAATTTACAGGGCAATAGTATTTTGTCAGAGTTACCTTTATCCGAACCTTTGAAATATCTACCCCTTTGGCCAGTTTAGGATGTGGCGCTGCAAAACCATGTGACGTCGCTGTTATGATGAAGTGTTCTTACCAGATGAACATTAAACATCACACTACATGATGGACCATTTCTTCTTTGCTCTTCCAAACCACCGCACAGTGCTCTCTCAGACAGATTCCTCTTTGGCAGTATTCATCAAAATGGAGAATAAAAGTGCAATCTTTTCAGTAATATAAAGGACTAGAAATTATGAATATTTTACATCACTTCATTACATTTCTGAGGAAGAAGGAACTACAAATTAGATAGTTTTCTAGTTGTACAAGTATCTGGTTCCATGGTACCTCCATTTCTGGAAAAGTTATTGTTCGACCCAGCACGTCTATGGTTTAGTCAAATTTGATTAGTTATTTTTAAACTTAGCTTGGGGGCTTTGAACCACACAATAATTTCTGATTTAGAACATTATTTAGCTGCCTCATGACTCATTACATTAGGTTTGTGAAAAGGTTAGGAATGATAAACGGATAAAAACTTATATCATAGAGAAAACTGACAGATTTTACTGACACAGCATCTCATATCATCAATGGTATGTAATCCTGTAGGAGATGGAGCTGAAATTCAGCATCTCAAGGGAAAACTTTACTTACATTAATGTGACTGAGTTATCCTGTGCATGATTTACATCTGGCATTTTTCATACTAGGTCAAGTGACCACCATCATGGAAAAGGGTGCCCACAAGCTAAATTACAGCTAGCGTCTTTTGAGTAAATCCTATCAGTCTCAGGCTCTGATTTTCTTTCCTAAGTTTAAGAAAACAGGCTATCAGTTAATGTAGTTAAATTGGTACCCGCTCATGATTATGAACTTTGGTGGTTTCTAGATTCTAGAAATCTATTGCATCAACGGGAAGGGAGGTTGCCCTCTGAAGTGAGCTTGGAAACAAAGCTCCTGTAAAGAAATCCTTGGCTGTGAGCATTCGCTCAGGACTGTTAGACTGATTAATCTCCTCAACATTTTGAACCATTTGATCAGCATAATTATTGCATTTCTCGTCTTCAAGAGGGAAATGCTTCCCGGAAACTATAGATCTTAATTGTGGTTTATGCTTTTGTATCTTCAATCTGGATTGAGCTGATAAACTCTGAATTCCATCCTTCCCACAATTTATTTTTTTCGTATCAGGAGACATGCAAGAAAATTTTGGCTTAACCCCCAGTTGTTGATCTCTAAGCTCCCTTAACTGCATCTGGTACTTTGCTTTGAGCCATCTTAGCTCTTGCCTAATTTCATTTTCACAATCCAACATAAAACAATTTATTGCAGGGTTTGAATGAGGCCTTTTGGTATTGAGATCACTTTCTCCATTCACATTAACAGCTTTTCCTTCCTCCTTGATGTTCAACGGATTTGATGCCTCGTGAGTTTGGTCACAGTGTATGTCTTTTAACTCTTCATGGCATAACTCTGGTTCATCTCTCTGGGCCCAAATATCTGTATAATGAATGCCATCGGAATGGCTTGATGCATCCCGTGCACCTTCGGTATCACTACTTGCAGACCCTTCAACTTGGTATGTTATCTCCTCAAATCGGCCATGAATTGCAGCACATCCATTTTTAGAACAACGAAGAAATTGAAGATTCTTGCCACATGGATTATTTGATACATAATCAAACAAGTAACCGTTTGCAGCACAATTGAGGCAGACACCTGCACCTGAACATTCTGAATTTTCCTCTATTCTGGCTCCTGTTCTCCACTCGGGAACCAGTGTTGCAATTTCATTGTCTATCATATTTGCCAAATCTGCTACATCTTGATCAGTTATGTCAAGCTCAGTTACCATTTCATTTGCAACGCTCAATGCAGTATCCGTCTCAATGTCGAATGGGAAGTAGATGTTTCGAATTCGACCTGTTTAGAGTAATGTCTTGTTACTTTGGTTTATTTGCTTATCAGAAGAACAACAGAATATAGAATAATCAAATACTGAGAATTCCAAAAAGAAAATAAGAAATTGAAATGCTAACCTTCATTATCTGCAATTCTGAGTCTCAAAAAGATGCCATCATCTTCTCTTCTCCCACTTTTGATTGTGGTGTCAACCATAGCCAAATTGCCATCCTCTTCACAATCAAAGAGACCAATTTCCCTTGTTTCGAAATCGTTTTGATGATAATCCAATTCAGAGAAGGGCCCATAACCACCAAGATTATCAGTGTACCCACTCATTGAGGTGTTGATGCTATACGTTACATTCAAAGGCTGTCTGATTGATGGGGCTACTTCATAGCAATCTCTTTGATACTGCACTACTTTTGAGTCAAATCCATAATCGTCAATTTGCAGAAAAGGATCCTCCAAGAGTTCCTTAGCTGAAAGTCTGAGGGACGCAGTTGCTAAGCATTTCTCTACAAACTGTCTTACCTCTGGATTGACTACTTTGTAAAGAGCTTCTGGCTTCTTCCCCTGTAAAATATGCATACAAGTTAGTGGACAAAGATGAAGAATCATATAAGACAGAAAGTCGAGGTAAATTAAATAAAAGAACGACTTTTGCTTCATACAGATACAACTTTCTTGTAAATTTGAGCAGGATGGTTGCATTCACTATAAGGATATTCAAAAGTGACCATCTCTAAGATGCACATTCCAAAAGAGTATATGTCAACCAACTCATTGTAATCCTCTTCATACACTTCCGGAGCCATAAACTCAGGGGTGCCTGGAGTAAAACAAAGAAGGAAAAGAAAATAGAGTCTTAACCTGGTGAACTGTGCAGACATAGAGGACTAATTATCATAGTGGAAAGTAACATTTTCATATTCATCTTTTGGAACATAATCAAAGGCTTTCATGCTGCTTTTCTACGCACCAACACAACGAGCAGCATTAGATTTGCGGAGAATCGCAGCAAGGCCAAGATCACCGATTTTGACTTCCCCTTGGTTGCCATTGATGAAAATGTTATCACACTTGAGATCTCTGTGGATCACAGGAGGATTATGGCTGTGCAGATACAGAAGCCCTTCCAAAATCTGCCTACACCAATGCTTAACAGCTCTGATGTTAACCCGTCTGTGCTTAAGTCTGTACCTGCTTACACAATGAATATAATAAACATATACGCATATACCCATTTGTAAACAAAAAGAAGCAGAAGCTAGAACTACCCGAATAAATCATTCAATCGAATATACACATATACGCTTACATGCATAGAAGATAATAAGGAGAGGGCTTACTGTCTTAGAGTCCCAGAGGTAAACATCTCGGTGACAAAATTGATTTGTCTGTTGTCAGTATCAACCCACGAAGTATAGAACTTCATGATGTTCTTGTGTTTCAATGTCTTGAGAAGATGGATTTCACTGTATAACCTCTCAAGATCTTCAGGATTCTGCAAAAAGTCATAAAGCTTTACTTGATTCCATGCTACTTCTATCCCTTCATACTCATCAAATGCTTTATAGCTGCAACAAATGAATATGGTCTCATTAAAAAAGAAAAGAAGAGAAACAACTCATTTTGTTGAAACCCAGTAACTGTTTCACTCAAACAACAAAATGGAAAACATCTCAAGCAGTTAAAAGATTTTGTTTGGAAAACTGAGATGGGTATGCTGAAAACCGAGAGCTAAGGATATCACGCATACACTGTCTTGGAAGCTCCTTTGCCAAGAATTTCATTGTACTGCAAAACATGAAATTCAAATCCCGGAATCAGAACAAAGAACCAGAACATAAAGAACTAACAAAATTTATGAGTAAAGGAAAGGTATATGTACTCTTCCATATCTTCCTGTAGGATCAACTTCCACAAACTCACAGCACTCTGCATCAACACATGCAGCACCATTCATGCTTTGCTTCTTATTATCTGTTGTCTCCTTTGGTATAGTTTATAAAGAGTTTAACTTCCTCTTCTGCGAGAAAGTGAGAAGGATAAAGAACACGAGAAGGGAGAAAAAAAATCGGTAGTTTTGTCAATGCATAATACAAGGAATATAGGAAAGTGTGATAACTAATTACTTTGGTTTTCTGTGGACATAGAGAGAATCAGGGAAGAGAGAGAGAGAGAGAAAGAGCGTAGGAAGGTCCATGAAAAAGACAAAGTTATTGCCAAGTGCCAACTAACCTAAACAAGAAGGCAAATGCTTCACAAGGTAGGAGAGTGATACCTCAGTCATACCTCTAATCTACCACCACGCTTCTCTGACAGTAACTGACAAACACGCACTCTCTCTCTCTCCCTTTCTTCCAGCCTCCGCTTTTTACATCTCATCACGAGCTGTAAAACCATTATCACTCTCTAATGCAACAGCTTGCACTGCATGGACCAGCCAACGTTTTATAGGGTTTCGTATTAAACAAATATTTTATGTGGTGCTCTATGCACGGGAGGGGAATTTGGGTCCTGTGCATTTATGGGAGGTTAGACTTTCTTGCATCATTGAAATCTATGAAAACCTTGCTAGTTAGGAAATTGGATGTCCCTTGCTATCGTTACTATTTTAGTGAAATTGATCAACTTATTTAGATTTGGCCATGCCCTCAATGTCACTTCTCTCTAATGCTGGGTTCCTTTTTTAGTTCTCCACTCTGGACAGCAACAGGTAGTGAACAAAATTTGAGTTAGGAGTTATCAAAAAGTTGCACTCAAGGTTAGTTGGTCTAATTATTAACAAACTAGTGTCTAAAATAGAAATATGGAGAAAAGAATTTTGAAGTGGGTGGTCTCTAATTCAGCGAATTGATATTAGTTTTGATGGGAGAAAGTTTAGGATACATATAGCAAAAGTTTATAGAGTTAGGAGCAGTGGTAATTGGTGGCTTCTGATAAAGAAAAGGGGACCACTGCTCTTCATCTCTAAGTAGCCTACCCTTCAACGTCACTATGCTTCTGGATTTTCGGAAGGGATTGCGTTTCAACCTCAAATTTTCTTTTTGGTTTTTTCTGCATTTTATTATTATCAAAATTTTATCTCGATTCTAGATTCCTTTTTCAAGATTTTTTTTTCTTCAAATTTGAGTCCTTATAGGATTAATCGATACCAAACGCAATATGGTAACTTTTTTTTTTTTTATCATTTTTAGCCTTAAATTATTACTATCTTGATGTCATGTCTATCAAATTTCAAGCGATTTAAATATATGTAAATGTGTAATTCAACAATTAAAATTATTTACACTACTATGCTAGAATTATGTGAAGCTGAAAAATATCAATTTTTTTTTTAAATTTAACATATTTCCTGAGAATTGATTTTGAACCTTAGTTTTCATTTTTTTTATAAACTAGTTGTAAAATTTAATTTGTAATATTTTACAATATTTTTTAATGATACGTGTTTCTGTTTTCCAGAACAAAGTTTAATAATTTTTTTTAAAAAAAGCAAAAAAACAAAGCACTCTCTGAATGTTTTTCAGCAGGAACGCCATCAATTGATACTAGATGAATATGTTTCCTTAAATAAATTTCCGTAAATTTAAATTCCTAACTGAGAAAAAAAAGGTAATTTTCAGTCAAATAATACAGCTAAAATCGTCATATTGTTGATAATTAAATTTTATAATCCTTTCACGTCTCGTAATTTGAACATTTTAAAAAGTATAATTCAAATTAAAATTATTAAAATAAATATTTAACTTAATTTTTAATGTGTTTTATGATTGACCTTATATATTTAAAATATTTTCTTTATTAACGTATCTTCTTTAGAACATAAAAATCTGTATTCTTAATTTTGTAAGTAGTGTTCCTTACCCAAGCTACCGTGTCAGCAATCGATATCTTTGACAGTATTTTAGAAAAGTTAAGTTTATCAATGAATAACTTAAAATACTTACATTTTGAAGAGCATGATATATATATATATATATATATATATATATATATATATATATATATATATATATATATATATATATATATATATATATATATATATATATATATATATATATATATATATATATATATATATATATAAGTGCAATAAGAAACCAACATGTCATTAATAACGGAAGTGGAATATTTTTGCCAAATATTTGAGTTGTATGAGTAAAAAAAAAATTGTTTTGAAAGAAAAACTTCAATAAAGTAGTTGTTTTCAGTTACTTGATAAAAATTAGTTATAAGTAAACTCGATCAATACTTTATACAATAATATAATATCTAAATATGATAACGGTACTCTATTCTTTTTCACAAATAAAAATATCAGGATTAAGGATGAATTTTTACATAAATACTTTTAGAAAAAAAAAACTTCATAAATTAAATTTTGTTATGATTCTTTTACATAAATATTGAAAAAAAAAATCCAAATAGATCCTGAACCTAATCCTGGTTAGAAAGTTTTCTCACCAAACAAAAGATACCTAAAAATTAAAGTGCTTGTAGGAAGCTATGCCTGGAGCCCCCAAACACGTCTGCCGACCATCTAGAGAGGGGCGGTGCCAGCCACATAAGGAAAAAAGGATGGTGGTTTCGGACAACTAGCAACCATTTGTGTTTTAGGTGTATTTTTGTTAAAATAAAATAAAAATAAAAAGTATAAAAAAAACACTTATAATTTTCTTTATTGTCGTACGATAAAAGTTAAAAAATATATTTTTAAAATTTTATATCGTGATTAAAAATTGGTGAATAACTTAAAAGAAAGAAACTAATGGCATGTTTGGTTGTCCATAAGAAATAAATGATAGACGCTAGCTTTAATTACACTAGTATAGCTAGCTTTTACATCCTTTTCACCAATGTCATCTAGAAATTCTGTTATGGGTAGATATTTAGGTAAATCTCAAATTCTTCTAAACTCAAAAGGAAATAGACATGTATAGAAAACGGTTGGATTGTTCTTTGTGTATGAACATTGTATATACAGTATGATACCAACTTAAATAACTGTTTTTTCATTTTTGTACTTTAGCTTGTTTGTCTTATGTGAAAATTCAAACCTACATAATCTACAGCGTAGCATGTGATGGTGGTCTGTTAAACTCGTTGAGTAGCATAATTTAGAAAACCAAGTTTGTTTTTATTGTTGTTGGCCTCTGAACCAAGTAGGGTGTGTCTCTTTCTCTTTCCTTCATGTTGGTATGAGGATTTGTTTGTTGAGAAATGCTAGCAACTACCATAGGAAAACATTTTTAAAACCATTTTTCTAGTGGTTGAAAAGTAATAGCTCGTGAGTCTCCTCAGTAATCCATGCGGTATGTTACAGTGTTCGGTTACTCTTTTGCATGTTTTATTTGGTTATTATAGTGTTCGATCAGTCTCGTGTATGTTCTATCTGGTTTGTTGTAATATTCGGTCAGTCTCCTGCATATTCTACCTGGTCTGTTACAGTATTCGATCAGCTTCCTGCATGTCTTGCTCGGTTTGCTACATAGCTCCTGGATTATCTCCAATCTCGAATTCAGCCCCCTTCAACCCAAAACAATATTCAATAAAATTCTCTCAGATTTATAGCTATAATTAAGTCTCAACCAATAAAATATATGTTTAAAAGATTGTGTTGATTGATGAGGGGGAAAAATATTAAGAAACGAGTTATTAAAATATAAATGTCTGAAGTATTTGTTTGTTAAAAGAATAGCTGCATGTAGAGTTAGCATGAATGTGCCGAAGAATCCTCTTACGAAGTTATGTAATCTCAGATCTTATGGAAGTAATAGTTTTTTAAGAAAAAGAAAAACATTCTAGTGCTATCTGATCTTTGGACTTGGATTATGTCACGGAGTGACCAACACGGTTTCTACACATGGCACTATGTTCACAACATGAGATAAAACCAAAAGAATAAAATCACAATTAATTCATTGCTCCGATTTCTTCGAGTAGCACACTTCAGATATAATTTCCATAGAATAATCGTAATCTGATTTTGACAATCAGCTTAAAGACAAAGTTCAACACTGTTGTCATATTTGCATGTGACATTTTCATACATTTTACTGTTTTTCTTAAGAACTTGAAACCTGGCTCATCTGCTAACGGCCAAATTTCTCTTGTCATGCAGCCAGATTTTGTTGACTTAAATTGAATCTTTTGGTTTGCTACGAAACAGAACACAGCTAATAATCTTTACGTTGTTTTTTATTTTGTTTTGTAGCTTCAAGAAGTTGCAAGGAAAAAAAGCAAAAAGTAACAAGTGCTTTATTTTTTTTTTCCATTTATTGGTTAGAAGTATTTTTTCCGTTAATGGTTACTTTTGACTTTGATCTAATCTTCTGTCCTAGTCACTTTATTTATTTTTTATTTATTTTCCTTTGCTGACTCGAAACTTTCATAGGTGGTAGTGGTTGAATTTCACTCCAATAAATAATATGTTGGTAAATAATGTGGTTTTAGTTTAAGAAAGTTTTTTTTTTCCTAATTGCAAAGCAACACTCTGTTTTATTTGCTTCGTACTTCTTCAAGTTTGAATTTGTAGTGAATTTTTTATTCTGTTTTCATAGTTTTTTATACAAACTTTGGAAACAATAAAGGTAGGAATTAAATTACATATTTGTAACGTAAAATGAAAACAGATTTTATTTGTTATAGTTATGATTTAATACATTTGTGTTGAGAAAAAGGAAAAAAAAACAAACATCAGTTCCACATATTTTCTGCAGATGGTTACTCGTACACCTTTCCACGTTGTTTCCTACAACACCACATTTTTTTTAAATTTCAAAATTATCCTTTATATTTTAAAATATCTTACATCTCTACATTTTTTCTTCAACGGATATGTCACATCTTTTAAAGTTTTTTTTTAGTTTTTCAATTATTAATTTAATATTTTTTATATTATTAAATAAACGGATGTGGCCACATCCACAAGGTTTTTTTATTTATTTTTAGTTTATTATATTTTAATTTAATATATAAATATTTTTTTTTAAATTTATTATATAATTATATATAAATTAAATTAAATTTATTAAATAAAATAATAATTATTAATTTAATTTATATATTATTATTTAATTAATTATTATAATATTTTTTATATTATTAAGTTGCCACGTTACATTCGTAAATTTTTTTTTTAATTTATTAATTTATTATATTTTAAATTAATATATAAATATTATTTATTTTTTTAAAAATTTATTACATAATTATATATAAATTAGTTTTATATTATTTAATAAAATAATTATTATTAATTTAATTTATATATTATTATTTAATTAATTATTATAAAAAATTTTATGTTATTAAGTAAATGAATGTATCACATCATCTTCAGTAATTTTTTTTAGTTTATTAATTTATTATATTTTAAATTAATATATAAATATTATTTAATTTAATTTTAAATTTATTATATAATTATATATAAATTAATTTTATTTTATATAATAAAATAATTATTATTAATTTAATTTATATATTATTATTTAATTAATTATTTTAATATAAATATTATAAATAAACGGATGTGCTACGTCCGTTGACCACATGTTTTATAATTTATTAATTTATATATTTTAAATTAATATATATATATATATATATATTATTTAATTAAATCAATAATAATTATTTAATTAAATAAAATAAAATTAATTTTCGTAATATATTATAAAAAATAAAAAAATAAAGTAATTTATAAATTAATTAAAATATAATATTTAAAAAATTAAAAAAAAATACTTGCCACACATCCATTGAATATAAGGGGTTGCTCACTCCACCACCACATAGTGCTCACTGCACCTCCCCATCTCTCTTTTATCCTTTTGTAAAATATTAGTTTCTATTTTAACTTTCACCGAGATCTAACAACTTCATTAAATCTTATTAATGGTCTCTACCCCTAAATACACCACTTACACGGAAATCCTTCAAGACCCACAAAAATGGCATCAAGAAGCCTAAGAGGCATCACCACGCTTCCACCAAAGGGATGAACCCAAGTTTATGAGGAATCAGAGGTACATTAAGAAGCACAACAAGAAGAATGGAGAAATTGCTTCTGAGGAAGAGTAAAGTGGCAGAACTTTTTAACGAAACCTTTAGGGTTTTTAAACTTGTCTTTTTATTCTTCAAACAGTAGTTGGAATCAATTTTGATTAGTATAATTACTTTGTTCAGAGAATGCACTGTTCTTCTAATCTTGTTTTCCTGGTTTCTGTTGAAGAAGACTCTTGATTTTATTTTATTAATCAAACGGATGTCAATGCACGTTTGATTCTTAAACAGATATGAACATTCGTTCATATTTGTGTGTTGCAACATTCCCAATTTTCCGAAGAACGGAAATGTTGATTCGCCACACTATTTCCTTGTCGTTCCGGTGGTTCAAATGGACTTCGCATTCCCGTTCGCAAGCAACTTAACTCTTCTCCCTACACCTTCTGCTATAGCTCCAACGACAATCTCCCTCCACAACCGGTAAATTCGTTTTCACGTCACGCCTAGGGTTTTTTCGATATAATATTTATTGCATCACTCACCTAATTTGAGTTTCCACTCGCAGGGTCACGAAACAGATTTGTCACTCTCGCAATATCTGAACGACACACTACCACCGCCACCACCACCGCACCACCAACATACAACCAACACACCACCAATGCACCAAAATGGAGAAGAAAAAGGAAGGAACTCGAATCGGAAATGGAGAATGGTAGGGGAAGAAACGGAGAGAAAGAGAGGAAGTGAGAGTTGGGGGGTGGGCTGTGACTTTGAGTGAAATGAGGAGGAGGTGTAGGGTAATTAGGGTTTTAACTTAAAAGTAAAAAAGGTAAATATTAAAAATAAAAAGGATAATTTTGGAATTTAAAAAAAAGTTGGGGAGGTGCAGGGATTCTGTGGTAGTGGAGAGAGCACCTCTCTGAATATAATAAGCCAAAAAATTGGGTATGGGATGGTGAAACGGATGTTGTTTTATATTAAGGATAAAATGAATATGAGGTGATGCAGAGAGCAATTGGTGTTGGTGGAGGGAGTAATACTCTTTTCTGTCTATTTTTTTTTTATTTTACTAAGAAAAGTAGACTATTGCTTCGTGCACCTCATCTCTACTACTGCACCACATAACAGCTTTAGCCACTCTTGTGCTACCGCCGTCACTCTGACCATCCCCGTCGCTTTAGAGAATGAAGGAAACAGAAAGAACTCCGAGGAAGAAGAGAAAAAATACGGAAAAAAATTTGCTTCAGAAAGCTATTTCTAGACCATATTTCATGTGTTCCAAAAAGCTCTTTTCAGACTACATCCAAAAATTTGTTTCAGAAGATTTTGTTATGGGAATCTTGTTCCAAAATTTCATTCCAGATTTCAATGTATTCTGGAAGTCAGTTACAAAGAAGGTAAAATGGTATTTTGAAAATTTGAGGAAGTGTGTGAAGAAGTTGAGAGGATGCAGGAAGTAAGAGCCAGAAAAAAATATTGAGTTGATCCACAGGAAAGCCCCTATAGCCTTTTCGAATTATGTCAACCCATGAAAATAAACTTTAAAAAATGATTTGTTTTCTTTTATAAATATAACCAACTTGATAAAAGGCGTAGATCAACCCACTTTGTAGATTAATGGACTATCTATCCCAGGAGATCTCATCCAGCTTTAACCCTTTCGTACAGTTTTATTTTTAGACCAGCTTAGAATGATGGTATAAGGAAACTTGTATCATTCTATTTCTAATTCAATGACCATCACTTGATTGCTTCAGTTGAGAGCAACACCAGAAAAGTCTTATCCTTTTGAGTTAAACTCTATCGCGGATTGATCGGCTAAAGCTTATATGCCCATATATGTGATGGGAATCCAGTATAGTAGATTAGCTTTTCCCATTTATTTTCTTCAACGATTGAAAACAAACAGGTTAGATTTTTAGAAGACTTTTTTTATTACATTGTTTCGTTCAAGTCATTTTCCACACAAACAGATACAAGAGGATAATATTGTACGACGAGAAAATAAAATAGTGCCAGACCTCAGTATTAGAGATGGATTCTCTATTTTTGTTCCTTTATTCTCTCTATTCGATCTCTAACTAATTCATGAAGTTATTCAGACTTCAGATTGAACAAAATGGCCACGTTCCAATAGATAACATTTTCATGTAGTGGATGAGCCAATAGCCAATGTACAAGCCAACTAAAGAAGGAGAATGTCAACTATCGTCCGTTTCATCCCATCGTATTATCAACTCGGTGGGATTTTCAACAAGCATATATGTTCCTTATTGGGTATCCTTCCATAACTGCTTTCCCCTTAATCTTTTCCTGGTTAAAAGAAAGGGAATTTCGGTTTTGTGATTGCAGTATTGTGAAAAATTATTAATAAACAAGAAATCTTAGAAAGACAAGCAAAGCTTGATTTTGAATCAAAGTTTTATTTTGCTTGTAAAATATATGGTAGAAGATTAGCGTTTTATTTTGCTTGCTTTTTCCTTTCGAAATTTACATATAAGTGATAAATAATTTACCTCGATAACAGTTGTGATCCTTCCTGGTCCACCCTACAGTTACTCTAGTTCAGAAGATCACTTAAAAAAACTGAATCAATTGCAGCACTAGTAGAAATGTACCACCTGAAATTGCTTTTTTGTCCATGATATTTCCTTCCAAGTTTTAGAATGGGCTGATTTCCATTCTGTTGGAACCTGAATACTATCCACATGTTGCAAAAGCCTCAAGCTATCTGCAATGACAATTAGTCCCAAGTGAATGGTAGAATATGATAGGCCAACATTTGATTTAGACAGTTATGAATCTCTATTAGGAAGTCTGTTAGGTTTCTGGGTTGGAAACCTAACTATCAACGCTCACAGTAAACAAAAGAACAAAGAAAGAATGAATTTCTGTATTGAAATTGAGAACAGAGTACACTGATAACGTTAATGGAGGCCTAATCCCCCTCTTAACCCTATCGGAGGCCTAATTCCCCTCTTCTGGCCAATGTCCAGATTTAAAATAATATTCGAAACTCCCCTCTCTTAGAATTACCAAAAGACTTATTTATACTCTCTTTCTCCCCTTAACAGCCTAACAAACTTTCCCGCTCTTTATTCTATCCTAAATCCATTACCCATTATACCTTGCCACCTCATATCCTAACAAAGTCAGTAGGCATTTATTTATACCTTACTCTTCTAGTTTATGTGGCAGCTGTAGTAATACATAACTACATAAGTTGTGCTATGGACTCGTAAAAATAAATAAAGGTGTCATATTGTTATTCCGTGTATGTTGAAGGAATATTGTGTTTGTGACCAAACACGGCCTAAAAAACAGATTTTTATCCTTATGTAGAAAGCAGTGAGTTTATTTCTTGCGGCCAATTATTAGTCTGAACCACTTTAAAGCTATCAGAAACAATCCTCACTCTTTAGCCACCATTTGGTTTTATTAGACACTAGGTCTAGACAGATACTGAAATTTCTAAAAGAACTAATGCATATTTTAATATGTTATTCTTAAGCATTTGAATACTAATTAAATGAAAACATTGAAAAGCCAAAACAGTACTCGTGATGAATGCCTCCTCCCAGATTTCATGTTCTGACCACGAGGGAGCAACTTCTCGAAATGGAATTCCTTCACTCCTGCATACCCTGCACATAATGCAAGTCAATGCTCAATCACACGAGAAACAACTTGTTAGTGCTTCTCAGTAGCCTCTATCCTATACACTGGCCCCCCATTTCTTCTCATTCCTTTTGCCCTTCTTGCATCACATCTTCCTGACAACAATAAACTAACCAAACAAGACAATATATCATATATACAATATTCAAACACTACAGAAGCAGAAAGGCAATGCTTTAAGTCTAACTGTTGGCAATACGAGATACAGCCCTAATTTTATGCTAGTGTCAAGAAAATTGTTAAACTATAGGCCATATTAAATAACATAAATCCTACACGAGGGCATGGTTTCTTTATGGTCAAAGAAAATTTAGCAGTAAGATTTATAATCAAACCGTACTCAAGAACTAGTTGGCGTATTGTTCCTGGAAGGACACCATCACTGATAGGAGCTGTTTGTAGTTCAAAAGAATCACAGAGGGCCTTCCCATCATTTGAATCCAAAACCTAAAATGAAACAAGAAATGAACACTAAAAGTCACACAGGCCTGTCATCAAAAGCAAAAAGAAGTACAAAGTAATGCACGAGTTTATTTCATAAAATGTTTCAAAGAACGCACATGCACATGCAAAGGAAAAGAGTAGGGGAAACTCAAATGATGGCATCAGTACCTTTGCAGTCACCAGAGTGTAGTGAACATCAAAGCATAAAAATTTAAAACAGAACACAAATATATAAAAAAGGATTGAAACTCAATGAGTATTCGAGTACTGTATATTCATCAATATGACAAAGAATAGGAATTCATACTGAATATTTCCATCCTGCCAAACGAATAGAAAATGAACTTAAAGGTTTTTAATAAATTGGTATGCTTGTAAATCTTTTTCAAAACAAAGAATGGTCCATCCCACTCAAGAGACACCGCTATTTAAAGAAAGCTCGTTGCATTGGTTGTAGCATTACAACAAATCAAATTTAAAAAGTCTTACTAGAATATTAAAGTTTGTTCAATCCAACCCCATTATTTAGCAACAGCTTTAGGTTCAGATTATTGAGAGTGATGCAATATATGTGTACTAAAAAAACAGGCATATAGAATCTAGCATAAGATAAGTATGAATACAGTAAGATAGAAAGTTAGAAGTTAAATTGATAGATAAAATAAGCCCACCTTGCAGCAAACAACAAAAAAATTTGTCACACAACCTTCCAGGATCTGATCCCCATCATTTGACAGCAACAGTTCTGTCACTGAGGGAGGCCTGAGCTTTTCCAGAGGCTTCCTAATCCTGCATTGTAGAAAAATTTCCAACTATTAACTTGAAGGAAGATCAACACAACAAACAGCAAGAAAATGAAATAAATATGCAATTTTACACTGTCATAGACAGCAGATTGCAGATATAAATATTAATAATGAAATTTAAAAGAAAAGTCGATTATCCTCAATTCATTACTGGAGTTATAGTCACTAAAAACGAAGGGGTTATTTTAGTAAAAATAATTGGCTTGGTTCCAACCAAGCATTAATACATAACTTAATTTATAGTCATGCGACAGATCCTATACAATTTCTGGGAAATCAAACCATTAAGACACCAGTGTCTCCAAAAAACCAAATTAGATCAAACCTGAGATGTGAATTAATTAGGCAATACATGTTGGATGGATGTAAAACAGAAAGAGTATTCTAAGACAATATATAAATAATTATTAATAATTTCCTAGATGCGTCCCCCTTGAACTTTACAACCCACAATGCCCGTAATTTCTAGACAACTAATTAAGGCAATTTAAGAAAACCATAATAGAGAATATATGTATATATATATATATATATATATATATATATATATATATATTATATGTTCATGCCTTTCAGTGTTTATATCTTTATTCATTAATATCCTGCCATTTTTTTAACATAGGATTTAAGGAAAAAGTAAGTGCTTAATAATGCTTCCAATTCAAAATGCACAAACTAACCTTACCCAATCTGAATATTTTGCAGCTGCGACATTCCTCCCATAGCCCACCAAAGCCAAATGTACACCATTTCCCCAAATACCGAATGTAGGAGGAACATAAGTTTCAACATGCACATGCACATCGAGAATTTTACTCATGTTTTCCTTTCTAACAGTTTCACATGCATTTAATTCCTCTAAATTACCACTAACAAGAGTTGTAATGGCCAGCTCCTCACCATCTTTCCTTTCTTTTAGAGCAATTGGCAAGACTTTGCATAGAGAACCATTAACAAGCACCTGAACAGTGGGTTGCCATATTGGCAAGGTTGCTGATGACGGTGACAAAACTGCAGGATGATTAGATTTAAATAGAAGCCATGGCGCAACATTTGATAGAACTTGTATAGATTCTGAAAGTCTTTTCATGTGCCTTTCCCAAAATAACAGCCATGAAGCATTGTTGTAAGTACGTGATGTTGTGTAAGCACCTAGACCAGAAGTTAGCTAAATAAGTTTTAAAATAAACAAAATATGTATAAGAAAATCTTGCTATAATTCAATTACTTATTTTACTAAATTGTTACTAATTTTGAAAGTACCTGGATGAGTTTCAAGGAAGTTTCTGACTGGAGGAACATCTGAGGACTGTAAAAGGATACCATTACTTAGGAGATACCTTGATGCTGACATTTGTTAAGCCTCCAGACAATGAAAGGAGGAGAATTCCAATCTATAGCTGTTCAAAAGATGAAACTGCTCTCAAAACCCCCCACACGCAGTAGTTTGTTTAATTATCTATCTTCAAAGACAACTAAAATCCATGTGCACTGCAAATGGAGTCATTTTTAGAGTAGAAAGACAATAGTGTGATACACGCTCTACTTCTAGAAGCAGCAATTTCAAAAGATAATGGACATTATAAGATTGTTGCCATTTATAAAGAGCTCAACAAAACATAAAAGAGGTGTGTGTAGTGAAACCCAATGGAGGTGCAAATAGCGAGCAGTTATGGGCCACAATATAAACACGTGTGGGTGCAGAGAAATTAAAATGGGGTGCACAAATCAAATTGTTGGGCTAACCCAACTTCATCTTCGTCAATATACCCCAAAAAAACCTTCAAGGTCTCCATTCTTCATCTTCCTCGCGTGAACCACCTTTGCCAGCAGCCCCTCCCGTCGCCGCATGCTCCTCGACCGGCCAGGGCCGTCGCTAGCGACGCTGGTCACAACAGGAAGCTTTGCTGGCGACGACATGATCTCCCTCCGTATTCTTCCTCTTTAAAAACGTGTTTCTACCACCTCCCAATACCCAGATCGGAAACCGCCGCGATTTCCGCCACCAGCGCCACCGCGCAATCTGGAGTCACCACCAAGACAATACCGTGGCCGTCGCACGGCCGAGCACTATCACCGGAGCACCGACGCAGACCCGAAACGGGTTTTTGCGATTCAGGGGCCGCTGCTCCTCACCTCCTTTCTTCTCAGTCTTGCCAAGTCTTCCCCTGATTTCCGGTTCTCTTCATACTCTCGATGCTGAGAGTTCTTTGTTATGTTCTATTGGGATTTCCCTGTGCATGTGTGGAGCTGTAGAAGATGATGGATGATGAAGATGAATAGAGATGAAAAGTGGAGGTGATGATGGATGGGAGAGTGAAGGCGTGGCTAAAGATTGGTTTTTGAAGCTAATGAAACAAAGAAGATGTAGTGCAGAGAATGTGGAAACTTGATATTGATCCACATCCACAATTGCAAAATAGAACCAATAAGCTTGAATGAGATAGTAAACAGGAAATTTTACCTTCACCAATTTAGGAGCTACTTCTTTCTTCTTCTTCTTAGTTGCTCTGATGCTCCTCACCTCCCTGTCTCGCTTTTCTCAGCTTCTCCTCCTTTATTTTTCTTTTGCTTTCTCTCACGATTTTCTGTTTTTTTGGATGTGTTGGTGATGGAGTGCAGATAGCTCGTGTAGATGAAGATGAAGAAAAATGGTGGAGATGAATGTAATGATGGAAGAACTGATCTTTTGGTGCTCACAAATCTGTCTGATTGTTTTTTTCCAAAAAGGTGTCTCTTTCCCCTATACTGACTGGGTTGTTGATTTTCTTTTTGTTTTTGTTTTATTTTATTTTATATATTTTTTATTTATTATTTAAAAAACTAAAATAAATTTTATTTATCACAAAATTGGTATTTATAATATGAAATTGTTTTAGTACAGATAATAATGCTCTATGATATAAGATGCTTGTTGAAACATATGAAAAAACATATCATTAAACAAGATAAGAGAAATGGAAAGTTATAAAAGAAAACAAGGAAGGTTGGCAACCTTGCTTCGGGGATTTTATACTTTTTCTTGTTTCTCTTATTAACATATTCTTCATTTATAATTTAGTAAGGTAACATCCATTGAAATATTTAAATAAGAAAAAAATTAATATATATATATATATATATATATATATATATATATTGTTTCATCACTCTTTGTTTACATCCATTATCATCATAAAAATAACCAAATATACACCACTTACAATTAAACAAATAAACATACAAAAGGTAAACTAATGTAAAAAAAATAACAACAAAATATTAAGATTCATCATATTTCATATCAAGTTAAACAAACATGCTAAGCATACTATGAATTTAGATCTAACTATTTGGATATAGTATGAATGTTGAGCTATGATAGGTCATGCACTTGTGGTAGTCTCTCCTGCTTTGTAGAGTCATTAGGTTCGTTTGTTCCGCATCTCAAACCATAAAAGAGCACTTAGACTAAGACATCTTACTACTCTTACCACATGTGTTACTTATCTCTAGTTGAGAATGAATGACCATTAAAGTATCAGGAAAATCCCCAAAACTGTGCTTCCTACATTCATACAAACAACATTTTATACAATCACTTAGAATTCCTCTTTATAAACTCTTATTCAATCACACCTTGATAGATACATCAACCTCATTCAAAAATCCTTAATAACATTTCATAAAGCATACTAAACATGTCATGAAGTACCACCTATCATTAAAATAAACCACAAAAGCTAAAAAATGAAACAACAATGAGTGCAAACAAAAGGCATTGACGTTGAGCAACACATCCTCGTTGTTGAGCGATATTTCTCTCACAAACCTGGTGCCTAAGCGCCACTCCTTGCAGTTGAGCAGTTTTCTAGAACTCAGGTTTCACTGATTGTCATTGATCGCCACAACAATTTACATTAAAACAATCATTTCATGCATAATAATTCAACATACAATAACTCCTCACACTAATAACTATCAATTTATATTTCATAATTCAAAATAAAAACAAGTACTAGCTTCCCTTACCTGGTTGGGAAGATACACAACTTTATAAAGCACACTATTTTTATCCCAACTCAGAGAATTCTAGAAACGCCTACGAACCACATAATCGTGATCAAAGTAAGTTTTTAGGACCTTTGATCGACAAAATGATAGAAAAAGATAGTAGATGATACATGCGAGAAATTTTAGTTGCATGTGTCTTAAATTAAGAATTAAAGAAAAATGAGTAGACACTTACTTACTCCATATGAAAAACCAATTAGTAGAGAATGAAGAGTTCATGATTGTGATCTCCTAGACACCTCCTAATCGTCAAACAAATGAGTTAGGAGTCAAAAATCTTAGACAGAAAGGAGAGGGAACTCAGAGAAAGAGTTCTAAAAATATAATGAGTGTTTTAGGTAATAAGATGTGTTTATGAAATTTTATTTATATTATTAAATTATTTTGCCATTAAAATACTCGATCTCATTATTTTAAAACACCTATAAATTCCAATACTCTATTTTTTATGTTCTTACAGTAACATTTTTCAAATTTTAAATGATTATCTATAATAAAAAGTTATTTTTCAATTATATCATGTAACTATATTTTTTTAATTTAAATAATTATTTACAATAAAAAATTATTTATATAATAAAAAAATTATACAAATTATTTATTTTTATAATAATTTTTAATAAAAATATTTTAGAATTTAATAAATTTTTGCTAAAAAAGTTGACACATGTGCACGTGTTTATGTACTCTTTTATTTTCCACTAGTTATAAATAAAGTAATTATATACACTTATGTTTTCAATTTTTTGCATTGTATTTTATTAAAAATAATTACAATTTACCTAAACGTTTGTGATTTATATTCTGTATATCAATTGTGATATTATAATTTTGAATTTTAATATATTATAAGTGTGAATTTTATCTTTAAAGAAAAAATAATTAAATGTATTTTATATTTTTACAAATAACTAATTATAATATATTTGAATTATTTGCAATACTAAGAATTTATTATTATTCTTTTATTTTTCTTCATTACACAATTTAAAAATTATATGAAATTTTTAGTTATAATACATTAGTATATTTTGTCATTAATTTTTTTAAGTATAAAAGGATAAATATATGATTATAAATAAAATTTATATACAATAATTTTCTTTTAATAATATTTTACAAATAAAAGTGTATTTATTATTTTGATAAATAATATAATATTTATTATTTGTAATATATATATATATATATATATATATATATATATATATATATATATATATATATATATATATATATATATATATATATATATATATATATATATATATATATATATATATATATATTAGAGTTTAAGTATACCTCACAACACTATAGTACAATAATATAAAAAAGTTAAAACCAAACACAAACTCAAAGTGTCGAAAGTGACTAAAACTAAAGATTTAGAATATTATATACTCATCAAACCCATTCTCTTACTTGTTTTAAGTGATGTAGGACCTTTTAAGATGCATTATTTTCATTCTACTTAACAAACTTTATCTTTGCAATTATATAATTTTTTTTTCATGTATTATAATATCGTAATTTAATGTTACAAATTTTGTTTATCAACTTCTAAATAAATTGAAGTTCTAAAGATAAAAAAAAAAATTATTTAAATTTGAATTATTATTATTAATTTTTTTTTTCTTAATTTGATTTCATTCAAGTAATATATGATAGTCTTTATAAAAGTAAAAAAATATCTCATTAAAATTTAGAAAAAGAAAGTAAAAAATATTTAAAAATATTTTGAAACTTAATTATTTATTTTTTATAATTTTTTAAAAAGAATTAATATTACCAATTTTGTTTCATTATATGAATAGTGTTTTGTAAAATTAATAAATATTTTAGTTGTGAAATTTTAGTGGTGCGTAATTACTTAATATATTCTTTTACTCTTATTTAGTTATTATTTATTATTTTGATTTGAACATTTATATCATTATAATTTAACTTAAAAATTGGCATTGAAAAATAATGTCTGTTTAACATTAAATATTTATATTAGAAAAATAAGAAAACAAGTACGAGAAGAATATGTTTATATTTATTATTAAGTGAAAATAAAAGTAAGATAATATTTTATATATGGAAATGAATTTAAATTTTTATTTTGAAAATGATAGCTAATGAGACGTAGGCCTAACCTATTCCTATGTCATCCCAAATATAAACACTACCTTAGGAAAGTGATAAACTAAACATCAAAAAACGAACTTATTCCATTAAAAACAAGTGATAACTGATAAACTCACTCATCAAGTCACAATGAATGATTCTGACATGTTTAATTTTAAAATAAACACTTATTTTTTTAATATTTTTATAATATGATATTCACACACTTTGTATTTTTTTTTATAAAATATCTAATTAATATATTTTAAAACTTTAAATTTTAAATTTCATAAGTTTACATAACTTTTAGTTGTATTATATTTTCTAAAAAATAATATAAATTTACTTTATTAAAAAATAAAATATGATGTGTGTTTAAACCAGATGAGGTGAATGTAATTTTACTTCAAAACATAAGCAATCATAATATAATTAGGTGCAATATTTCTTTAAAAGACATTTCTAATTTAAGTTTTTGAAAACTAAATTTTTCCATGAAATGCTCGTGTGTTGTATAGTTAATTACAGCATCACATCAACTCTTTGTGATGCTTCTTTTTCCTAACATAGCAGTGACTTTTTCCTAACATAGATTACTATAATATTAGTTGAAAGCTAGTGATTTCAATTAAATTAGCTTCTGCTGTAAAGAAATTATTTTGATCCCAGGCTGTGTGGTTGCTACAAAAGGCCCAGTGTGAACTGTTCCATCATTGTGAAGAGCCATAATATAGAAGACTTTCACGTTCAGCATGTTACATATTAAACCAGAAGACCTGTTCTCATTTTACCTAACATCATGTCACTTATTTTTAGATTGACTAGGTTTAAGCATGTGTTTTCATAGCTCAACTTCAACAATGGAAATTAAAGGAACAAACTTCCATATCAACAGCTTCAAATAGACTCCTTAACTAGCAATACATGTGAAACAAACCCCTTTCAAAGAAAAATTTTGTAACTTCTTCTTTCTTACCCCATTCTCCCCAATAACACGAAGCCAAGTTTCTTGATAATAAACCAAAAGCATTCAAGAGGGTACAAAGATAAGTAAATATTTATGTATAAGAACTTGGTAGATGCTTCAAAAGCAAAAGTCACTGTATGCTACTGGTGCTACAAAATATTTTATTATGTACATCATTACTATAGCCACTTCTCAGTTTTGTCTTGGGTCCAAAGGCTTCATTTTTTTGGATGGCATAGAAGGTGAATGCGGTTCCACCAGTATTGACCAGAGGACGTGCACGTCCTCATAGGGGCAAGACTTGACATCTTCATACAGAATGTAAATCCCTCTTCCTGAAATGTTGGAAAAAAAATGATCATGTGGGAGTGAGAGGGAAAAAAGAATCAAATCATGCAGTGCCCTCCTTACTCCTTAGCAAAGAAAAAGGTATAGTGTGTTTGTGTAAAAAGCACGTTTCCCAGAACATGAATTAAATTGCATTGTCTTTACTTGATTTCAAATCCCAATGAAACGGTAAAAAAGTGAAAGAGAACATTGGTGTATTAGATGATCGGTTAATGGAAGGTTTGTGTAAAGTACTTGAGCAATGTAAGAAACAGGACAGAAGCAGTGGTGGATTAATTAAAAGTAGATGCAGAAAAGAAAGAATAAGCATGTTGGTATTGAGAAAAGATGATGGTGGAACGTACTCTTCTTTTGAGTTGAATTCAAGCGGAGCCAGAACTTCTTGAGTGGAGAGAGGAGGGATTGCAGCCACCCCATTTGGTGAAGAAATGGGTGTGGCTCATGCAGAAGAAGTAAAGTGGAGGAGATAACAAGAGGGGTAAGAGAGATGAAGAGGAACCATCTAGGCTTTTCTTAGACAAGGGTGAAGATTTTGCAAGGTCACTGTTATATATTTTGGGACGTTTTAAATACCATAATAGGTCACTCGTGAATTAAAATTTCTTGCTGGTACATTGTCCCTTTCAAACATTTTCTCCCTTGCACAAGAAGAAGCCACTCCACCAATCACCCATGCATCTCATCTCACACTTTGATCACCACACAATACCTTGGTGCTCATTTCACATTTCCCACTGCCTTATTCCACAAGATATGTTTCAAATTTTCTGCCATCATGTGGCACATAACTTGGTGGTAAAAGAAACACATTGGAAGGTTTCATATTTTGACATATAGGTTGCCCTCTTGCATTTCAAGCAAGTACATGCTTCCTTGATTTTCTTAAAAGTCTGCCACATACCACTAAGATGCCTTATAAGACTGAAAATTTCTGAAATTTCTTCCTAACTGTTCAAGAATAGATTTACTTCCTTAGATATGCATAAGTTAAAGATTAAATGAGTGTTACTAAAATCTAATTTTACAATAATGGTGTGATTTGCGTTTAAATGATGTTTGGAAAATTGTTATCGGAATTGATTTTGAGTGTATACTGAAATGGGCTTTGGTTGTTTGTAATGACGACCTCTTTACTATATATAATGTTAATGGAAAACCAAAAATTTATATAAATGCTCTGCTTATTCATTTCTCACCTAACACTCGTTGTTGGACAAATATTGAAAATGGTCACCACAGAAAGAAACATTCCATCTACAACTGAAAAAATCACTACAAACATGCATTTCCAAGCATGTCCATTGCATTTTAAATCACGAGGATTTAGCAATTTGCCTTCTGGACCACTAAATAAGATGCGTTCCCTATTGTCAAATTCGTGCGTAATCAAATAAATGAAAAAGGTATGTCTTTCTTTTTCATCCGTAATAAGAATAAAGGGAAGTACACAGACTTAACGCTGTACAAGAACATATACTCTGCTTAGAGATTTCTGAAAGAAATATAAAGAAAAAAATAGATATATAGAGAGAGCATAGAAGGATGATTCTAGCACACATCATACATCACTTGGTACTCAATCAAAATGATATGTTATATCAGGTTTATGTAGTATTTCTATGTGTATCTATCAGATATTGCCTTTAGAACTATGAAATTGTTTTGTTTTAATGAAATTATATAATTTAAATTTGCATTTTAAAGTGCGATTTGCGTATTACTTTACAAATAAAAAAATCTTAGGATTTTAATGGTTGGATAAGTTTTTCATAATTACTTTCAAACAAAATAAACTAATTTTTCCATAAATTAAAATTAGTTTGATTTAATTGATAGAAATTCTCTCATATAAGAAAAGTGTTCAAGTCTCTAAAAAAATCATTAATGTAATACTGTAGCAGCTACTTGTATGCATGCTTTGCCTCCAATTTTTTTTAATATACAATACAGTTTCTTGGGCCTCGCGGGCTTCACGTTAAAGCCCAACATTGAGTCTTCTTATTGGCAATAGAATAAAAGAAAATGGTTTTGGAGTTAAAGCCCTACAAAGAACAATTCTCATGGCAAATCACTGCTACAGCTTAATGCACTAATAATACATCTGCTAATTTAAGCATTCATTTAAAACAACTACAAAACCGACTTTTATGTTTCCTGCGATATTTTTGATTTTGTATAACAATAAATTCTCTTATTCGTAGCATATTGAAATATTAAATAATGAAGTTTGTTTCAATATTTTGATATGTTTTTTCTTAATTCATATTGCATTCTTCATCCTCTGTCACGGGTTTGTTTAGAATTCACTATTATAATGTTTTTTATAACGTTGAAGATTATATTATATACTATTCAGAATAGTTGCATATTATTTTCATAACAATATACACATGTACATTCGGAAACTTCTCTATGAGCATGGAATATTGATTACAAGCAAAAGGTAAATCTACACGAGAGTTGTGAAACGCAGAAAGGTAAGATTTGGTTGTATCGATGGTCAAACTATCATTTTTGAAAATTTTAAAAAAGCAAACTGTGTACATATTGGTCATCATTTAGAAAGAGAAGTTATCTTGAAAAATTTTATTTCCTTTCACTCTTATTTGGTAATCTAAATTAGTTTAAGTAGATGTTTGAATGTAATAATTAAAGGAAAGGAAAATAAAAGATAGATGTTGAAAGGGGGTCCAAGTTGCAGAAAAATTGCAGATGCAGAAGAAAAAGGCTTGGATCCGGATCGATCAGGCTCTGAGAGAATCCAGTTCTCCATGTGTTGATGCATCAAGTGTCCAACAGTTGTTCACAGTGGATCATCGATTGAACTCTCAGGACAAAATAATGGCCTGCTCCAACCACATTACCACTCAATTAAAATCATAACTTAGTGCTATTGGTGGGTTCTCAATACTAATTACCTCACCCCTTTTATTTTCGCTTTTGCAACGGTTCCTTAACAATCAACTATTCCACTTGTGCGCATGCATGATAATATCTTCACAAATTAAAACTTGGAAAAGAAAAAGAACACAAATTATGTCAATTTCAGTTCCACCAAAGTTCCAAGTCCACGTCATAATCCACTGTTTCACTTTATGCAACGATATCATCTACTTTTCTAGCGTGAATAGTACCTTCTTTTCCCCCCTTAATTTACAGCTACTTTCGTAAAGATTAACAAGCCAACGTAGCTAAATTAGTCAAACGTTTTTTATTTTTGGAAAAGGAAAATCCCCGTGGATATGGTGGTTTAGGTTCAAAATGGTAGCAAATAATTGGGTAAAGTCTTTGTGATCAGAAAAGTTTGCAAGACATGGAAAACCCTTTTAAGTTACCGTTTGATTAATTATTTTGCCCCTTTACGATTGCTTGTTACTTTGGGTTTAAACTTTAAAGTTTAAACTTCCTTTTTGTGCTCACAATCATTCCATGTATCTGTATTTAAGGTTCTTATTACAAGACAACTCTTTTTTTATATTCAGAGATGTGGCTAACTATTGCGAACTACCTTCTATTAATTAATGCCAATCTAAATTTTCAATATTTAGATACGCAAGAGAGTTTTCAAAACTTTGATGCACTGAGTTATTCATTCCCGTTTTGACCTATGTACTTGCCTCTCCATTATTAAGAAAACTTCTAAATGAGTGCTGACCACTTACATATATAGAAGAAAAAATAATAATAACTTGGAGTATGGATGTATATACATAATATATTTATGCAATGTTCCCAAAATAGATAAAGATTATTTTTTAAACAAAATACCAATAAGATAATAACGTAGAAGGAGTTCTTATTTGTAACTGGAAATTATCTTGTCGCTAACCTTGTCTTTGTTCATACTGATAAAAAAAACTGGAAATAACGTTGTCGCTAGAGATCGAACAGGATTAATTAATTCATTATTTTTACATTATTCAAAAGCTCATGTTTTATATATATCGATATAACGAAGGTAGGATCAAATATGAAAACATTAGATAAAGTTTTCTAATTGGCGACTATGGCGAAAAAGAAAAAGGGAGCAAAGTGGCAGAAATAGTCGTTAATTAAAACTAAAAGTTTAGTAAACAACGATCACTTCCTTAAAATTTTAATTTGAATTGCTATTGATATTTTTACATCTCTAATGAGCTGGCATAAATATATCACCACTTTACTTCATGTGCTTCAGGTCCTTCGTTCCCATTGTTTCTGCTTAATAACGATACTCATTGACACCAGCTTAGTATTTAGTTTTTTTTTTTGAATTTTTATAATATATTTATGCGAGACTATACACGTAGTTTGCACGTAAAAATATATGGTAACAATAATTGTTATCATATGATACGATTATAATTTGACATTATTTTATCATGCAAACTATTGCAATTTTTAACATACATGTTTAATTATTGAGTATCGTTTTGAAAAAACTAGTAAACCGCAAGAAGAATAAATTATTAAATGGTCAAAGCTTGACTTAAGATGGGTTCAATGCAAATCCTACAAGAAATTAGCGAAAGATTGTCTTGCCTTGAACTTAGGTATCAAAGCTCCTCTTAAATTATATAAGCACTAATGACAGAGTTATATGAAGTAGTAAGATGATGAGTTGCATGATGAATAATAATAAAATAAATAAATAAAAGGAGTATAGTTATAATTGCAGTGGAAGAGGTGGGGAACATGACATTTATGAATGTGGTATTGGTGTGTCCCAGAATGAGTCCTTTTACATATGAAGATAGTCCTCTGAAGTAATGTGAAGCCTCATAAGTTCTGTCCGTTTCAGGCCATAAAAGCAGACACACATGCCCCACTCACTCCAATTCTAGTCAAATTACATACTTGCTTCTATTATTTTAGCAAAATCGCTGTCTCTCTAATCTTTTAAACAGTGAGAACTACTATTAGGAGAGAGAGAAAAGGAACGTGCACTTTGAATTTAAAGGGAGTAATGATTCAATGATGATGTGGTTTTAGTTAAAGAAAAGTGGTGTGTGCGGTGTGCGATATGCATTGGTCATTATGTTCACAAGGGCAACAGGGAGGGAGAGAGGTAGTGTTTCAAATTTTGAAATTAGAGAAAGTGAAGAAAGATTTTTGTGACACAGGGTAGGTGAGTAAGATGAGAACAAGATAAGCGACTTTAGTAAAACTTGGCCACGTGGGACAGATTTATTTCAACCAACTATACGTATAATATCTCTTCCCAAAGACTCACCAGTTAGCTCAACTAAGCCAACCTCACCCCATTCTTATATTATTATTATTATTATATTCAAATTATCCTAACCCAAAACTTCAAACATTACTTAACTATCACTTTCTTAATTATCATAAAATAAAACGAAGTTGAAAAAAGGAAAGAGAGAGAACAGAATCTCTGTGATATTTGAATGACGACAAGTGAAACATATGTCACACTAAATTCCACCTTTATCAATATTAGTTTAACCAAAACGATAAAGCTTACAACTTCTTCTTGGAAGCCCAACTTAGCAGCCTAAACACCGCTTTAGCTTCGTGATTTACTTTTCCTCAGCCCCACAAAATGTACTGTTTTCTTCATATGATTTTATTTCTTTTCTTTAATCCATTTTTTTATTTCTCTAATCTATTTCAATATATATTGACTTTGGCTTTCGAAATCGGGCTACGTTCTTCTACACATGCAATTAATTAAGGAATGCAGAGGTTGATGGCTACATAAAAAATTCCTAAATCAAAAACCCACTTATTTAAATAAGAGAAAAAACGATTCGGCAATGGTAAATGTTCATTTTTAAATTTTTGACGTGTAGAGAATGTCCCGGGCATCAATTTCTCTCTCTTAATTCTTTTTCTATCTTTGGTGGGTCACCGCCGTAAGGACAACGGAGCTTGAACTTCTATGAACATGGAACTTATTTAGTCTATCATTTACTATGTAAGTGTCTTTTTAAATAGCATGGAAGAACAAGTATCAAGGTTTTGACTTATGGAACAAAGTTAATTTTTTGTGTTGAACAATTTCTCTCCGTGTGAGTCTGCCAACACTGTTTTCACAAGCATTTGTCGTCCAAAAACAGTGTGTTCGATAAATATAATATAAGGAATGCATGAGGACGACTGATTTACTGTGTTAGCCACCTATTTCATGCATTATTTTGTATCCATATGTACGAATTCCCTTGTTCGTGGTTCATTGTCTTCATGATGCCAAAAGTAAATTTAAATATCTACGCGTCTCATTCATGAGGTCTAATTAAGGAGAACCAAACACCTCCATTAATTGCTTAATTATCATATAATACGTACACATACATATATACATGTATACATATATATATATAGAGACATATATATATATATATATATATATATATATATATATATATATATATATATTTATATATAGATATATTTATATATAGATATATAGTACATACATATAGTACATATATACAGACATGTGTGTGTAGGAAGCAGACAGAATTTTTTAACTATTACACAACTGCTTCAAATGATGACAAGATATTAGGGTTTCAAAAAAAGTGGCTTGTCATGATATTATTTGAAGGTGCTGTTTGATATAATTTTTTTTATCAGGTCTGTTTGATATAATGCTAATGAAAAAAATGTTTTTGTCCTTTGCATACCAATCAAAGGAGAATTGATTTGAATAAAGATGTAGGTGTTATAGCTTAGATTAAATAAATCAAGGGTTGGCTGGCTGGATTTTTTAGTAAAATGGTGATTTGATGTTTTATAGTCCATTGGTGATGCATGCATTATGGTTGAATGAGTAACGAATTGAAGGAACAAAACTTAGAGATTGTTGTATACGAGAATAATGATTGAAGAAAGAATGGACATATGTAGAATATATCCAAATGATTCATACAAGCATGGAGAGGGGAAAAAAAGTAGGAGAAAAGAGTTAGGAAGGTGGTACGAAGAAGTTAAAAGAAGAGGAGAATCTCCCATAAAATCTCAACAGAGAGTGGAGATGGTGAATGAATATTCCCTTTAACCCCCCATGCAATAAGAACAATCTGAGAGCAGAAAAAGTGGGATTCACCATTTTCCACTTGTAAGCAAAGAACAAGAGTAGAGACTAGTAGTGTTGATTGGAGACACGCAAAGCAAAGGAAAGACACCACAGTTCACAAAATCAGAAGGAAGCTAGGTAGCTACAGATAGGTATACCTAATAGGTAGATAGGCATAGATAAGGGAAAGATGGTTGTATTGTAGTAGCTCTATTATTTGAATGAGTAAGCAGTTACTTACTACAAACAAAATCATCCACCCTTCTCTCTGTAACACATAGATAGTAATCATAGTTCTACTTATCCCGCAATATCCGTTCACGTGCTCGAGTATTGTTTTGGCCTCATACTTAGAAGTTCTTATATGATCCCATTTTCCAAAAAAATGATCATGTACTTGTTCGAGTAATTACTCTCCCGCACAGTCACTCTCCTATTCAGCCTAATCCATCACTGCAGCCTTTCCCTTCGACCTGCACTGCACACACCACACTTCAGGTCTCACACATCATAATTGAACTGTCACTATGAAAATTCAATGCCACTTTGCCGCTAGCTGCTACATGAGTAAAGGAATATATGCATCTCCTGTGCTATCATAATTTCCTAACCACAACCACTGTCCAAAGACACACGATCAAAAACACGCAAATAAAAAATCCTACCACTTAATATTACATTTTCTTTCCTTTTCAAAACATATATTATCTAATAATAACAGATAACAATTCTTTTCTTTGCGTATATATCTTTTCTTGTGTTTGGATAAAAAATAAAAATGGTGAAGGAAAACAAACGGTTTAATTCTTATACACTATACATTAGTAATGATTCTTAATTATGTTATTATATGTATTGGTTTACAGCTTTATATTTCATAATTATGAAGATTACGTGCTGATTTATATGTGCTGATTTATATATTGTTATAAATAATTTAAAGTCCATTGTTAAGGAAAAACAGAATTGGTTCGTGGCTTCTTGGAGATTAGGCTGAAAATCTCTACCAATACTATATAAAAATAGGAATTAACAAGATATTTCTACATTGATTAGCTAAAAAAAATAGGCCTTTGAAGAAGGCATAGTCTCTTCTACACATTTAAAAATTTTATATATTGATTAAATATCAGGAAAATTTATCTTTTCATACACCAATTCTCAGTAATTGAGTTTATGTACAATTAAGTTCATAAAGGTGAAGATTATGTTTTAATTCGATCATAGTTTATGTGGAATTTAAAACCCATTCTTCATGTAGAGGAATAAAAATTTTGTGTGAGATTAAATATTAGTAAATAGTCTAATATGAGTCAATATCATTGTCACATAATGAATTTGATTAAAATAAGATTTAAATAATCTTAGTATGATTTTAGAAAAGTTAAGTATAATTCAATTTTATAAAATTAACTTGTAAAATAAAAATTAAATCTTACAAATATTATATTTTTTTCTTATTTTTAGTTAATAACAAAAACTTTGTCGTTTTCATTTAAAAATCTGTTGTTGCTAGTATATAAAAGAGGTAATGTGCCGATGATAACCACACACTACACATGCACCTTTGTTGGCTTCATAGTTCTTTTATATGAAATATAGTAGTATTTATTTAGAAAAGGTTACGTTACTTATTCTTCATTCATGTGAAAAGGTTGAAACGATGAAGAAATTGTCCATATAAATAATCTTTTGTAATGAAAGGTGTAAAATAGAAAAGTTTGAAGAAGAGTTAGAATATAATATTAGAAACGTTTAAGTGGAAAACCCACATAATAAGTAAGGTCAAAAATAATGGTAAGAGAAAAATATGCATGAAAAGGAAACTGAATAAAAGTAAAAAATATGTTAGGGTAAGGTATTTTCCGTCCAATTTTATTTGCCATTTAACTTTTTCATTTTTATGCATTTAGATTTTTATTGTTTTATAACAAGGTTCATGAATGAATTTTATTTTCTCGTTTGAGACTTAATGAATGAGTAAGTACTTGTAATTAAAAATCATACAAGATTTCTTATTTATGAGAAATTTTTGAAGAATTACACACTATAGACATGACACAACAAAGTAGTTGATATTCCATAGGATGATGTTATGATGTAAGATTGAATAAAATACATGTTTTGTGATATGAGTCAGAAGAATTTTCAAGAAACACTTATACTTCTGTGTATGAAAGATTGCGAAGTGATTGAGAGACACTTTTGTTATTTCAAAAGGTTGTCATTTGTTTTATGTCTTGTGAATAGGTGAGAGTGATGAAATTTCAATTATTTATGAAACTTTTGAATGACACCTTGCAAGACTATAATGAAAATACTCTATCCAGTGAATTTAAAATAAAAAATACATCTTTATTATAATAATTGCGTATAGAAAAAAAGTTTAAATTGCGCTCATGTCAATGTTGTAGAGAATCACACTATGGACCGAAAGGCGATGATGGATTTTTAAAAAATTAAATCAAAGAGTCCTTCAAAAATGATTTTATAGTATCTTCTATTAGTTACAAGGCTAAAGTAATTATCTGCTAGGGAAAATAATAGAAAATTATTATTTAAATTTTAAATTGAAAAAAATGGACAACTTTAGCATTTTACTGATTGTCCACTCAAGTCCAAATTTGCAGATTCCTTAAGATTTTTGCAGATTTCTTAAGATTTTCGTGTGATTGAATTAAGTTTAAAATTCACCTTTTAATCTAATATTAGAATAATGGTTAGAATTTATCTTAGCAATATAAAAGTCCCTTAGATAACTTGATGCTCTTTCTTTCTTTCCAAGATATTATTCATAATATGCCGGGTACATTTTGTTTTGCAGACAGTAGCGGGGTACAGTGGGTTCTAGTTTATAGTTATCTACTTCATCCTAAATAATTCAAAATTCAGTAAAATACTCATAAACATTCAAATTATCTTCGCTAGAAGTAGATGCTTCCATGGAAAAATATATCAAGAAATAGAGTTTAAATTTAATTCAAATCATAAATCTTATCTGTAAACCGATATTTATACCAACTTATGTATTTTATATTAATATTATCTCTAATTATGTTTGTTTGAGCAGACGGATTTGTGATTGAATTTGCGCGATCATTTGCGGGATTCATGGATTTTTCATTTTGGCACTGTTCTTTTGAGTGGATTTGAGAGGATGGATTTGAGGGGATTTGAGAGGATTTGAAGATAATTTTTTTTGTCGTTTATTTGAGTGAATTTGGAGGTAAATGAGAGTGAATTTGGAAATAAAATTTATGAGAATTAGTACAGAATTGTATTGACATGACAAATTAAAAAAAATTATTTCCAAATTCACTTTTATTTACCTTCAAATTCACTCAAATAAACGACAAAAAAAATTATTTTCAAATCCTCTCAAATCCCCTCAAATCCATCCTCTCAAATCCACTCAAAAAACAGGGCCTAAATGTTAAACTCTTTTGGAATCCAGAGTTTTATAGACATTGTGTTTAGTGCATACACTTTAGTTTTTTTTTACTTGTTCCTTTTTTTCCTTTTACTTTCAGATAATTAAATTAGTGAAATATGCAAAAATAATAACAACAATTCTCTTCAATTGTTTGGTTATTATGGTGCAGCTTCTTCAAAAATCTTATTTGTAATTACATTTTTTATTTTTCAATTATATTGAAATATAATGCAAATTCAAGAAAAAGGTAGAAAAGATTAAGATAGAAAGTAAAAATTCATAAAATTTTACATAAATAGAAAATTTAAAATATTTTTAAAATAATCAATTGTGTGAAATGATATCTATAAATATTAATGTACACTATAAAAATTTACTTCTTCCGAACACTATTTCCATATTCAACTAGAAACACATTATATATGCACTAAATGTTTTTGTGCATTTAATTTTTATATAATAAAAAAGAAATAGCTTTAGGAACAACTCAATCTCTGTGGCCAAAAGTTATTGAATAGTCATTCATATATCCATATAGTGTAATTGGTAAAATCAAGCGAAATATATATAATCAGGAATATCAAGAATTAGTGAAAACGTCACCATAGAGTTTTAGTAACAGTTTGATTCTCGACTAATGGTTTATCCTTTTTATTATTTTTCCAAAGTCTACTTCAAATTTCACATTTTTAGATTTGAAAATTGTCGCAAAAAGAGAAATCCCTACTAACTATTAAATACTATAATGAGTTCTTTTGTACTCTTTTACAGTTAAAACTGAATATCTTGAATATGAAGTTTGTAGGAATATACATTTATGACTACTTTAATAACAAGTGATTTTATTAGTATTGGAAAAATTGCTTTTCTACGATCTAATATCAATTTATAATTTGAGTTTGTTTAAATTAACTCCAAAGGTTGACTTAATATTTAATAATCGTCGTTTAAATAAAATACCAAGTGGTTGTTTAGTAATTTTCTGCTTTTAGAAAGTATAAGTTCTTAGGAGTTATAATTTTCTACTGTGGTGTTTTCAATAAATTGAAGTACAATAATGAGTAGTTCACCTACAACATCCACTATAAGAACGACATTCATAATTGTTTCGGTGGATATTTTTGGGGACTGAGAGACTAACCTGCTGACGCGTCTGGGCCGCTCGCTCGCCTCCAAACTCCAGCTGCTTGCCGATCGGTGTTGGCGCAAGCCGATCGGTCTCCTTTTGGACGGGGGTGGATGTACCTGCAAAAGGTACTCCGACGCTCAAGTTAGGCGTGTGATTTTGTAGAGCCTCGGCTCTTAGTTGAATGTTTAGTGAATGATTTTCACTACTGAGTATTTTAGAGTAGCGTAGAGTGAATAATGCGTAAGTGGAACATACCTGGCCTTTGGCCCTGGCTTTGTATTTATAATTTACCTCATGGATCCTAAGCTGATATAAGCCCAATAAAATATAAACAGAATAAGATATAAACAGATTACCTGAATATCTGGTTGGTTGTTTGTAACCACTCGGTTAATATTTCATACTATACATTATGCCCCCCAAGTCCGAGTTAAGCGGTTGGCTTTAGCCGTGGTTAACTATAGGACTGATGAGTTTGAGGGAGGCTGCGTTGGCGGAACTGAAAGCGTTTTACCGCTCGACCTTCAATAGTAACCGAGCGGAATTTACCGCTCGATCTTCGACATTTTGTCGAGAGGGTTTTACCTCTCGACCATCGACAGTAACCGAGCGGGATTTACCGCTCGTCCTTCAACAGGAACCGAGAGGAATTTACCTCTCGGTCTTCGACATTTGTCGAGAGGGTTTTACCTCTCGACCTTCGACAGTAACCGAGCGGGGTTTACCGCTCGTCCTTCAACAGGAACCGAGAGGAATTTACCTCTCGGTCTTTGACATTTGTCGAGAGGGTTTGACCTCTCGACCTTCGACAGTAATCGAGCGGGATTTACCGCTCGTCCTTCAACAGGAAACAAGAGGAATTTACCTCTCGGTCTTCGACATTTGTCGAGAGGGTTTGACCTCTCGACCTTCGACAGTAATCGAGCGGGATTTACCGCTCGTCCTTCAACAGGAAACGAGAGGAATTTACCTCTCGGTCTTCGACATTTGTCGAGAGGGTTTTACCTCTCGACCTTCGACAGTAACCGAGCGGGGTTTACCGCTCGTCCTTCAACAGGAAACGAGAGGAATTTACCTCTCGGTCTTCGACATTTGTCGAGAGGGTTTTACCTCTCGACCTTCGACAGTAACCGAGCGGGGTTTACCGCTCGTCCTTCAACAGGAACCGAGAGGAATTTACCTCTCGGTCTTCGACATTTGTCGAGAGGGTTTTACCTCTCGACCTTCGACAGTAACCGAGCGGGATTTACCGCTCGTCCTTCAACAGGAACCGAGAGGAATTTACCTCTCGGTCTTCGACATTTGTCGAGAGGGTTTTACCTCTCGACCTTCGACATTAACCGAGCGGGATTTACCGCTCGTCCTTCAACAGGAACCGAGAGGAATTTACCTCTCGGTCTTCGACATTTGTCGAGAGGGTTTTACCTCTCGACCATCGACAGTAACCGAGCGGGATTTACCGCTCGTCCTTCAACAGGAACCGAGAGGAATTTACCTCTCGGTCTTCGACATTTGTCGAGAGGGTTTTACCTCTCGACCTTCGACATTACCCGAGCGGGATTTACCGCTCGGTCTTCGACTTAGGAGTGCTTCCTAGGGAACGGGCTTTACCGTTCAGCTTTGAGAGGGTTTTACCTCTGCTTTGAGCTAGGAGTGTTTCCTAGTGAACGGGATTTACCATTCGTCTGAGGGTTTTACCTCTCTTCCGAGGGGGATTTACCGCTGGGTCTTCGACCTAGGAGTGCTTCCTAGGGAACGGGCTTTACCGTTCGGCTTTGAGAGGGTTTTACCTCTGCTTTGAGCTAGGAGTGTTTCCTAGTGAACGGGATTTACCGTTCGTCGTTGAGAGGGCTTTACCTCTATCCCGAGGGGGATTTACCGCTCGGTCTTCGACCTAGGAGTGCTTCCTAGGGAACGGGCTTTACCGTTCGGCTTTGAGAGGGTTTTACCTCTGTCCCGAGGGGGATTTACCGCTCGGTCTTCGACCTAGGAGTGCTTCCTAGGGAACGGGCTTTACCGTTCGGCTTTGAGAGGGTTTTACCTCTGTTTTGAGCTAGGATTGTTTCCTAGTGAACGGGATTTACCGTTCGTCTTTGAGAGGGCTTTACCTCTCTCCCGAGAGGGATTTACCGCTCGGTCTTGGACTTGATCGTTAATTATGAACTTTGCTGACGAAATTGGCAATCAGTGTTTGCAATAGGAGACCTCTCCTTCGTTAATTGAATTCCATGATACTTTAAGCATGAAGTCCGTTTATGACTAGACCTTAGTCTGCACTCGCATAGTTGATGGCGTGGATTTTGATATATATTTTTTCAAGATGTTGTCTTGTTAAAATGATTATGGTATATAACCGTATAATAAATGATTCGGTTACCAGATATTATGAATTGCACCGAATAAATAACATATATAATAAACAAGGTATCTAAACCGTCTTGAGATTTTATAATATTGTTGTTGATAATTATCTCTAACACAACAATATCTTTCACTATTTTAATCATGCCAAAAAATGTTTCGGTTATAATAATTAGATAACTATATTTATAGTTATATACTATATCATATATCATATAATATATTATGGATTATAACATATATATTTAACATAAAAATAGTTGTTATAATATCTATTATCAATTAGATATTTTATGAAATATTCATATTTCAAAAAATACTTATCTTGTTGACGACGTCTCACGTAGAGATGATGATTCATCTACTGTAGTTTTTGTCGAAATTTTCTGGTGTTGATCCGAAATAGTGATGTCGATACTGAACGCTTGTCTTGGTTTCTTGTGGTCATCATTGGGTTTGACGCTCGGCCCCACGGTGGGCGCCAAAATGTTTCGGTGGATATTTTTGGGGACCGAGAGACTAACCTGCTGACGCGTCTGGGCCGCTCGCTCGCCTCCAAACTCCAGCTGCTGGCCGATCGGTGTTGGCGCAAGCCGATCGGTCTCCTTTTGGACGGGGGTGGATGTACCTGCAAAAGGTACTCCGACGCTCAAGTTAGGCGTGTGATTTTGTGGAGCCTCGGCTCTTAGTTGAATGTTTAGTGAATGATTTTCACTACTGAGTATTTTAGAGTAGCCAAGAGTGAATAATGCGTAAGTGGAACATACCTGGCCTTTGGCCCTGGCTTTGTATTTATAATTTACCTCATGGATCCTAAGCTGATATAAGCCCAATAAAATATAAACAGAATAAGATATAAACAGATTACCTGAATATCTGGTTGGTTGTTTGTAACCACTCGGTTAATATTTCATACTATACAATAATAAATCTAGGTTTTGTTTGGTAAGCTTTTTCAATTCATTTCTAATTTTTTTAGCTGAAAAACTATTTTAATTGGTACACAAATTTCTTTTAGCAGTATTTTTTTAAAACATTAGATTCTAACTTTTTATATTTATTTCTTTATTATCCTTGTAATAATACTTATTAAATTGGCAGTTTTATTCATTTTAAAAAGGGTAAAACTTTTATTATAACTTACGATACACAAGTCAACATAGTTAGACAGTAATGTTTTGGTTAATTATGGTGTTTTTATTTGAAACTATAATTAAATATATGTTAAGACAGTGCATAAGATTAACAATAAAGAAATACAATATAAAAATATAATAATTAACACTGAATAATATAATTCAAGTAATTGATTTATAAATAAAATTTAAAAGTTTTTCAAATTAAGTAAAAACTAACTTCTAAGTATATATATCGAACTTATCATAAGAATTAAAAACCAAAGCATAATATAGTATTAGAGTTATTAAAAATCTATTATAATCAAAATTAAAAACTTATCATAGCTAAAATTTGAGTCTATCGAACTTTTCTCAATTTTCATATTGGATGTTAACGGTGCAGGAGAATATGTTGAAAAATTCACCTCACCTATAAATTAGACCAAATAATATACACTGAAAACAAATCTTATTCTATTGAATTAATTTAATAAAATGAAATTAACTTTAAATTTGACCACCTTATTATATTATAAAGTCATTAATAAGTTTTGCCTATTAATTTTGATTATAAAAATTTAACATTTTTAATAATCATTGATTGTGATAGATATGAGAACCCCAATTACTCCTTTCAGAAAATCTATCTTTTCTTGTATGAAAACTGTAACTCTCAAGAATATTTCATCTGCATGGTGACAAAAATGATTTTAGAATAATTTCACAATTATAGAGAAAAGACTAATAAAATGGGTCAGTCGGTGACATCGCATTAGAAAAACTTAGAAGTCCTATATTCGATTTCTGTTAAATGATTTGATATCTCACAACTATCAATTTTTAAATTCTTTATTTGTCTTGTATCTCCTCTGCCCTTTGTCTATATTTTATATTTTACCTTTCTCTTTAACTAGTAGAGTGTTATTTGTTTTCTTTTTCTTTTTCATGTGTAATTACACTTACAACTTTTGGGCACATCTTGGGGAAAATATTAAAACACTTAGGAAAAATTGAAACTAGTTTAAGAACGCAAAGTCGGCGTTTTCCGTTACGAATCCTTGTCGGGGGCATCATTGCGGTGTTGAGTGGGGACCCATTTTGGGACATTGACTCAAAAAACCACTGTGGACTCTCAAGGGTAATAACAAACACAAGTGTTGACGTTTTCAAAAAGCCTTTCTCGTATAAGTGTTTAATGTTTCCCCCCATCCTGCGTAACGGCGTTATTTTCCGTCGTTTAGCTATAAATAAAGCCTCCAACTTCCTTCTTCACATTACATTCATTCAATTCAAGTTTCTCTCTCTCAGATCAGCGACAATAACCCTGCCCTTTGCTTTATATTAATGGTTGCGTGAAGCAGAAGTTTGGAATAATAGTCGTTCTGTTCTCTACTCTCTAGCTTGCTACCTTCTTGGAGATTTGGTAATTATTGCAAACTCCTCACGTTTCTAAGTTAGTGTTTCTCGAAATGGGGAAGAAAACAGAGCTCGGAGATCACAAGGAGACAGCCAAAGTCGAAGCTGTTCTTGAGCTTCTCAGAAAACAAACCCCTCTCACTGTTAAGCAGGTTTTTCTCTTCCCTCTACTTTTTCAGTACTCACTCATAGGTTTTGTTGCTTGACGTGATTTGAGGATGACTTAAATTGTAGTTATTTTGTTCTTGCTGTTGTTATTGTGTAGGAGAAGTTTTGCAACTACGCTTGTGTGAAACGGTTCTTGAAAGCAAAAGGGGATAGTGTGAAAAAAGCTTCGAAGCAACTCAAGGCCTGTCTTGCCTGGAGAGAGAGTGTAATCACTGGTATATTCCACAAGTTCTTTCTTCTTTCTTCTTTCTCCTTCCCCACTTCATCTCCTTAATTCCTTTTTCTTGCAAAAGCTTTTGCCCGTTGTGAAAACAAGCCGACTTCTCTTTTTGTTTTCTCTCGCCAAAGAATCTTGCTTTTCCCTTCCATTGAACCAAACAAACGTTAAAGTGAAACGCACCCCACTCTAGTAATCATTAGGTCACTCTCCTTTTCTTTCCTTCTCCGTATACCCCCAAACACACACAAAAAAATATTATTAGCAGTACTTGTATTTTATTAAATTTTTGGTTTTCTTATTTATTTTTGTTGAAACTTTGAATGTAAATACCGTTTTTAACTGATGGGATTATTTTAAAACAGATCACTTGATAGCGGATGATTTCTCAGCAGAACTGGCTGATGGGTTGGCCTATGTGGCTGGTCATGACGACGAATCCAGACCTGTCATGGTAATTTCGTTAACCTTTTCTTCATTTCGGACTTTGGGTTTCTGCCTTATTTTTTATAGTATTATTTAATTTGGTAACTTGAAATAAAACTCGTGATTTGAATTGGGGTGGTGACAGATTTTTCGTTTGAAGCAAGACTATCAAAAGTTGCATTCCCAGAAAATGTAAGTTACCAGACACGAGACAAGAGTTTGTTAACGCTTTCACAATTTCATCAGTGGTATTAATTATTATAGCAGAAGCAACTAAATAAAGTGATGCTATTGTAATTTATTAATTTATTAATTTTTTTCTTTTAATCCCTGAAGGTTTACTCGTTTGCTGGCATTTACAATGGAGGTGGCTATTTCGACGATGCCAAAAAACGTAGAGCAATTTGTGATGCTTTTTGACGCAAGTAAGTGCGGATGGTTGCATTAGCCAAATTTCCATAATGCCATTTTGAAGCAATTATTGATAAACAAACAAAAGAAGTAAACAGAAAAGATTGAGGGATCAGAACAATAAATGAGAGGGCAGAGATGATATGGAACTCTGTTGGGATCACCGGCAGGGCCTGAGGGGCACACAGAAAGTGTCCGGAGTGCCCCTGGGGTGTCTCAGACTCTAGGCTAACAATGTAGCCATGTTAGGAAGGGTATTATTGGGAATTGGAGTCATTATTGACATTCTCTACCCGAATTGGTCCATTTCAATCTTTAATGCTTCCTTAAATTATGCTATTGCAGTAGCACAAGGCATCAGAGGAACAACCCATGATTCTCCTTTTTAGCTTTTGCCAGTACCCCTTTACCTTTTTTCTCACCCCCAACAATTTTATAATAAACTATGATCACATTTTTTAAGCAACTAAACCGTGAGCTAATCTCAAGATTCAACACATCTGGGAAACATGTAATTAACAAGGGGTTGTTTATTTGGTTGTTGCAGGCTTTTACAGATCAGCATCTGCTTTCATGAACCAATTGCTACCAGCACTGAAAATTGTGGCGGAGTACTACCCAGGAAGACTATGCAAAGCCTTTGTGATAGACCCTCCCTCACTTTTCGCTTACTTGTGGAAGGTAACCACAATTCAAAATCCTTACGTATCTAGTTTTGGTAGTCTACCATGTACTGTTTACCAAGTGCCAGTTAAACTCAAACACTGTTCCACCACATTTTAGTCTAGTCTCCTTCTTATGTGTGTTGGTTGGGTATGTAATGCACCCTTTCTGGCATCATCATACCTTCAGATCATGCATGTTCTACTTTCTTTGACCAACGCCAATTAATGGACCATTTCCCCTGATTTTTTGGTGGTCCACCCACTACCCCATGCCATACCATATCCAAACCCACTCCTTAACTAAATGAAAAATGTACCCCATGCACAAAAAGTACCGTATTTCCCGTTACTATTCATTATCATAAATTCAAACGCAACAATACAGCACAACACCATATTGCTCGGCTACGTGTCATATCGTATTGAAATTGAAAACCCAAACCTATTTTACTTCTCTCCGTTAGATTCATAGGGTACGAGGGAACACTATACGTGGTTTTTGCTAGGATTGAAAAAGACGTATGCCACTTATTTCTAGTTTTGTACCCTATCAATGTAATTTAGTTCAAATCAATTGCAATAAATTAATTACAGAATAGCAATTATCGTGTGTGTTGTTCTCATGTTGGGTGCACTGGACTGCAGGGTGTTAGGCCGTTCGTGGAGCTATCATCGTGGACCACGGTGGTATCATCGTTGGATTTCGAAGAATCGTTCGACTTCAACGACTTCGCGGCGTACCCGCGAGCCTCGTCCCTCCGATTCGATGCCTCGAGCGTTAAATCAACGGCGAAGATAGGCTCGTGCTCCTCTTCCCGCTTCTCATTCACCGTCTCTCACCACCTGGACTCCTTGAAGCCCTGGTACCTGAGCCTGGCCGACACGTCAGCATCGAAAGTGGGACCCACGAGTCCCTCTCCCGCGCTGATCTCGCCGCTAAACGCGCGCTCGCTCTCGTTCGCCTCGCCCGTCGCGAGGACCCCCCGCGGCCCCCCGGCTACCAGGAAGGGCCTCTTCCCCTCCACCCCGCTGCCGCAGCGAGTGACGGCCCCGCCGAGGACCTCGTTCCTGCAGTCGCCGGCAACGTTTTTCCGTCGAGAGAGCCACGCGACCGTGAAGGGAGAGAGGTGCCGAGAATCGTTCTTGCCCTATGTGAAGTTCTACAGAAGACCGTACGACGAAATGGTTTACAGGTCGAAGATGCGGCCCCCACTCGGTGGCCTGATCTCCATTGTTTCCCCTCACATCAGAAGACGTCACGTTTCCGTTTCTCAGCGTTTCTAATATTTTAATTTGAAAAATCTAAATAGCACTACACCGCAATCAACCCCTCTAATTTACCACTGCAATTCTCCCTTCACCTGAGTACATAGTGTTAGTATATTTGAATGTATTAATTACTATTATTACCACCATGAAGTAGACATTGATTCGATTTTTGATCCTCAATTTCAATTTTCAAGTTCCCTCGTGCGTCAACAATCTACACCTGGTGTTACTAACCGCGTTAGAATTAAAAGAATAAAAAACGACGACGTGCGAGGCGGGGTATGAAACGGCGTGCATCATATATCTTAATTTTTGGAGAGTCGTTCTGGAAATAGCATGGGAAGAAGGTAGCGTGGTCGAAACGGCGAACGCTGAGGTGCAGGTCGGTCGGAAACAGTAGTGGTAATGGAATGAATGGGAAAGCGTTGAAAATGCGAAGACAAGGGTGATGGTTTGTGATTTGTTTTACTATTTAGTAGAATTTTATATTGTGAGTTTACGAAGGGAATCATTTTGTGTAGAAACTTGGGTTGGACTTTGTTTGTTTATAATGAATAAAAGGAGGAAGGAGTTTGAAAAGTTTTTGATGACAGTGTACGGTGAGTTTGTATTTTGTTGGCGGTTTGCAATAATAGTGTATATATGTGTTGTACGAAGGATGAGAGTTGGTGGGAATATGTGTGGGGTTTGGTGGTGGTGTGAGTGAGAAGTCAAAACTTGGTTAGAAGGAGAAGTGTAGGAGTGAGTGAGGTTGGTCACAGGTTCCATTTCCAGGTGCAGCACATGAGTAGTGTTTGAGTGATGGAGGAAAGCAAAATGCAGCATTTAATGCATGCAGGTCTTGAGGGGGGATGGGCTACCACCTAGCTACACCCTAGCTGCTGCTGTTGCTTCACAGCTAAAGGCACAACTGATGCTGTATGTGGGGTTGTCGATCGTGAATTTCAAGCTTTCTGCCTTTCACAACTGGACCAACACTCTTGTGCAAACCACGTATTTTAACTTAATTCATTCATCAACTCTTTTTGTTTTAAACCTTTTCACTGATTTTCAAAAGATATATATATATATATATATATATATATATATATATATATATATATATATATATATATATTACAAATTTTTCTTATTCCTGATTTCTTTTTAATCATTATTATCGGTTGCTCATTTTTTTTAATTTGAACATATATAAATTCACATTATTACACTCACACCACACATAAGTCTCTGTTTTGATTTTTAATGATTTCATCGCTATTTTATTTTTTAAAAAATAATTTTAAAAAGAAATTAAACCACGTTTAATTAAGTTTAAATTTTCAAAAATTTGAATGTTTAAAAAAAATAATTTGTTATTAGACTTTTAAAAATATTATACATTTAAAACTTTATTTTTTTAATTTTCTTAATTTATCTTTATATAAGGAAGGTTTGTGATTTTCTTTTGTTATAAATTACTTTTGAATTTTACATTAAATTTTTTTTCAAATATTAACACTTATTGTATCTTATAACCATTTGATCAGTTTAAGACCAGACGGTTCCATCAGATGGAATAACTGGTCGGTGAGTAAGATGAACTCATCGTCAGTCAGTATTAAGTGAGCTTTAAAGTTAAAAAGGATTATATTAACTGGTCGTTGAGTAAGATGAGTTCATCATCGGTCAGTATTAAGTGAGCTTTAAGGCTAAAAAGGATTATATTAAGCCTAAATATAATCATCACTAGTAAAACTGTACTTAGATTGGCATTAATTGGATAAGAAAAAAGAGTTGACCTGGACCCCAAAAGCCTAAACACCTACAATTATATTATTATTTAATCTTATTTTCTTAACTTATTACACATAAAAAGTATTGCATAAATTATTTTAACCAAATAAATAAACATTTTTCAAAATTAAATTTGTAAAAAACTACCATAATTATAATATTTTATAATGATAATTTTTATATTTCTATAATTATAATATATTTATATTATCTTATTTATTATAATCATTCTTCAAATTTTTTATTCTCACTTAATTTATAAATATTAAATTAAATATCTTTTCTAAATTTATATTCATATTAGTTTATAAAAAATTACAAATTTTAATCAAATAATTTATTAAAATAAATATATAAATCTATAAAACTAAAAGTAAAATGATGCTAAGAATTTGTTTCTAGAAAAAAAAGGATTTCAGTAGCAAAATAATTTGTAAAATTATAAAAAATATGATGATAATTTAATTTTTCGCAACAAGAAATTGTACTTGAATAATAAATAAAATTTACGTCAATAAAATTGAAATACCAAGAAAAAAGTTCGATTTTGTAATTAATTTAAATTATAATAAAACTACTGTAAATTAATAATCTACTTTTATTATTCAATATCATTTTGTGTTAATTATAAAATATTATATTTTTTAATACATAAAAAAATTAAACTGCATAACTCAATTAAAAAATATAAAATTTTCAATGTTTAAAAAGATTTAATAAGAAATAAGTTAAAAATATTATGTGTGTGTATGTGTGTTGTTTTTTTTCAAGTTTGGTGATTTTCAATTATTTTGTATTTTGATGTCAAAATGTTATTTTATTAGTATATGATAAATATTAATAAAAATAAAGTGTGTTTTTTAGAAATGGGAAAAAATATAGAAAATATATTTTTTCTTTAGGTTGATATTATATATCATTATAAATTTTAAAGTATGTTCATTTTTTATCATATAGAAATTTATTAAAATAAAAAAAACATGAAGGATAATATCAAACTTATGATAAAAAAAAATTAAGCTTTACGAAATATAAGCAAAATATAATTATTACAAAAAATCAATTATACATGAAGATAAAACTTATAGTATCTTTCGTAAACAAAAACAATTATGGTTAACTTAAGAACATAATGATTTTTTCCATGAGATTTTTTTAATTATATAGTTATAAAAATGCAAGAATCCAACATTATCTCTATAAAAAAACTTTGAAAAATTACTTGTGGATATAAGAAAGAATGACAAATTAAAAGAAAGTCACTATTCAACCAAAACATTTTTGAAGTCATTATTGAAAAGTATTCTAAAACATAAGTTATCTTCGTAAGCTCTTTTATTAGTACACTTTTATGTATTTTTATTATATATCTTGTAATTAAATTACAAAACTTTTTATATAGTATAATCTTAAAACGTCCACAAGCACTTAACCAACTAGTAGACTCATCGACGTGTCATGAAGATGATTGATACACAAGTGTTTAGCATAATTTACTAATCAAAGTAGTTTAACACAAGTCAACCATAATTGTGTTAAGACGTGATTGTTAATAGAAGCAAGCAAGATCTATCTTAGGCTAACTGAGCACAAGCAAAAACAAAACAAAAAATAGCATAACAGAATAATATATTGGACAACTGTAATTTATATAGGATTTTTTTGTTTTTTCCTTATCTCATTAGGTCATCTTTTGTGTATATATATTACCTTTTTATGAAAGGCAATACAATATAGTGAATTTCTTTTGCATATTTGCCTCTTTTTTTCTCTTTTCTTTGTTTTTGTTCTTTTAATTGTATCATGATTAGATCAATGATAAATAATATCTCATTATAAAATGTATAACTAAGAGTTTCAATAAGGTAGTTAGGTTATATTCATTACAACATTTAAAACAGAATGCATTTGAATCAATACTGACTCAAACATCAAAATATTTATGCATTTACATCCCTAATGATTATGACTTTAAAGAGCTAGACCAACAAAGGATTGAAATGACCAAACAATCAAACAGTTCAAATAATTAAGTTTTATGTATTTCATATTTTATTTTTTATTAAACCTATAGTTAAACCTTTGACCCAGTTTACTTTCTAAATATGTTTTTGGTTCATTAACTTTCACTTAATTAAATTTTACACTGTTTAACACATTTTCATATATTGAGTCGTTTACCTCGTTTAACACATTTCAAATTTAATATAAATTGAAAAATACATTTGAAACATCAAATAAAAAATTTGTTAAAATTTTAAAAATTAAATTAAACTAAGATTTTAAAAACATACCAATTCCAATTAGTGAACAAACCAAAAACATATTTAAACTTTTATTTTTTTTTCAAACTGGTTTATTATGTTTGATTATTATTAAATTTTCTTAAAAATAACCTTTTTAGCAACAATCATTACAATAAGACTAATAACTCTTATAATGATTATCCCATATCACAAGTTTGACTATGTTCATTTTATTATTAAATTAAAAGTTATATATATATATATATATATATATATATATATATATATATATAATTATCTCGTATTAAACTTATCTTTAATTCTATATAATTGATAGAGTAGAAAACTCTGTTCCTATGTTATCACACCTTTTTGTTACTTTCACATGCTACGCACCTCTATAGGGTACCTTTGTATTCTTTTAATCTATCAACAACACCTTCATCTGTGATGTTTTTCCTTTTTTTCACTATCTAAAAAAATCTATCCCACAAAATATCTAAGAGAATGAAAGTAAAAACAATGTTATAAAAAGATTAATATTAAAAAATAATACAACAAATAAAAAAATATAATTATATAAATTTTAAAATAAAATACATAAATTAAATATGAAAAATGATTTTGTTGTAATATTTGAAGAATGTTAAACTATTGTTTTTATAGCAAAGTCGTGTTACAATTATTGTTAGAAGATAATTTACAATATTAAATAAGTGGTTTTAGAAAATATCTTGTGTGTTTTGAGGCATAAAATGAAATGAGTGTGATTTATAATATGGGAAGAAGATTAAGAAAAGAATGGTAGTAATAAAAAAGTAAAAGAATTTAAAAAGAGAAAGAGGTTGTTGGTAGGTATTGGGAGAAGTGGAAGTGTGGTATATTGGGGATTGGAGTTAGTTGTCCGTTAGCAAGTGTCGTTTAGGTATCAAGGTTTCTGTTACTCGAAGTAAGATGATGTTAGCAAAATGGGACGTTTTCATCTTTCACATCTTCCTAATCTCCTCTTTGTAGTTTAGCCCGAGATTCTGCATCATTGTCCACAAAACTCTGCCCTCTCTCTGTCCTTCTCTACTGTCACTCCTCTGTTCCATTTCTATATTGCTTTTTTCACCTTTTCTTCACTAATAATATTCTTGTTATCACTTATTTTAAATAATTTTAATAATATTTTTCTAACAGACTTAAAGTCACAATAGAATTATCAAAATAACTTGTATTCATATATAAAAATAATATTTCTCTTATTAAATAAATCATATAACTCTCAACTAACATTATGTGCTTCTCTAAAATTAAATATGGCCTCATCTCATACTTCAGGTCTAATTTATCAGAATAATTTCTTCGTGCATCTTCATAATTCCGACTGCACTCCCATACTTTTTGTATTTCAACATGTATAATTTTTTTTTTTATATTTCAAATTATGCATTTCAAAATATAAAATAAAATACATTATAAATTATATAATTTGAAATATATTTATATTTTAAATTGTACAATATAAAATATTATTTATTTCATTTTTAGATTATATATTTTAAAATATAGTAAATTACATTCTGAATTATATATTTAGTGATATAAAATATAAATGAATTTCAGATAATACATTCAAAAATATAAAATTTACATTCTAGATTATATAATTTTGAAATACAAAATTCATAGGAGGTGCAAGAAGAAGCTGGCAGAATAGATTTTGGTTGGGCTGGCTTAGAGTCTGCAGACAGGAACGAATTGGCCCAATGTTGTTTCTTCCTAGTTTTCTAATTTATTGGTAGTTTTTCGTTTTCCAACCTGTAATTTTAAAAGTTCGTGATATCAGTGAAAAACTGTCTAAATCTAATATCTTAATTAATATATTAATGTCTAATTATTATATTATAGATTGAACATAACGTTTTATTTATTTATTTATTATTATTTTTCTTTTTGTTTGATGTTGTAATTTTACTCTTTCAATTGCTTTAAAGTGAATCCAGTATAGTGTATGTATAAAACGATTTATCTTTGAATACGTTAGATGGTATTAAATGTTTGTTTTTAGTATGTTTTGCTTTGAAGAAACACAAACGGAAAACGTATCTAGTATAACGTAGCCATACCAACAATGTAATGAAAGGGAATTTCTTACTCAAATTCAAATTATTATATATGAATTATTTGTTACTTATTTCTTGGGACTAATTGTAATGTCCACCATTAATGGTGGTTTCATGACTCATTCAATAGGAGTACTGTATAATGTTGAGTAATGCATCGAATAAAAAGAGGTTTTTATCATAATAAAACACCATCATCAAAATTCATTGAATGGAAAGAATCAAAGCTTTTTTTTTTTCTGATGACTTGTTCTCTTATTGTCTTGTAGAGAGAAACCAGAAATAAATGCTTTAGAGACATGTAATTGAAATTTTTGAATTTAATAATGTAAGTTTAAAGTCAAAGTTTATATTTTGAAGTTAGGGTTGTCTAGCCGGCTTGACCACAACTCAGAGATTGTCCATTCTGTCATGATGTGATATCCACATGTAACCATATGTCACAGTTATACTGCTCAATTCTTGTTCAGAGCACTTTTTTGGCAGGAATTTCTATTCAATTCTTCTACATGCCTTCTACAGAATTAATAAAAGAATGAAAAGGTAAATAACTGATATTACTGATTTATTATAAAAAGAACTTTATATCAATAATATAATTGAGAAAATAATGATATAGTGATGGAGAGATATAAAATAGTTTATTTGTAGAGTTTGAAAGAAACAACTTAAAAGGGCGTTATATTTTTGTAAAGTCAATCGAATATTTAGTCTTATAAATTGAGCCAGTAAGATATCAATTCAACTAACAGTTCATGGAATGATACCGGGATTAAAATAATAATATAGAAAGTTCCAAATTATATTTAGTCAATTTTAAAGCAATGAAGCATAATATGCAGCTTCCTTCATATTTTCTTACCATACAAAGCAAGCAAGTGGCTACTTGTTTCAAACCCTTATTTTTGCAATTTTGTTCTCGAAAATGGTGAAGGTGTATTTCAATTTTTTTGACGTATGAGTTTAAGGTAAAGAGAGATAAAGAAAAAAAAATAATTGTAGAAAATAAGCTAAAAAGGCTAAAAATAAGAGAAAATAATAACAACAGATTAATAACAAGTCATTTTCCAAAGATCGATAGTAGTTTTAAAATAAAATGCAAATAAAATGAAAGGGAGTTATTAATAATCTTAAAAATGTAAAACTGAAATTCACGTGGTTTATTCAGAAAGACGAACAGATATCATCAAAGATAAGCACGCAAAGGATCTCATCATACTCTTTTGTTTCACTGTAAAAGTAAAGCAATCAAATTAATCAATTATTCTTGCTGTGAACGCAAGGAAATAACAGTGTTGTTGAAAATCAAACTGCCATGTTCACTGCTTTAAACTCAAGTCTTTTTTTCTTTAACAATGCAAATTAAATCAATAACCTCAACTTAAATCTTCTCCAGCTCAATTGTCTAAGCTAAACACTATCACTTCATTCACCAAGTTTACTGAATTGTTTATTATGCAAGAGAGATGGCAACAAAGAGATTCCTTAAACACATTCTTTACGATATATTTTTTATTATTGACTAAAATATATATATATATATATATATATATATATATATATATATATATATATATATATATATATATATATATATATATATATATATATTCATAAGTTTCAATAGAAAAATCCACATTTTTCATATTCAGGTGTGTGAGTGTTTACTTTGAATAATAATTTCAAAATATTTTACAAGATTCTCTTATACTTTTTTATGATACTCAATAAAATTTTTAGATTATACACCAAGTTTTGTCTTATTCAATTATAATAAATATTTTTTTTTTGTTAAACAGGAATGTCAATTTTTCTTATATTAATTAGGATTTTTAGAATTAATAAAAAATTTGTTGGTAATCAAAAGTATATAATTTCAATAAATTCAATGTGACTTTTGGTAATCATGTATAAATTTATCAAATATACCCAAATATTAAGACTTTCCGTTTTTTTTTTCTATTGGTTGTATTACTTTTCTTTACAACATGTCTTAGTTGAAGGTGGTAAAAACATTCATGGTAATTTTCTTTGCTAAGAGTACCATTATAATGAATTTCAAAATTAAACCAATATCTTCATTTTCAATGCTACTACATAACAAATATAAAAAGACCGAAGAATAATAGAACAAGCCTTTATTTTTTTTTACGGACGACAAAATATAATTATATTTAATGAAGATATTGTTTAATATATAAAAAATCATTAATATTCAAAAGTGTATATTGATTTCAATGGATCAACTTCTTAAAAAAGTTTTTAATGAATTTCATGTTATTGTTTAATATAATGTATTAATACTGTATTCATCAAACAATTTCATCTAAACTATTGAGGCTTCTTTCAATCGGTTGTGCCACTTTTCTTTTTTCTACTATCATACGAAATCGGCGGTAAAAACATTAATGTACAGTACTTAGTTATTTTCTTTGAAAATATTATTGTAATGAATCTTAAATTTGAATCAAAACTTTATTTTCAGTATTACTAAACAAAGGTTATAAAATTATTTGTTCATATTTAGCCAGGTCTCTTTTTTTTGTTGACTCTTATCATTTTTCATATTTTCTAAAAGTCAAAGGATTTTGTTCTTATAAATCTACATTCTTAAAACATTTTAAAATCTCAATCCATTCCTTTGACAACTAATATGAAAGTTACTTTTCGTATCTAAATTGTCAATTAGAATAAAACAATACAATTTGAACAAATGTCTTTCAAATTTAAATAAAACAATTCAATACTTCAATGTAAAGAAATACAGCTTTTCATAAAACAATTGAACTCTTGGTATTTTGAAATTTCACATGAATAAAATAGGATACTTCAAAATTCATGATTACCATGGGACATAAAATATGGTAGTATAAATGTAACATGGCAGTCGCATGATATATTATATACCCAAACGAACAGTACTGTGAACAACATGATCATGAGATCAAGGTTTGATAAAGCGGTTTCCATAATTGTTCAAAGTCTCGTTGTAGTAATTTTTCTGAGATTCAATTCCATTAATAGTTTGCCTCACCCTTTAGACCCTCTCTCCCCTGCTGAGATCAACAAAACAAGGGATATAGTTCAAGGGTCTTACCTTGGTGCTATTCCTAACCTGACCTATCATTTCGTGGATGTGGAAGAACCAGACAAGAAACACGTCATAGAGTGGCTATCTTCAAATACAAAAGACATATCTATCATTCCTCGCCAAGCCAAGGTAGTTGTTCGAGCCAAGGGTGACACACACGAGCTTGTAGTGGACTTAAACAAAAGTTCTATTGTATCGGATAAAATCTACACTGGTCATGGATACCCTCCTTTCACATTCAATGAGCTTTTCCTAGCCAGCAAATTGCCTCTTACGTACTCCAAATTCAAACACTCCATAACCAAAAGGGGCTTGAATTTGTCTGAAGTTTCTTGTGTACCATTTACCGTAGGTTGGTTTGGAGAACAAACAACAAAGAGAGCCCTCAAAGTGTCATGTTTCTATAGGCATAAACTCACTTTCTAATATGGTATCAGAGCCATGGTTAGAGCCTATCCTAGCGAGTTCTAAGTGGGCATTCTATTCTTCTCTTCCACCCGCAATCGGGCCGCTATCGGACCACCCAATTTCTACTATCACGCACGAGATGTCTATACCTCGGCGTGAAGGGGGTGTGTTGGAAGTCCCACATCGACTAGAGATAAGGCCAAATGATAATATATAATTGAGGTGCAAACCTCACCTTACAAGCCGGTTTTGTGGGGATGAGTTAGGCATAAACTCACTTTCTAATATGGTATCAGAACCAGGTCAGAGCCTATCCTAGCGAGTTCTAAGTGGGCATTCTATTCTTCTATTCCACCCGCTATCGGGCCGTTATCGGACCACCCAATTTCTACTATCACGCACGAGATGTCTATACCTCGGCGTGAAGGGGGTGTGTTGGAAGTCCCACATCGACTAGAGATAAGGCCAAATTATAATATATAAATGAGGTGCAAACCTCACCTTACAAGCCGGTTTTGTGGGGATGAGTTAGGCATAAACTCACTTTCTAATAAATAAACTCACTTTCTAATATGGTATCAGAGCCAGGTCAGAGCCTATCCTAGCGAGTTCTAAGTGGGCATTCTATTCTTCTATTCCACCCGCTATCGGGCCGTTATCGGACCACCCAATTTCTACTATCACGCACGAGATGTCTATACCTCGGCGTGAAGGGGGTGTGTTGGAAGTCCCACATCGACTAGAGATAAGGCCAAATGATAATATATAAGTGAGGTGCAAACCTCACCTTACAAGCCGGTTTTGTGGGGATGAGTTAGGCATAAACTCACTTTCTAATATGGTATCAGAGCCATGGTTAGAGCCTATCCTAGCGAGTTCTAAGTGGGCATTCTATTCTTCTCTTCCACCCGCAATCGGGCCGCTATCGGACCACCCAATTTCTACTATCACGCACGAGATGTCTATACCTCGGCGTGAAGGGGGTGTGTTGGAAGTCCCACATCGACTAGAGATAAGGCCAAATGATAATATATAAGTGAGGTGCAAACCTCATCCTACAAGCCGGTTTTGTGGGGTTGAGTTAGGCTTAAAACCCACTACTAACACAGTTAATGTGTGGGCAAGGCCTATTGAGGGAATCACGGTACTAGTTGATGTTGATTCAATGAAGATTACTGCGTACAATGACAGGTACATTGCCACTTTGCCTAAGGCTGAAGGTACAGATTTTCAATCTTCAAGCAGCAACAGCAGGCCGAAAACGTCTGCTTCGTGTAATGTGTCAGATGTTGGGTTCACCGTGGATGGCCATGAGGTGAAATGGGCTAATTGGGTTTTTCATGTTGGGTTCAATGCTCGGGCGGGAATGATCATATCAACTGCTTCTGTATTTGATTCCAAAACTAACAAGTATAGAAGAGTTCTATATAGGGGCCATGTGTCTGAGACATTTGTTCCTTACATGGATCCTGCAGAGGAATGGTATTTCAGGACTTTCATGGATGCTGGGGAATTTGGCTTTGGACGTGCAGCAGATACCTTGCAACCGAGGATTGATTGCCCGAGCAACGCAGTGTACATGGATGGGTACATGACAGGGCCTATAGCAGAGGTGCAACAGGTTCCCAGGGCTATTTGCATTTTTGAGAGGAATTCTGGCAATGTGGCTTGGAGGCACATGGAAGTCAACAACCCCCAAAAAGTGGTAAATTGTTATACTGTATATTGTAGAAGCTTTGATTGAATGTGATTTCTTCTGTTTGATGTGAATTCACTTTGTTTTGCTTTTGTGCAGATAAGAAATGGAGAACCTGAAATTAGTTTGGTAGTCAGAATGGTTGCTACTGTGGGGAACTATGATTATGTTCTTGACTGGGAATTCTTAAGAAGTGGCAGTATAAAAGTTGGGGTAAGATTCTTCTTACAACTTTCTGACTAGATTCATGATATGGTTGAAAGAGTTGAATTCTGTGATTGTGGATTAGTCAGTATTACAACACACACACACATATGACAAGTAAAGAAAATGCATAATTTAGTGAAACAAAAGGAAACTTACGTTGAAAGAGTTTATTGGGTATGTGTTACATGCATAGGTGGATCTGACAGGCATAATGGAGATGAAAGCAGTAGCCTATAGAGAGAAAAATGAGATAGAAGAAAGGGTGTTTGGAAGATTGGTGGCAGAAAACACTATAGCCAACTACCATGATCACCACATAACCTACTATCTAGACCTTGACATTGATGATAATAGGAACTCTTTCATCAATGCTAAGTTGCAAAGGGCAAGAGCAACTGGGTTTGGAACACCCAGAAAGAGTTACTGGACAGTTGTCGGAGAAATTGCCAAGAGGGAAGCCGAGGGTAGAATTCGGCTGGGCTTGGAGCCAGCTGAACTGTTAATAGTAAACCCCAACAAAAGGACAAAGTTAGGGAATGAAGTGGGTTACCGGCTGATCACCTCACAGCCAGTTACTTCTCTGATGTCTGATGACGATTACCCTCAAATAAGAGCGTCTTACACTAAATATGACTTGTGGGTCACTCCCTATAACAGGTCAGAGAGATGGGCTGGAGGGTTTTATGCTGACAGGAGCCGTGGAGATGACGGCTTAGCCGTTTGGAGCCAAAGGTAATTTTTTTTATTGCTTATAATGTATTTTAGTTGTTTAAATTAATTGCAGTTTAATGTGTCTATATATATATAACTACATTATAAATTTTGATTTAACCTTGTTGATCATGATGGATACAGGAATAGAGAGATTGAAAATAGAGACATAGTGCTATGGCACACAATAGGGATCCATCATGTTCCTTATCAGGAAGATTTTCCAGCAATGCCAGCAATTCATGGTGGATTTGAGCTGAGGCCAGCTAACTTTTTTGAAAGCAGTCCATTGCTTTGAATAAAAGTATGAACTGATAGAAGCATGTTCAGCTGATTAACCAAACTAATAGCCATGCATTACTCCTAAACAAAAATAACATGAAAGGGGTACAAATAAAGTAGCTATTGTTCTTTTACTATTGTAACCTGCAAGCATGATATTATTGAATAAATTTTAAGTCAAATCAAGTGTAATTTTCCTATACTAAGTTAAACAATTAAAAACTTCGAGTTTGTGAGAATTAAAAAAAATATACACTTCAAAATATAATACATGTAACATTCCTTTTTTATTTATATTTAAATTATTTTTAAAACTATTTCTTTTTATATATTATAACGAAAAATAATTAAGTACTCTCAAAGCACCATTTTTGTGACACCCGGGCACGGAGACGAGGGCGGGGAGTGACGCCGGTGCAAGAAGCATGGTGCAGGGGGCACGGACAAGGAGCGGCTCCTGGCAGCTTCGGGTGGAAGGGGTACATGGATGAATCGAACATACACCGGAATGAGAGGGATTTGGAGACTGTATAGGTATGGGACTATACGGTTGAAGGATAACTTAAAGGAATTGATTTGACTACTCATATCACCAAAATGCATTTGCTTTTCGGTAGCCTGACTCATAAGAACTCCATGGTTAAGCGTGCTTAGCTTGGAGCAATTCTGGGATGGGTGACCTTCTGGGAAGTTTTCCCAGAAAGTGTGCGAGTGAGGACAAAAACACACTGGAAAGCCTGGTGGTGATCTGTGGGGGCAGTCGATGGTCCCTGTGAGTTGCCGGGGCGTTACAGATGGTATCAGAGCCTAGCCTCTCCCAGTACGGTGTGGTTCGAGGACGAACCAGAGCAAAAGCTGGTGGGCATATGACACCCGGGCACGGAGACGAGGGCGGGGAGTGACGCCGGTGCAAGAGGCATGGTGCAGGGGGCACAGACAAGGAGCGGCTCCTGGCAGCTTCGGGTGGAAGGGGTACATGGATGAATCGAACATACACCGGAATGAGAGGGATTTGGAGACTGTATAGGTATGAGACTATACAGTTGAAGGATAGCTTAAAAGGAATTGATTTGACTACTCATATCACCAAAATGCATTTGCTTTTCGGTAGCCTGACTCATAAGAACTCCATGGTTAAGCGTGCTTAGCCTGGAGTAATTCTGGGATGGGTGACCTTTCGGGATGTTTTCCCAGAAAGTGTGCGAGTGAGGACAAAGCACACTGGAAAGCCTGGTGGTGATCTGTGGGGGCAGTCGATGGTCCCTGTGAGTTGCCGGGGCGTTAGCCTAACCTCTCCCAGTACGGTGTGGTTCGAGGACGAACCAGACGGAAGCTGGTGGGCATGTGACACCCGGGCACGGAGACGAGGGCGGGGAGTGACGCCGGTGCAAGAAGCATGGTGCAGGGGGCACGGACAAGGAGCGGCTCCTGGCAGCTTCGGGTGGAAGGGGTACATGGATGAATCGAACATACACCGGAATGAGAGGGATTTGGAGACTGTATAGGTATGGGACTATACGGTTGAAGGATAGCTTAAAGGAATTGATTTGACTACTCATATCACCAAAATGCATTTGCTTTTTCTGGGATGGGTGACCTTCCGGGAAGTTTTCCCAAAAAGTTTGCGAGTGAGGACAAAAACACACTGGAAAGCCTGGTGGTGATCTGTGGGGGAAGTCGATGGTCCCTGTGAGTTGCCGGGGCGTTACAATTTTTGTTTGAGATATTGATAGTACTATCAAAATAGGTTGTAATAAGCAGTTTTGAGAAAAATGTAATTTTTTATACGGGTTAGTTTTCAATCCGGCTCACTTAGAACCCGGCTCACCGAATTGAACCTGTGGTGAGCCGGATTGGCTCACCAACCCACCTAATTTAATTTAATTATTTATTATTTTGTGTTTCAATATTACTAGTTAACATTTTTTTATTATATTATAGATGGTGATAAAGAAGAAGATTTTTCAAGAGAAAAAACATTATAGATTTATCTATTCAATATAAATGGACAAGTGATACAAAAATTATCAATATTAAAACTTATTTGTACATGTTTTTGTATGATACTTTTTTTTAATTGTCTTTGGAGTTTAACATCGTTTTAGTATGACGTTTATTTAGATTTGAATTAAAAAAATTGTAATTTTTTTATTTTTAAAAAAACTTATAATTAAATGAGCCAGTGAGCCAATCCGTGGTGGGTCGGGTCGGATTCAAATTTTTTCAGCTCGCTAATAAGTGAGCCGGGTTGGATTGACTCACTAAGTGACTAACCCGTGTCAAGCCAGGTTACCCATTTTGACAACTCTATATATGAAGAAAACTCAATTTATGATTTGCTTTTATTTTTCGAAATAAAACTCCGACAATGATAACAATAATCAAGTTATGCAGTAGTGTTTCAATCTTAATTATATATTCGCAATAAGCTCAGAAAAAAAATAATTTATAATTTAAGTAATAACAACTAAGCTCTTATGTCGATTCCTTGTCACATAACTTTTGTTTTTTAAGTAAAAATTATATATATATATATATATATATATATATATATATATATATATATATATATATATATATATATATATATATATATATATATATATATATATATATATATATATATGTATGTATGGATTTGCTAACTTGTATATGTTCTTTTTTCAGTTGGTACATTTTAGCAATGTGTATCGAGTTTTAGTAGACAAAAATACCCTCATATATTATGGATTCTAAGTTTTAAGATCAAAGATGTTTGAATAATTTTCATTCTCAAAACTAAAAAAAAAAACAAGAAACCCCCAAAACCTTACTCACCTCCCTCATTCCTCTGAACACTTTCTCTTTCAACCCTCTCACTTTAACATTTTCTCCGTCATCCCTACTGTAGCCCCAACTCAAAAAAATCAGAAACACTCACTGTTAAACAATTTGCCTTGTGAAGATTTGAGTCATTGACATATTTGCCTTCAAGCAAAGGTTCATTCAAGATCTCTTCAATTTCATCATCTTCACTAACATCTCTAATTTCATCATATGCGCATATTGAATCATCATCTCTAAAAAAACCCTTCAGGCCAGGCCAATTACCAATTCCTTCTAATGTTATTATGCTTGTGAAAATTAGATAAGACAAATATTATAGGTTGATGCTAATGTGTTTTCGTGAGGGGTTCCTTGTTTGTTTTTTTTAGTTTTGAAATTATTGTAGACTTTAGTTTTTACAAATTTAATAACAAGCAGAAGGGAAAAGATATAACATAGCCCTCGAATCAAAAATCAACATCAAAATCATCCATTATTTTGTTATTAAAGTGGAAAACAAATTATAGAGCAAGAGCAAAAAATTGCGGTGTCGCGGGTTAGTGTGTGGCTGAGAGAGAAGATGGAAATGAGAGAAAAACAAATTGGATAAGTGAGGAAGATGGATTGGAGTTAGGTCAATATTTCAAATTTTTTTCAGTTGGGACTACTGTAGAGATGATAAAGAGAAGGTTAGAGTGAGAGAGATGAAAGAAAAAAGGGTTTAGAGGTTTTTTTTTAGTCTTGAGAATGAAAATTATTTAAATACCTTTAATCTTAAAACTTAGAATCGCTAATATACGAGGATATTTTTGTTTAGGCTTAAATGCTTACTTCGTCCCCATGTTAAGAGGTGAATTTCTGTTTAGTACCCGATTTTAAAAATGTAGACATTGGGTCTCAAAATTGTATGAACTGAGTCCCTTCCGTTAAATGGACAGAAACAGAGTTAACTATCAGCTGACGTGGCGAAGGAATCTTCATTTTTTCTTCTGCTTTTCCTGAAATGCCCCCAACTTTTTCTCTCTTTTTTAATCTTTTTTATATCATTGGAGGCACCTAGTTGAAACATGACCATCTTTTCTGGTTATATATCTTCATTTTCCACTATCTCTGACACACTCAAAATCTTCCTTCAGCTTCTTGAACATCTCAAGCACATGCTCCTTCTCCATCTTCTTCCTCATAAGAAACTATTTCTAAATCAGTATTTATATATTAAAATTTAGATAATTTTTTATTCTTAAATTCTTTAATTTTTATAAGTGACAAATCTATATAATTTTTAAATAATATTAATATCAATGTAAAGATATATACCATTAAATCTATTTTAATAAAATAGAAACCCAATTAAATGAAAACCAAAATTAAAATCAAAATGAATCACGCATCTAAATAAAAACATCAAATTATTAATTAAAGTTAAATAGTTACTGTTCTATGCTAGATTTAGTAGTACATGAAAAATGAAATTGTTTTAACACTTCCTAACAGGCTACAATTTCATTTTAAGTTAACAACAAATACTCCAGCTAAGTTTATTATACACTAAAAAAAGGCACATTCTTATAGAATTTTAAAATGCAAAACTGATTTGATTAGTTTTATATTATAAAATACATACATGTTTGTATTATAATATAATTAAGAAAATGTATTTTTGTCCGAATTTCAATTATTTATATTTTTTAATTTTAATAATTGCAACAAACACACAAAAAAAGAATTTCTTTTAAAAAAAACAGTAACAAATAAGTTTCACGATTTCTTTTTCACTTTTTTTCTGTTTCTTTTTATTTACAGAGGAACATTGTTTTCAAATAAAAAATTAGCATGTTGAAAATTTAATAACAATATAACAGTATATTTTCAACCGCTGTATGTCAAACCCAAATCCTCTTCAACTTTCTGCTCTCAATCAAATAAAACTTCACCATCTCGGAGAACTCTCTCCTCTTCCGATCACACCCTCTTCTAATGTCACCAAAAATAATTTCTCTTTTCTATTTGAGGAACCAAATCTCACCTCATCTGAATCAAACTCCATTTGTTCCCAATCTTCAACTTCTCACTCATCTGCAACAATGGACCATTTTTTCTCTGACTTTCTCGACTTCCCAGCTACTTCCACGGAACACCAGTTCTCTCGTTTCAAAATCGAGTCCAAACCTCAAATAAGATCACCACACTCCGAATCCAGACCCTCAAACATCAACCTCAGATTTCACGTTTCCGAACACACATGCCCCAGCGTCGTGGCTGGGGTCGAATTGGAGGAGGGAGACGGCGCCGGAGCCGGGAAGAAGGGGTTGCAAGCCTTCAACGGCGAGCCACAGAGATCTACGTTTCCTACGGGCGTTGTGTTCTAAGAAGAGGCCAGTGAGGTGGGTTAAGTTGTTGACGAAGAAAGGGATTTGACCGGTGAAGTTGTTGGAGGATAACCCAGGCGAGTGAGACGAGCAAGGCAAGTGAGACGAGCGAGGGAACTCACCGGAGAAGTGGTTATTCTGAAGGAAGAGGTTGCGGAGGAAGGAGAGAGAGAAAAAATAAATATTTAATAAAAATGTAGGAAAGAGAAAAAAAGCCGAAGGCATTCAGGAAAAAGCAGAGAAGAGAGAAAAAAGAAGTGAAGATTCTTTCGTCACCTCAGCTAGGAGTTAACCTCAGCTAGGAGTTAACTTGTGTCCATTTCACAGAAATAAGCATTTAAGCCTTTTGTTTACCAAAACCTAATACACTTTACTAAAAATATACCAACTAAAAAAGAGTTTACATATTTAACAAACCCATATATATATATATATATATATATATATATATATATATATATATATATATATATATATATATATATATATATATATATATATATATATATATATATATATATATATATATATATATATATATATATATATATATATATATATATATATATTTTGTGGCATAATCATGACTAAATATATTAGATACGAGAAACTGAAAAAATAAAATAGATTTTATTTTGAATTGTAATTTATTAAATACAAATATTTATTAAATAAGATTGTATATAGATTATAAACAAAGTCAAATTACATTACATAAAATAAAATGCTGAAGATTTTACTTTGGAAGTTTATTTTATGATATTAAATTAAGTTTAATGTTGTTTTTCAATACTTATTTTGATTCGTCAACAATTTAATTAAAAAAAAAAATCAATCTAGCCTCTTTCATTTAACAAAAATTCAATTCGTTTTTTAATAATTTTTTTTATAAATAGATATCAATATAAATTAGTCAAAATGTAGTGTAAATCCAAACAATTCTTATAACAGTTTAATTCAAAGTTTATACATGAATATTTTTTTTATTACTTGTAAATAATTCTACAGATAGTTATATTAAAGCATAATTATCTTTTTATAATTGTATTAACCTAGAATTTTTTTTTACTTAAATTAAATATCATTATAAAAAAATAAACGAGTAATAATATCAATGGTCAATGCTTTTAGTTTACTATTTATTCACATTATTTATAATGAATTTTTACCTACGACATCTACAGGTGGTCCAAATAACTCTTAATGTTAACTTAATTGTTGATTAACTATGCTGATTAGATTTAGATAACTTATTGTGGTTTGATTAGTTATGTAAGTATTATTTACTTTGTCTCTTACTCATCTATCTAATATTATTTTCTTTGTCTGATACTACTTGGCTTCAATTAATTTAATGTACTAACGAAGTTTGATGTTAATTTATTTTTTCTTAACTTATAAGATGAAATAATATATTTTAAATTTGAGTAATGTATCTTAACACACTTTTACATTCATTTGATACAGAATATAAAGATAAAATGATAATAAAAATATAAATTTTTGTATTTTTTTTAAGAAATAAAAAAGTAAAAAATACGTAAGAGTAACGTAAAATGAATATAAAATTTTTAAGTACGTTATATTCTTTAAATTTAGGAGAAAAATAAATCTTCTCCTGAAATCATATTCTTCTATGCTACATTTCTTTTCTCATCGGGTATATTTTTCAAATAATATACTAGGTAATAAATACACAGTTTTTCTTTTTATTGTATTTATTTTAAAATATATATTATAGAATATTCATTAACTTAAATAGTATATATACTTTTTTTCTTATACCATGACATGTTACGTTAATAAACGGATTAATTGGTCCTAATTTTTCATATTACGTTAATTAAGTTGAATTGAAGTTAAAATAGATGACTCAGTGATATTGATGTGAAAGCAATCTAAGCATAGAGCATAGAAAGTGAAACAGTTGGATTTTAAAAAAACAGTACCATTTTATTCAGTGATTTGAGTAAAATGCAGAGGAGCTAATGTTAAAAAGTGCAGTAAGGAAAATGAGCAGGGTGGTATTATTTTGCTTAGAGGACCGGATTGCTCTCGAAGAAATTGGTTGGTCTCATCTCAAAGTAACCACTCAAATTTGGCATAACTGGAAAGTCTTCTTGGCGAGGAACGTGACGAAATCCCATTGTGTACCACAACACTATGTCTCTGTTCTCAATATTCCTATTCCTGCAAATTAATTCACCACACCAAACATTCATCATTTCTCCTACCAAAACTATAAACTAAAATTATTTACAACTAAAGAACTCACCTTTGACTCCAAACAGCCAAAGTATCATCACCTCGACTACGATCAACATATAACCCTGCTACCCATTTCTCAGATTTGTTGTACGGTGTCACCCAAACATCATAATTGGTGAAAGCACCTCTAATTTGTGGGAAATCATCACCGACCAATAGTGGCTGTGCCATTGGGCCAGGAAGCAAGCGATACCCGATTTTATTTCCTTGTTTCGTCTTTTTATTTGGATTTACCACAAGTAATTCTGAAGGCTTTAAACCCAGCTTGATTCTCGCATCAGCCTCTGTTTTGGCCGTTTCACTTACAACTGTCCAATAACTTTTTCTTGGTATGTTACGATCTTTCACTCTCACTGTCTCGAAATTGGACTTCACAAAGGAGTTGGCTACACCATCAACGTCCATGTCCAGAGAATACGTCAAGAAGTGATCATGGTTAACACCAATGGTATTATCTGCTACCAATGTGCCGTATATATCCTTTTTTATTTCCTCTGTGTCGGTATAATTCGTTGCTTTAAGTGCTAATATCCCAGTAAGTCCAACCTATTTTAAATGTAAATTATAAATTGTGATTTTGAATATATGGATATAAATTAGTCTAATTCAGTCTCAATTTTTTTGTTGTAGGCAATCATACCACAGCTTTTATGCTGCCACTTGGCGTAAATTCCCAATCAGTGATATAGTCGTAGTTGGCCAAAGTTGAAACTGTTCTCACCACTAAGGTTTTGTCTGACCTAGTCTCCGTTATCTACCAGAAAGAAGAGAAGGAATGTTTATGAAATAAAATTAAAGGAAAAGGGAAGAAGAACAAAGATATTTTAAAAGAAGGTACCAGTTCATTTGGGATTGCAGCCTCTGTGTGACGCCACATTATGTCACCAGCATCTTTTTCAAATATGCAGAAGGCATTGGGTATCTCTACAGGGGTTCCATCTGAACTGGCATAGTATGCATCTATGAATGACGCATCGGAAGGGCAATCGATGAAAGGTTGCAATGAAGACATAAACTGTCCAAGGCCGTATTCGCCAGAGTCAAAGAATGTCTTGTAATACCATTCCTCAGTTGGGTCTTGGTATGGCACAAACAACTCTGATACGAATCCTTTGTATAGTACTGGACGATGTTTTTGCTTTTGGACATCATAATACGATGCTAGAGAAATTATTGGGCCAGCCCGACTATCATATCCTACATGAAAATTCCAACGGCCCCAACTGTGTGCAGAAAATGGTCTATCAAAAAGCTACGTTTAAATAAAATGTGCAAAGAACACGCTTCCTAACTTAAAACTTATGTTTCAGATCAATGTTTGCACGTACCTCTTTTTGAATAAATTTCTTACTTTATAAGTTAATATTGAATTGAAAATTCTTTAAAAAATCATTCATTTTTGTAAGAAATATCTTAAATTATTTTTAAAATATCACGTTAAATAGTAGCCAGTATAACTTTTTTTTTTAAAAAAAAGAGTAGTGTACTGAGCTTAAAGGCACCGTTTTAACGTGTATTTTATTAGACTTTGAAAAGTAAAAATATTGTAAATGAAAAAAAAATGTTGGTATATTCATTTTTAATAATAAAAATGATATTTTTATCTTTCCAAATATACCTTGTTGACATGGGGCTGGAACCATATAAATAAAAATAAATAATTATTTTTTAAAACAGATTTACGAAAGTCAGATAGTGCACGGATTAATAATAGAAAAATGTTTAAAATTAATCAGTGTTACTAAATTTAAACCTAAGCTTCATCATCAATAACAATATTATTCATACATAATGATAGAAAGAAAAACAAACAGAAATTGAAAAGAGATTATGTTATTGATTGTACCTTACAGAGTGACCATCAATGGTGAATCCAGGTCCATGATCTTGTTTGGGCTTTGGAGCAGAGGGTGGTTTCAGCTTGGAGGCTCTGTACTCAGTGCCCTCTGCCTTTGGCAGTGCAACCACATATCGATCATTATAACCTACAATTTTCATATCGTCAAAGTCAACGAACATTTCCACCCCTTCCACGGGCCTCGCATGGAAATTAACAGTCCCATTTCTGTAATGGCACTTAATCTTCACAATCCTACTGGTCTTGGCTTCTCCAAACCACCCCAAAGTAAAGGCAATACACTGCACCTGAGACAAGTCATGGAGACCTCTCTTCCTCAGAGACTTCTTAAACGGTTCGTAACTTAGTGGTAACTGTGTTGCCTCCTCTATTTCGCCTAAGGTCAGTGTAGGGTAGCCATTTCCTTGGTAGACTTTGGTTGAGACGATGGAACGTTTGGACAAGTCCACTATGATTTCGTGGGACTGCTTTTGGGACCTCACTATGACAAAGGCTCGACGAGGTGGTGGAGAAGATGGTTTGGGTTTAGCTTTGGGGTTTGAGGATTGCCATGAAAGGATTTTGACCTTGTCGGGTTCTTCCAAACCTACGTAGTTGAAAGTGGGTTTGTGATTGGTTGGGTATTCCTTTTGGACTATGGTTTGAACACGGCTGATCTCAGAAGGGGTAAGAGGGTCAAATCCGAGAGGATCACTGCATTCTGCAAAGCTCCAAAATAGCACCACAATTGATAACAATGTCACCTTCATGGTTGCATCCATTGTTATATTGTGATCAAACTCTAGGACACAGTTTGCTCTTTATATAGTGTAATGCATAATGGAGAAAAGGTATAGGGTGTAACGATTGACAAATCAAATCAGAAATTAATTTCATGGTAGGGAGTTAATATGAAAGATATAAAAGAGGAAGGATGATTTGAGACTTCATCAACCACTTGATAATCCACAATTAACTACTTGATAATTGATAATCCACAATTAACCACCTGATAATCCATACCTAGAGGTAACATGATCATTGAAAAAATAAATTTTTGTATTTGAAAAAAAAAAGAATTGAACTTAAGATAAGTGTAAATAAAAACAAGCAGTATATAGTATGAATGAAGCTGTTATTATTATTATTATTATTAACTTGGGAAATACATTTTATAAAATAACAAAATAATGTTAAATTTAATTTTAATTTTAATTTCTAATTTGTAATTTTAGTTTTTTTATCCTCAAACATATAATTTTTTAATTAATTATTTAAATTAATTTTATGTTACCTGCAATTTATACTTGTTAATAAAGACAAGATAATGTTACTTAGTATGAATTTTAACATTTCAACTATGATCATATCCTAAAAGTCAACAATAATTTGTAATCATGAAAAACTTATTAAAAAGAAAATTAATATAAATTATTTTTAATAATATATAAAATTCACAATAAAGGATATTCATTTCAAAAATATAAATCGAAATATAGTAGGGAAAAAAATAAAAATAAAATAATAAAATCATAAAAAAATGGTCTATATGAATTAAAAAAGTAACATCTTTTTTAAATAATTTATATTATAAATATTTTAAATGTTTCCTTTTATATAATTAAATTTCTTATTGCAACATAACGTCGTTATAATGGATAATTTATTTAATTATTTTAATTTTCATAATGAATAAAATTACAATATATTTATATAGGTGTAATTATCAATTATTTTTAAAGAACATATAATTTTAAATAAATTTAGAAAATATGTTTTCACAATTCTTTGTGTACATATACTTTGAAAAAAAAAATTAAGTAATGAGCAACTAGTGAACTCCATTTTTGTTTTCCCTTTCAAGTGAGGGCAATTCCCATTATAGTATAATAAGGTCCTTGGAATTTATTCTTATTGCTTTCAACTGGGGGCATTTCTTTTCTAATTTAATTTGGGACCAATAATTTTTAATTAATGTACTTCTTTCCTTTTTAAATTGTAGAATTTTAGAACAGTTTTGAATTTGACGTTCATCCAAGTTGATCAACAAGGAGAAGAGGGTGCATGTAATTTTATTTTAAGTATTTTTTTTATCTCAAAAAGGTAATATTGAAGGGCTATTGCGTTAATCCTCAGCTAGAATGTCCTTATATAGTTGTTAATTCTATTTAATTTTATATTTTAATTCTCAAAAAAATAAATAAATAAACATCCCTACCCTTATAATCCTCCCCACAAGAGAACTCCCTCTTATAATAAAAGTAAAAAGTGTGAAGTAATATACTTATTGGTTCATATCTTAAAAGCCACAGTTATGATTAAAAGAAAGTACTTAAATGATAGCATGTGTATGCTTAACTATACTTTCTTTCAAACCGGGCAATTGACTTTAAAGCAATATAAACACTTGTTTATCACTTTCAACTAAGACAGCAATTCTCTAGTAATTCATTTCGTGCTGTTTTCCCTTGCACGTTATTACTAGCATTTATGTTTTGAAATTTTAGGATTTAAGAATGATTTTGAATTTCATACTCGTATACCAATTGTAAAATACAAGGAATATTAATGAACCACCTAATCTTATTAAATCATACTTTTTGTGTTTTGGACATTATAATCCTTCTATATTTTTTTTATTCTAAGGAGAAAGTTAGGATAAAACTAACATGTTAACCTTATCGGTTTTATAATAATTTCATTGGTGTGGTTAAGTTATTATTTGAATTTGTGATTTTTATGTTTAGGTGTTTTAAATTTTTTTAATTCAATTAAATTATAATATTTGTTAAATAGAGTCAATTTTATCATTTCATTAAATTGACATTTAAATAATTTTAAAGTGTAACATATCAAACTTTGTTTTATCTTGTACTTTAGAAATGTGATTAAATTGACATTAAAATAGTTTGAAAATGTAACATATCAATCTGTTCTTCTACTTTAGAAATGTGATGTGAAATATGATACCTTCAAGTCAGAGTTAACATTAATTTAATAGAAAAATCAAATTAATTCTATTTAATAAATATTAATACTCACGAATAATAAAATCATATACCTAAAAATTAAATTACTAATGAAGTCTTAATATAATAATGATGACAAACACCTTAATCTTAAACAATTTTATTTGTTTTGACCAACTAAAAAATAAAACAATATCATAATTAAATTTAAGATGTTAAAAATTTTAAAAATTATTTTAAAGTAGTCAATAACTATATCTATTTAATAAAAAGAAAAATATTTTGAAAAAAAAATTATAGTAAAAACATTTCCAAACACTGCACAAAAAAACAAGCATAAGTTTAAATGATGTCCACACTAACAAAAATAATATTTGAAAAGGAGTATATTATACATTGATAAAGAACAAACCATGATAAAGTCTTAAGTGGGTACAGGAATGTTTAAAATTTGGTTGAGTGGAATGAAATGGGTACCACTTAGTGTTGAGAAGTGCAGTTAGGCCATTGCAGAGGCTTTGGGTGATCTTGTTTTAAGGACTGGGTTGCTCTCGAAGAAATTCGTTGGCTTTAGTTCAAACCCTCCACTCAATGTCGGCATAACTGGAAAATCTTCTTGGCAAGGAACATGATGAAATCCCATCACGTACCACAACACTATATCCTTCTTCTCAATCTCCCTGTCCCTGCTCGTTCAATTCACAACGTCAAATATGTGCCATTTTCATTCAAAAAAACCTAATTTTTTCGGAAGAAATTGAAGCGTGGTAAGCAACTTAACACACCTGGAACTCCAAACACCAATAGTATCATCACCTCTGCTACGATCCACATATGACCCTGCTGCCCATTTCTCAGATTTGTTGTATGGTGTGACCCATACATCGTAATTGGTGAAGCCACCTCTAATTTGAGGATAATCATCCTGAAGCAAAAGTGGGTGCGCCACAGGACCTGGAAGCAAACGGTACCCAATTTTATTTCCTTGTTTTGTCCTTCTATTAGGATTCACCACTAGTAGCTCTGATGCCTTTAAACCCAGGTTGATTCTCGCATCAGCTTCTGTTTTTGCCGTTTCACTCACAACCGTCCAACGACTCTTCCTTGGTGTGTTTTCATCTTTCACTTTCACTGTCTCTAACGTAGACTTCACAAAGGAGTTGACTTCCCCGTCGATGTCAAGGTCAAGATAATAGGTGAAGAAGTGATCATGGTAGATACCAATGCTATTATCTGCTAGCAGTGTGCCGTATATGTCCTCTTTTATTTCATCTGTGTGGGTGTAAGTCCCTGCCTTAATCCCTAGTATCCCAGTAAGTCCAACCTATTTTTAAAATATAACATATAGTTTGCTCAAAACAGTGGGTAATCACAAGTTTAATGTAAAATATAAATCATGATTTCAATATTTGTCTATTGGTTACTCTATTTTAAACTGCTGATAAGAAACAACTCTGTAATTTGTTTCAGTTTTCTATTTAAAGGACATTAAGGTTCATAGTAATTTTCGCACAAATAATTTTTTTATTTATTTTTAAAAAAAAAGTATGCACTGATATCCTTTTTAAATAAAAAGACAATTTTTTCCCCTAAATCGACGGTTAACAAATAGCTGCTGCCTAAACGTCGCATTGATTGACGACAAAATTGAAGAGACTCCTACGAAAGGAAATGAATACTTCAAATTTCAGACAAGGCGGCGTATAAAACATTTAAAATGAGAGTGCATTGAATCATACCCCAAATTTGATGCTTCCACTTGGCTTAAATTCCCAATCTATAACATAGTCGTAGTTGCCGACAGTTGAAACTATTCTGACCACTAGGCTAACATCTGATCTGACCTCAGTTATCTACCAAAAAGAACAGAATATTTATGAACTGAAAAAGAAAATGAAGGTAGCGAAAAAATAAAGAAAATGTACCACTTCATTTGGGATTGCAATTTCAGTGTGACGCCACATGATATCACCAGCATACTTTTCAAATATGCAGAAGGCATTAGTTATCTTTACGGGAGAACCATCTGAAGCAGCATAGTATGCATCTATGAATGCAGCATTGGGAGGGCAATCGGTGAAAGGTTGTAGTGAAGACATTGACTGTCCAAACCCATATTCACCACAGTCAAAGTATGTCGTGTAATACCATTCCTCAGTTGGGTCTTGGTATGGCACAAACAACTCTGATATGAATCCTCTGTATAGTACCCGACGGCGTTTCTGCTTTTCAACATCAAAAATTGAAGCTAGAGAAATGATTGGACCAGCCTTAATGTCAAATCCTACGTGAAAATCCCAATTGCCCCAACTGATTGCACAAAATGGTTAATGTCATCGTTAATGTTTCTTCAACTTCTTCCTGGTAACCATATAAATAAATAACATACATTTCCGCTTCAAACGCAGAATATTAGAAAATCACGGTGGCCTTTTACATGAATTTTTCTTCGACATTGTATTTATTTTTTTCAAAATTTTGTTATACGAATTGTTGCATCAATATCAAGAATCAAAAGCGTTTTACATATTATCCGTTAAATTGGTTCTTACCTTAGCCAATGGCCAATACTTGAAAGAAAACGGAAAGAAAACGACACCGTTCCTAACGTATCGCACAGGTTGCATCCAATTGATGTGGAAAAAGATTTCATGTAAGTATGTTTTCTGAATCGTGCTTCTCCACATTTTAGTTTTTAAATTTAAATAATAATATAGGTTTTTTAACTCAATTAGGTTTATTTATTTTTCACAAGTCAAAAGAGATTTTGAAATTTCGATATGGATTAATTTTAATTTCGATTTACTAAAATTGTACTCATCAGGTTGAATCTATGATAAGTTATGTTGGTTTACTAGCCCACATAATTATTATTTTGTGTTTTAATATTATTAGTTAACATTCTTTTTTATTATATTGTGAATAAATATAAAAAGATCTTTCAAGAGAAAAAATAGTGTGAATTTATCTGTTCAAGACTCTTATAGATGGATAAATGATATAAAAAATATCAATGTTCGATATTTATTTATTTTGTTTGTTGTGTTTGTTTTTAGATTATATTTAGAGTTTAAAATGATTTTTGATTGTATTGTATTCTTTTGATTTTAAATTGATTATAGAGTTTAACCGTAATTTTGAATTAAAATTTATATAGATTTGAATTACAAAAAAATTATTATTTTTTCTAAAATTAAAAAAAAAATTAATTTAGTGAATTAGTAAACTAATCTATTTAACCTATCAACTTAAGATGGATTAGGTCTCCAATTTTTTTCAAATCATTAATAAATAAATTGGGTTAGATTTATTTATTTCATATGAAATATAAATATGAGATAAAAGTTCTTTGATTTATTTATATGTTAATATGTTAATATTCTTTATACTACAATATCTCAATATGAGATATATCCTTGGTACACTTTCCTATATTAATTTATTTAGTTCCTAAGTTAGCTATGTTGTTATGTTGTTCATGTAGGTGAAAAGTTTTGTATATACTTTTAGCATTGACCAGATTCAATAAGACATAACATTACCAGAAAACTTTATATGTGACATGTTTTGACATAGAAAATACTATTAATTTATCAAAAATATTTAATATAATTGAGTTTAAAAAATTATATTAATTTATTTTTAAAATTAAAAAATGAAATTATATTAAAATTTCACGAATTTAATTCTTAAGTTAAAATTTAAGTTCTAAAAACCTTTTTAACCTATCAGAAATAATCTTGTCACCATTATTCTAATAATATGTCTACAGTTGCCTGTATAAAAGATTAATAATGTAAAATGTTATTATATTATCTTTTGTTCTTTTCATGCTGGTATTCGTTTATCATTAAATGACACACAATCCCGACAAAACGCATATTGTTGGTTAAAATATAGTTAATTGATAATGCCAAAAATTATAATATAGAAATAAAAATGTTTATTTAACAATTTCTTTTAATAATATTTTGACAACATGCATGTAGTGATTTTTAATTGATTTGTTTCAAATATTTTTTTAAAAGCAGATTAATAAAATAATGATAAGAAATATACTAAAAAAGTTATTAATATATTAAAAACCTTTTACATATATAATTTTTTATATTTATTATATATTATTATTATTTATTTTTTACTTTCTTTTTTTCTTTGAAAAATATAAAATTTATTCTTTTATAATTATTTCATCGTTATATTTTGTATTAAATAAATGTGAAAGTGTTATCGTATCATTATTCAAATATTAGGTGCTTTTCATGGTATTAGTTTATTATTGAATCAAACCAGATCCCGACAAAGAACGCATATTTTCTGCCTGCCCACGTTTCAAAATGAGGATGACGTCACTAAGTGTACTAATTATTGGTTAAAAAATAGTTTTTGATAATACCAAAAGTTTTTTCTTTTTCAAAAAATGCACTTGATTGAAATGAATCACGAAGAAGGAAGAAGTGCGTGAAGAAAGGAGGAAAATAAAATCCAAAAAACTAACGGTACCTGACGGAATGGCCTTCAATGGTGAATCCAGGTTCACTGTGTTGCGTGACTGCAACAATTCCCTTAAGCTTTGGACCAGGGGGTGGTTTCAGCTTAGAAGCCCTGTATTCAGTACCCTCTGCTTTTGGCACTGGAATCACGTATCTATCATCGTAGCCTACAATTTTCATCTCATCTAGGTCAACCACTGCAGCCACCCCTTCCAAAGGCCTCGCGTAAAAATTTGCAGTGCCATTCGTGTAGTAACACTTAACCTTCACGTTCCGTTTGCTCTTGGCTTCTCCGAACCATCCAATAGAGAATGAAGCACACAGAACCTGAGACGCGTTCAGACCCCTATTCCTCAAAGACTCCTTAAACGGTTCGTAGCTGAATGGAAGCTGTGACGCCACGGTTTGCTCGCCGAAGGTCTGCATAGGGTACCCGTTTCCTTCGTACACGTTCTTTGAGACGATGGAAGGAGTGGACAAGTCCACTGTGATCTGGTGAGAGTGTTTTTGGAACCGAACTACGACGAAGGCTCGACGAGGTGGTGGAGAAGATGGTTTGATTTTGGGGTTTGAGGATATCCATGAGAGGATTTGGGACTTGTTGGGTTCGTCCAAACCCACGTAGTTGAAGATGAGACTGTGGTTGGTGGTTTTTGAGGTTGGGTATGATTTCTGGACTATGGTTCGGATATGGTTGAGCTCTGAAGGGGTTAGAGGGTCAAGTGGGTGAGGATGGTTGCATTCTACTTCACAGCTCCAAAAGACCAATACAGTGAGGAGTGTCACTTTTGTCGTTGCATTCATGACTCTCCTCCTCATTATCAGTACCCCTTTTTGTTCTTACTAATTTTTCATATAAATCATTGGTTTCCCTTCACTTTATGTAACGTAGCCTTCAATTCATCTTTCTTTTTCTTTTTCTTTTCTTTATATTATCTTAGGAAAATGTTTCCTTAAGAATTTTTTAACAATTTTTTTACGACAATCTATTTTGTTTAGTATGTGATGGTTGATTTCAAATATAGGAATCAATTAAATATAAAACGTAATATAGCAGTGAAAGGTTGTTAAAAAAATTGTTATCATGTCCATTATCTCGAAACTACGTGGAACCTACTAGATTTCTATTTTTATACAAAACCAGTCACTCCACTTTATTTTTTAAACTCTCTATTTTCGTCTTCTTTTCCAAACTTTTCGTCGTACTTTTTTTAAAAAAATATTATTCTTACCCAAAAACAAAAACATGACGAATACAATTGATGGTGAGATAATAAAATAAAAGTAATTCATATTAATTTCAAACCATTGAACCATTAAAGTCAAACAATGTGAAATGTAAAAGTGGGTAATAATAACAATAATTATTTTTACATTTATAAAAATGTTTTTATTTCTTGTTATTTTTAATTTTAAAGTTAAATAAATATTATTATACAGTAACATACTATATAAGAATAATGCAAAAATCAATAATATTTTTTAGTTGGCTTACTTGAATAGTAACGGAATTCTATTTGTTATTTTCAATGCTATGATATGTCGTGAGCCTGCAAACATTTTATTCATATTTAATTGATTGTGATTATCAAAGAATTGAAATTGCGATATATATTTATTTAAATGTAAATATTTAAAAATTAATGTTTAACTAATTAAGTGATTTGATCTCTGTGGATAAAAACTCAACCTTAATAATATCATTTATAAACTCTTAATCTGACTGCAACAACTTGCATAAAGTATCTATTTTATTTATGTGTACATTTTATTTATATTAAAGTAAAATAAAAATATTTGTATTGATCACTTAGCTTGTGTTCACTTTAGAAGATTGATTTGGGGAGAATGAGTGGATGGATTTAAGTTCATTTTAGAAGATTGATTTGGAAAGAATGAGTGGATGGATTTGAGAGTGAATTAGTTGTTGTTTGTTTGAGAGGATTTAGAGATGAACGAGAGTGGATTTGGAAGTAAAGTTTACAAAAATTTGTGTCGAATTTGACTGATGTGATAGATAAAAGAAATTGTTTAATTAATAGAAATTAAAGATTACCAAAATATCCTTAGTAATAAAAATAATATAAAATTGTAGTTATTAATATTATATATAATTTTAAAATAGTATTATAAGAAGATAAAAAAATAAAAATTAATTTTTAACATAAAAAAATTGTATTATTATTATTTTATTATTATTATTATTGTTATTATTATTAATAATATTATTTTATTATATCATTATTTTTATTATATATATTATAAAATATTGATCGAAACAATAACATTGTACTGTGGCTTAAGATTTTCATAAAGTAGAAAAATATTTATGTAAAGTTAATTAAGATTTTCATAAAGTAAAATGATATTTATGTAAAGTTAATTAATAAACACAGTAGATACCTCCAAAACTTCTCTCTTTCTTGAAGATTCATTCTTTCAAATCATCTCTCCCAATTCTTCACAAGCTGAAGTGAAAAATCACTTTTTCCCCCAATTTCTTACAATTTCATCTTCTTCAACAGTACATCAATGAAAGTGAACACACCTTAGTATTGTATGAACAGTAATTCAACGGAAGTGAACACACCTTAGTATTGTATGGTGTACAACAATTTTGCCTAAAATATTAAATAATGATTCAATATTAAAAAAACATTAGATGAGATTTTAGTGCAGTATGGAGAGACCTACCAAAAAAAATAGTGTAAGATCTCAAAACAAGATTTATAATTTACATCATTAGAAAAAGAAATCATAATTAATTTGCTAAGATAAAAGGTAAATTACACATGAAATGGTTAAAAATAAAAATCAAACTAACATATTTATAATTCATTATTTATTTTAAAGAGACTAACATTAATTTTAAGATAAATAGGAAATTGTGGAGCCGCAAATACACCAGTATTTTTATTTTACTTTTGTATTGTTTGTGCGGTTAAATCACTATGATTATAATTAAAATTTTAAAATGAAAAAACGTAAGATTGATTAGAGAAAAGACAAAATCTCACATGAAAAGTTCAATGATGAAAAACCTTATTCGATATTTTTATTCTTCACGAATTTCAAACTTTATAACTAATTAAACTCGTATTTTTGTGTCATCACATTTCAGTTGTCACTATAATTACAATTTTAAACATCGAATATAGATAGGGAAAATTAAGATTCATTGAGAGGAAAGAAAAATCTCACGCAAAAAAAAAAAATAATAGTAAAAAGTCAGAATAAAAAAAATCCGTACGCGGATTGTTTATACTCACGTAATCACATCCATTAACTGTGATTGTAACTTTAATTTACGTTAAACTTTGAGTAAAATTGAAAGTTTAGATTATTATCTAAATATCGAACACGATATTTTATGATAATTTGGTACTATTATTTTAACATCCCAACAATTTTTTACAGATACTTTACATCTATTATTTAATCTTCTAATCTTTCTCTATTTTATAAATTCAATTTTTTTTTAATGAAAATAATACCCTTAGAAATGAATTATCAACTGGTCCAAGTGAAGGTATTAGAAAAATATTTTCCTTTCATTTAATAAAATCTCAAATTGACATTTTTATTCAATACGATCTTTTCTAATCCTCATTCTCTACAACTTTAACATCTTTAAGCTAAAACAAAATCAACACGACAGAACTAATTAACTTGAATAAAACTACCTTATTTTAAGCTAAAAATTTCTTATCTCCACCAACATGGTAGATGGCACAGAAAAGAATCCTTAAAACCTCTAAAGTCTCAACGAAAGGTCCAATGAATTACCACTAATTATATCACACTTGAAAAATCCATTGTTATTTATGGGTTTATCCAGCAAGTTGATATATGGCTTAGTTCCATCAATTGAAGAAGTCTTCATATCTCTTTGGTGGATCAGCGGAGAAGGAAACAATGTCATTTTGTTAACACTGTTCCTGTGAAATGACATAGCTGAAGGTGGACCATGAAATGGTTGTGAAGTAGCAATCACGGGTTGGCTAGCATGAGAAAATAAGTTTGTTCTCGGTCTAGGCATGAACACAGGTTGCAGCGGTGATGTCTGGAAAACTGTGTTGTTAAAGTTTCTTTTTTCCTGCATCATGGTTGGCCTAGGAAAATTGGGTCGCAAAGGGTTGGGAATGATTTCCCTTTGAGAGTTGACATGGTTTGGTGAATAAAGGCTTCTCAGAGTAGAGTTTTGTTGAGAAAAATGAGACTCTGTGTGGGCTATGAATGCTTGAAAGTCTGGGGAAACATGGTTGCATAATTTGCATGCAACGCCATTTTGGTGAGGACGATGTCCATAGTTCAAACCAGCTGGCTCAAAGCTCATCTTGTTGAAATTCATGGACAAACAGAAACTATAACATGAATATTTTTAGACACTCAAATCAGTCTTTTTTATATGCCAAATTCTCCATTCGCATTAATTGTATAAATTAATAATTGAAAATACTAACTGCAGCTCTTAAGTATTATTAAGAAATAAAGAAATGGGAAGTTTTGTTTTATTGAATACAGTCCCATGGTTTTCAATGCAGCTCTAGTGTGGTTTTGAAAAACATTAAAGTTATTAATTTCTTAATCATTGTGCTTGATAAGAGCTTTTTAAAAAGATTATTATAATAATAATATTTTAATCATATATTACATAGGGTCAAAATAAAGAAGTCACGGATATATAATAAGTAGAATTTTATATGTTATTAGCATAAAAGAATTTGTGTGCCTTATCAGGTACAGTGCGTATGAAGAGTGCACTGTTATCACTTCAATAATTTATTTATTTATTTTTTTCCATTTTCAATTATACACTCTACAACACATATTTAAGTGAAATAAATAATAATATGTACTTGCACTAAGTGTCTCACTAAAAGTAATTATACTAGGAAATTTTTAATGCACCTTATTAAATATTAATTGTTTAGAAACTTTGAATAAATATTCATAATTTCAATATAGCAATAATAATGTTCATATACGTATATTTTAAGAACTACAAAAGCATAAAATTCATAATAAAATTATTCAATTGAATAACTAAATTAAATTAATCCAATAATTTAATATTTAATATTTAGCTGACGTTCATACTGCGATTTCTTTTGTCTTTTCAGTTAAAACTCATTACGCAAAAATATTAACATTAATTGAATAATTGTACAAAATTCTTACATTTATCTTTAATTTATGAAAAAGATATTAATTAATCTTATACTTTTAAAATATTATATATTTATTTTAATTAATATTTTCAACATAAAATTATTGATTTTTTTTATATAAAATTAGGCCTAATTTTAACCACAAAGAATCTTTCTCAAGTAGGATAGAACTTATATAATTAATAAGCCATTTGAAATTTTAATTAATTAATATTAAAAAAGTTCATTGTTTGCTTAGATAACATTTTTCACTTTAATAAATTGTTTATTTGTTTAGTTATGTATCTTTCTACTCCTAGTCTCTAACAACAAACGTTTATATTAATTGAATAATAGTTCAATATTTTCCTATTTATCTTTTTATTTATTAAATGAAAAAACATTAAATTAAAATAAGTATTTTGCATTTAGAGTCTTGCTAAAAGTAATACGTGTATATACTACATAATATTTAATAAAACTTATTAAATATTTTAGAGCTATTTAAAATTAAAACAAATGTTTTAATTTAATAGAGTAATAATAAATGTTTGTATGATACATATTGAAATATACTATATTTCAGTCAAAATATTTTAATATATAAAAATGAGGGAAATCAAGTCATATCTTTGGATAACTCTTTAAATTTATATTACATTATTAAACTAGTCTGTTCAATATTTTATATTAAGTTAAGCATAATGTACGTTAAATTAGATAAATTTGACGTATGTAACGCAATCTTGTAGGTAGTATTTAATTATCTTATTTAAAAATTATTTTTAAATGTATTAAATTGAATTTATGTGGCGAATATGCTGCAAAAAAAAAAACAATTAATGAAGTATCAAGCTATTTTAAATATTTATCAATACTTATAGGCTTGACCTACTCAATATTTGGTTTAACAAGTAAATTAATAAATGCAGACAGAGTTATTTAACATATTTACATCCCTGGTAATGGTCTAACTCGACTTAAAATAAAAAAGTAAATGTCACCTTATACAAAATATTCAATAGTTTTATATAGAAAATATTAAATTAAAAGTAAATACAATATTTTTATAATATAACAACTTTTTCATTTAATAAATATAAAAAAAAGATAAAGATGATGGAAAACGGTGATTATTATGTAATTAGTATAAATATTTAAAGTGTATTATTAATTAAATGTTAACATATTCAATAGATGAATTGAGTGAATTTAATATTTTTAAAAAAATTTAAATATCTATATATGAATAAAAGAATTGTTACTGTTGTCTTTAAATTTTGAAAATATCAAAATTTACTCACTCAGATTATAGTTTATGATAAATCAATACCATTTATCTTATTTACCTTTTAAATTCTCTCCTGCTTAGCTACATTGAAGATTATACATGGATTGATGCTACATAATTTTGTTATAGGCGAACATAACAGTAGTTCACTGTTTATAATTGGGTATGTGTTTTGTATATATAAACAATAAAAAGGTTGAAATGCCTTAAATATCTTATTATAATGTAAAATTATTTACTATTGATAAAAAAAAGTGCATTCTGATACACTTTAAAGTCAATTTTTCATTATTCTAAAAAGTTTTCTTTATTATTCAACTTTCATGTGTAATATGAATTTGGCCACTCGGTAGATACATTACCATGTCATATGCTAGCTCAATCATCAAAGTGAGCTTAATATATATATATATATATATATATATATATATAATTCGTATTTTTTAATTATATTTGTATTTTATTATAAATTAATTGAATTAATATATAAGAGAAAAACAATGAAAATAATAAAAAATAATTTAAAGTTAGTAGTAGAAATTATAAATATAATAAAAAAAATAAAAAAAATAAAAAATTTATGAAAATTTTATATAAAACATTTCAAACTAACGATTAGTTAATAATTATATTTTTTAAAAGTAATTAATAATCAAATTATAAAGAATTAAATGGAATAAAAATTGTATATAAAAAAGAAATATCTCTTTATTTATATTTGTGAAAATAATAAAGTTGTAATCATAAAAATAAATAAAAATAATTTTAATAATTTAATCATATATAGTTTTTGAAAATTAGTTAAATTTAAAAAATGATTAAATTTAAAAAATCAGTTACATTTAAATAAAATAGTAACTTGAAGGTATAAGTAAAAAAAAATGAATGCGAAAAAAAAAAAATATATATATATATATATATATATATATATATATATTTTCGTTACCCATAACACCTCAGAAAGACAGTCGGACAATCCCTTTTTGAACTAACCTTAAAACATCTCTCTAAAACAACTAATAACTCTCTACATACGCAAAGCAAAGCAACTTATCAAAGTTACCACATTAACAATTATTAGTACATGACCAAAAAGAAAACTCACCTTCAAAATGTGTCGTCTTAAATAAGTGGTCTTCTGTGTATAAAATTTGTCACATCCATTATAACATAAATATTAAGACCACAAATTCAACATAAAAAATAATTGAACTAATACATTAGCCTGCATACTGGTCTTGGCTTGCCCCACACAGAAAAGTGTTTCATCCTACACTTCCAACATCTCATCTTACATCTCCAAAAATTCTATTTTTAACCTTTTAACCTCTCATCCTTATCATTATCTTACACTTTTAAATTAAAATATTAAATTAAATTAAATAATTATTAAATTTAATTTAATATTTTAATTTAATATTTTAATTTAATATTTTAATTTAATATATTTAAATATATTATTTTTATTTTAATTATTATTATTTTATATTTTTAATAAAACTATTATAAAAATATAAATTATATTTTAATAATTATTAAAATATAAATATAATAAATAATATTATAATTTTTATTTAAATTCAATATTTATTAAATTTTAAATAAAAAGCAAAAGTGTTAACATATTTTGCGGATTTTAAACATGTTTTTAAAATTTGGTTTTTATTTAAAATTTAATAAATATTTTATTTATTTTAATATAATTTAATATATTTGAATATATTAAATCAAATTTATTATTATTATTATTTATTATTATTATTAATATTATTTTTATTATTTTATTTTTATGTTTTTAATATAACTATTATTATAATATAAATCATATTTTAATAATTATTAAAATATAAAATTATATTAATAATATTTAAATTTTAAATTAAATTAAATTATTATTAAGACGGTGAAGAGTGTTTTTAATAAGAGAAAGAAATAAATGGAAAAATATTTATTAGTTAAAGTTGAAAGTTTTGAAAAGGTCAGAGATATAGAATGAAATGTTAAAAGGTTAAAAATATAGAATGAAATGTTAAAAGGTTAAAAATATAATTTTTGAAAATGCAGAGTTTGGAGGTGCAAGGATGAAACGTAGAGACATCAGCGCAAACGGGCCACACTAAAAGTTTGGGCGGCTACTTCCTGCACCACGGTTTTTTGTTCCCGAATTCCCATAAACTTTTATATCCCATTTTACCCTTAGATTAAAAATTTAATAAAACTTATAAAACCTAATTTCACAATTCCTTCTCCACTCCATCAGATACGTGACCTCTACTCCGTTGCGTGGGCATATTCATCTTCTCCAAGAGCATAGTCCCCTTACTCCTCATCCCGTTCTACTGGCTCCAGCACGGTGAGGGTGGTGGTTGAGTTTTGATATATATATATATACTTCTCACAGTTGAGTTTTGTTGTAATGTCATGAGACACAGTGTTGACTAAGAATGCCTGAAAGTCTGACAAAACATGGTTAGAAAATTTGGCACACAAAGCCATTTTGGCGAGAATGTTGTGCATACTCTTATGTTGTTGAAATTCATGGACAGTTTAGACCCTCAAATGGTTGTTAAAATTGTTTATACGCATTAATTGAATAAATTAATGATTGAAAATACTAACTAGAGTCTTAAGTACTATTAAGAAATAAAAATTTGGATTTTTTTTTTATTGAATAAAGTCGCCGTAGTCTTCAATGCAGCTTCTGCGTGGTTTTAAAAAACAAGTAAAGGTATTAACTTCTTAATCAATGTGCTTAGTAAGAACCTTTTAAAAATATTAATAGCAATTTAATTGGTATATTTTGAGAATATATATTACTTTTCTAAATAAGGACACGCATTTGACCTTTCAGAAAACTATGGCTAAAAAAATAGAGTATCATTATTAAATAATTTTTATATTATTTTTTACATAACACATTAAGTGATAGGGTGAAAATAAAATGTCACTGATATAATTAGAATTTTATATTTTGTTAGCATAAAAACATCTACTGCCTGATCAAGGACAATGCAAGTGAAGAGCACTATTCACTTCAATGATTTATTTATTTCCATTTTCAATTATATTCTCCCTAATACATATTTATATGAATTAAATAATAATTTAACATTTTCCTAATTTTCTTTTTATTTATTAAAAATAAAAATATTTACTTACAGGAAGTGTCGTACAAGTGATTATACTGGGTCACTTTTAATGCACCTTAGACATTTTTAATCATTTAGAAACTTTGATTAAAAATTCATAATTTCACTTGAACAATAATAATGTTCTTATCCTACATATGTATGTCTTAGAAGTTCAAAAGTATAAAATTCTAAATAAAGTTATTCTATTCAACAACTAAATTAAATTAATCAAATAATTAAATATTTAATATTTTCTATACAAAATAATTGATTTTGTTTTCTATGAAATTGCGCATGATTTTCAGTAGATAGAATCTTTCTCAAGTAGGATAGAACTTATATAATTAACAAGCCATCTGAAATTTTAATTAGTTAAATTTAAAAAGTTCAACCTATCTGATTAGATATATGGTTCTAGCAAAAGATAGAGCTTGTCACTTTAATACATTATTTATTTATTTATTTGGTTATATATCTTTCTACTTACAACAAATAGTTATGTTAATTGAATAATAGTTCAATTTTCCTATTTATCTTATTCATTTATTATATGGAGAAGTATTTAAATAAAACAAGTATTTACATTTAGAGTCTTGCAAAAAGCAATGTGTATACTTTGGAATATTTAACACACCTTATTAAATATTTTAGAACTGTTTAAAATATAAAAAATGCTTTCAATAGAGTAATAATAATTAAATTAATTTTAAAAAGAGATGAAATATAAATAAGAAATTATAAAAATGCGAGTACTTATAAGAATTATCTATTAGGGTAAAAACTTGTAAAAATTTAGTATGAACTGATAAAATCACCAGATATAATGAATTTTATTTAAATTAAAGTAAGAATATCAGTGTATTGCTTACAAAAAATGACATGATTTGTCACCCAACCTATTCAACCAACTTAAAAATATGTTGAATCTTTGAATTTCTTATTATTTAAACCTGTTTTTAAATCGTGTATTAAAATATGCCAATTTTTTTTTTAAATAATAAAGGTCATGATGTAAAATATGATTTTAATATTTATTTTTTAAGATTTGAAAGTGTGTATTAAAACACAATCTCAATTATTCTTTTAAGTTGAAATTGTATTCAAAACGTCACTTCAACTTTATTTATTTTTTAAATCATGTTTTAGAACATTACATGTTTTTCAGATTAAAATCGAAGTTTTTTAAAATATGAGAAACGATGCATGCAAAATGTACTCTAAAACAGGTGTACATGTATAAGTTTGAATTTAGTATGAAAAGAATAGTAATTTATGTTAAAATTATCAAATACCTCCAAATTTCAATTTTAAAAGTTTGAAATAGATTTTAAATTAACATTGAAAACAAAATAATAATAATAATAATATTATCTTTCAAAAATAAGTAATTGCTATAATTTAGGGAGAGATTTTAGTGTTCTCAGCCATTTCTTCTTAATTATAACAAACTTTGGTTTTTTCACCTCCATCATATTTATGATATGTATATAAATGAGTAACATTTTCTTTCACCGTTGTTATTTATTTATTTTCATTACTTATATAATCTATTATTTATTTTTATTTTTGTCCACTTCCCTCCGATGGGTGGCAATTGCTTTTTAACCCCAAGGCAAAAGGTGGAATACGGCAAGGACTCCATTTATTTTATTTGAAAAAGCGCATCATGGATGTTGATGGCAGAACTCAACCCTTGTGTGGGGCCTTCAGCACCACAAAATACAAGACTAGAGAAAAATATCTTAGGGTTGAGAGTTGCACTTGGGGAAACGCATAGGTTTTGGAGTTTTGGCTTTAAGAACCGGATTTCTCTCAAAGAAATTGGTTGGCCTTATCTCAAATCCACCACTCAGTGTTGGCATAATAGGATAATCTTCCTGACATGGCACATGATGAATCCCCACCGTATGCCACAGAACTATATCCTTATTTTCAATGCTCCTATTCCTGCATTACAATAACATTCTCAATTCGATAACAATCACACTCATAATTATACACATTCAATTCAATTATTCAAAAAGTGTATATACCTCAGACTCCAAACAGCTAAAGTGTCTTCTCCTCTGCTCTGATCAGCATATAGCCCCCCTGCCCATTTCTCAGACTTGTTATACGGTGTTACAAACACATTATAATTGGTGAAGCCACCTCTTATTTGTGGATAATCATCACTGAGCAAAAGTGGGTGAGCCACTGTTCCTGGGAACAAACGGTACCCTATCTTGTTTCCAGCCTTTGTTTGCTTATTGGGATTTACAATTGCTAGTTCAGATGCCTTCAAACCAACTTTGATTCGACCATCAGCCTCTGTCTTACCAATTTCACGCACCACAGACCAGTAACTTTTCCTTCGTGAACTCTCATCCCTTACTGTCACGGTCTCCAAATTGGTCTTCATAAAAGAGTTTGCTTCCCCATCAATGTCAAGATCAAGGTGATATGTGATATAATGATCATGGTGCACACCAATCGTGTTGTCTGACAGCAATGTGCCAAACACATTCTCCTTAATTTGATCCACATGGGTGTATGATGTTCCTTTGATACCCAAAATTCCTGTCAGACCAACCTGCCACGCACAAGCACAGAATCTGTTAGCATCAGAAAACATCAAATATTCACACATTGTATTTACTTAGTGCATCTACTAATTGTTTAAAGAGTTTATACATGTACTACTCATTGGATAAGATGAGAAATTCACATTGAAAATGAATGTATATCATACATACCCCCATTTTTATGGAACCACTTGGCTTGAACTCCCAATCTATGATATAATCATAGTTGCCCACAGTTGAGACAGTTCTCACCACCAGGCTCGCATCAAGCCTAACCTCCCTTATCTGCAAAGATCCAATTTATGAATACCTAATACTTTTAATAGCAAAAGTTTAGAAATTTAAAACACATAAGGGTGTACCACCTCCTCATCGTGGAGTTCTGATTCTGTGTGACGCCACATGATATCCCCAGCATACCTCTCAAAGATACAAATTGCATTAGAAATTTTGACTGGTACACCATCTTCTCCTGCAAAATATGCATCCAAAAATGCAGCATTGGCTGGGCAATCGGCCAAAGGTTCAAGTGACACCATGGATTGGCCAAACCCGAATTCACCACTGTCAAGAAAGGTCTTGAAGTACCAATTTGCAGTTGGGTCCATATATGGCACAAAGAACTCTGATATATATCCTCTGTATAACACTCGGCGATACCTTTGCTGTTGAAGATCATAAATCGATGCCAGGGAGATCATTGGCCCAGCTCGAACATCATATCCCACATGGAACTTCCAGTTTGCCCAACTGCTCGTATTTAATTGAAAATGTCAAAATTTATCAGTATTTAAACTTTAATTAACCTCATCTTTATAAAGCTATAAACCTATAAAAAATATTCATCTAGCATGCGGACGATTTTTATAAAGAATATTTTTAAAATACTATTTGTGATTTCTCTTCCTTGAAAATGGAAAAGTAAAAAGTATTTATCTTTTTCTTTTAAAAAAAAAACTTGTTATTTTAAAAAATATTATTATATATTGTTGAACCTTAAATCTAAATAGTATGATATATTTAATTTTAATGTTTTAAAAACATGTTATTTTTTGTACTATTAAGTTATGGTGTTATATTTCTTTAATAGTATTTATATATTGTTTAAATTTCATTATATTTTATTAAAATCGATTTTATCGGAACAATAATGAGAATTAATTAGTGCACTACTAGTCAGTTCCATTTTCAAAACATAAAATCTGATTGTAAAAAACATAGCACCTTAGGAATATATGAAGTAGGAAGAATGATATTATTTTCTTGCATATTTTAAAATGATCCGTGTATTACTTTGTAAAAAAAAAAGATAATTAAAGAATATTTATCAAACGAAACTATTTTTATAAAAAATAATAAAAATTGTAAATAAAGAAAAGATCAGAAAGAGTTTCAATTGAAGTACAAATAATATTTTCTTTGAAGAAAAGACGCTTGGATAAATACAACAATATCTTTATCAAGATACACTATTGAAACTAGAGTTGTGAAAATAATTAACTCGGTTCGATCCGACTTAGTTTATCATAGTTGATTATTTAGTAAGTCAATCAAACCTGACTCATTTATTAGTGAGCTGAAAAAAATTCGAACCCGACTCGATCCACCACAGGTTGGTAGGTTAAACGAGTTGATTCACTAGCTCACTTAATTATAAGTTTTTTTTAAAATAAAAAAAATTATATATTTTTTTTAAATTCAAATCTAAAGAAATTTCACTCTAAAATGATGTTAAACTTCAAAGACAATTCAAAATAAAATAAAAAATCATATCATTCAAGCGTAATCCAAAAACAAGCACAAAAGACAAACAAATAAGTTTTTAATATTGATAATTTTTGTATCACTTGTTCATGTATAATATCATAGTCTTCAATAGATAAATTTATAATATTTTTCTCTCTTCAAACATCTTTTTTTTATCTCATCTACAATATATTAAAAAAAATACTAACTAATAAAAATTATATTAGGTCGGTTGGTGAGTCAACCCGGCTCACCACGAGTTCAACTCGTGTAAGCCGAGTTCTAAGTGAGCCGGGTTAAAAACTAACCCACATAAAAAAAATTACATTTTTTTCAAACTCAACCCGGCTCACTAATTGAAACCAACAAAAAATCTCTTAATTTTTACAAAAGTTTTCTAAATTTTGTGAATACAAATAATTTAAAAGATAATATAAAATAAAATATTGAATATATATATATATATATATATATATATATATATATATATATATATATATATATATATATATTTATTTATTTATTTATGTGTGTTTTTCTCTTATTGATACATTGTATTTCTAGGTAGAAGAAAATAAATAATAGTAAATAATAACAAATTTAATTAAAATAAAATAACAAATTATTATAAATCTAATTAAAATAAAATATAAGAAAATTAAGAAATTTCATGTGCAAGTTTACCTATAAAATTAACCCTTCATAAAAATATAAATAATAATAGATAGCTTTTTTTTAAATTGCACTAAATTTCTTGGATATATATTAAAAAATAATAACTTTTGAAGATGTAAGTTGAATCTAGGATAAAATAGAAGTTGATTGTAACCCTTTAAAGAACCATGCAAATAAAAACCCTCAAATCAAAGTGACAGTGCTAAAGATGCGACCATATGAACTTATAACCTGATAGAATGGCCATCGATCTTGAATCCCGGTCCGTTTGGTTGCACAAAAGCTGCTCCCATCAACGTTGGTCCAAATGGTGGCTTTTGCTTTGTAGCTACGTATTCAGTGTCCTCGGCCTTGGGCACAGGAATATTAAAGTTGTCAAAATATTCAACTATCTTTCTCTCATCAAGATCAGCAACCACTGTAATACCCTCCAACGGTCTTGCAAACAAGTTAGAAGACCCTTTCGTGTAAAAGCACTGCAGCTTCAGTGTCCGTTTGCTCTTTATCTCTCCATACCAACCGACCGAGGCTGTTGAGCACACAACATCGGATATATTAAGGTCCCTTTTCTGCACTGACTCCACGAAGGGTTTATACTTAAAAGGAAGCTCCACAACAGCGTCTTGCTCATCAAACGTGATCATAGGGAAGCCTTGCCCACTGTACACTTTGGTGGAGACAATGGACCCTTTCGACAAGTCAACACTGATCTCAAGGGTTTGTTTTTTGAAACGGGCAATGACTAAAGCACGACGAGGTGGTACTTTCGCGGCTTTGGTTTTGGCTTTTGAAGATTCCCATGATAGGACTAACGCTTTGTCTGGCTCGTCCAAGCCAATGTATTGAAAGGTTAGTGTGGGGGATGAAGCTTTGTATGTTTTTTGGACTGTGGTTCTAACCAACTTGAACTCAGATGGGGTTAAAGGGTCTAAGGGGTGTTTATTGGTGGATGCTGAAGTAGTGCAAGAGATGAAGAGGGTTATCAGAAATAAGAAAACCAGCAGCTTCATTGTTCATAAAACTGAATCAAACTATGCATGTGCAGCTTGTAACTTAGAGGAAGAGCTCATTAGAACACGTTCTTAAGTTAGCTTGAAAGATCTTTAAGCACATAATTATTAAGATAAAGGGAGAGAAAAAAGACATGACGCATATTAAATCTTCGACAAAAATTAAGCTAAGAGAAAATGCAACTTTAGGAGTGTATTTTGTTTATTTCATCACAAGAATAAACTCTAGGATGTGTTATTTAAATATAATCATAATTTACTTTTTGGTATGTTTCTTTAAAAAAATAATTTACTCGTTTAGAAAAAATTAAAAAAAGACTATTACGTACGAAAGCAGTCGTGTGAAAATAATCAAGTTCGCGACAAATTTAATTAAATTGTTGTTTTCAAAAATAACATGCGTTTAATATAAAACTAGTAAAGAATTCGTGCTAAGCAAGATCTAATTGCCTTTTTAACTTATCTCGTTAATTATAATTCTAAAGTGTAGTGAGAAAGATTTTTTATTTTTTCAAATGCTTGTTATAAGAAAGACAACATGCAATTGGCGTGGCAGGGAAAATTTGTTGGCCATCGATGAGTTGGTAACAATTTTTCAAACGACAAGTTGTAAGAAAGACAACACACAATAGGCATGGCTGGGGAATATTTGTTACCAACCAATGGTTTGGTTACAATTTTACTTTTAAACAACCGGTTTAAAGTTTAGTCTTTTATGTAGGAAAATATTTCATGGACATTCATAAGTTAATAAAGTGATAAACATCACAGCTAGGAATGTTAAGAGGACAGAGCACATACGGGTAATGGTTCTTCATTATCCTTCTTGGGGGATAAATATTCAAATAAAATATGATACATTACTTATATATATATATATATATATATATATATATATATATATATATATATATGGTTTGTTAATATACATAAGCTCTATTTTCAGTTACTACATTTTAACAAAGTGTACCGGACTTTCGTAGACAAAAATACTCTCATATGTTATGGATTCTAAGTTTTAAGGTCAAGGGTATTTGAATAATTTTTATTTTCAAAATTAAAAAAAAAAACAAGAAACTCTCAAACTCTTACTCACATCTCTGTCATCCCTCATTTCCTCTCAACCCTTTCTATTTTATCTATCTCACTCCAACATTCTCTCTGTCATCCTAACTGAAAAATATCATAAACATTCACCTAACCCTAATCCACCTTCTTCACTTATCCAATTTGTTTCTCTCTCATCTCCATCTTCTCTCACATCCACACATAGCAACCAGCGACACCGCAATTTGTTGTTTTTGCTCTGTTCGTTCATTTGTTTTCTACTTCAGTAACAAAATAATTGATTATATATGTTGATGTTGATTTTTTATTGGAAGGTTGTGTTATATTTTTTCCCTTCTATTTGTTATTAAGTTGGTAAAAAACTAAAGTCTACAATAATTTCAATAATTACACTAGCATCAACCCATAATAGTTGCAAAGCATTTAGTTTCTTAATACCAATTTTGATAAAATCATAAAAATGAAAAAAGGAGTAGAAGTTAAACTATGAGCGTGATGATAACAAATTTATTAAGTTTAAATTCTAATTTGAAATTCAATGCGCTTTGTTTTTCTTAATTTCACTTTTGCGGTAAATGATAAATTAGAATGACAACATCATGTTTATAATTTTGATAAAATCATAGAAATGAAACGAGTAGAAGTTAAACTATAAGCGTGATGGTAACAAATTTATTAAGTTTAAATTCCAATTTGAAATTCGGTGCGTTTTATTTTTCTTAATTTCACTTCTACGACAAATGATAAATCAGAATGACAACATCATGTTTATATTGACTAAACAAGTTGGAGATGTGAATTGTTTAAAATAAACTTACATGATGTGATTTACTTTGGAAAGTAATTTTCTGATCCAACTCAGAGCTAACAGGTTCATTATGAGTAGTTTACTAATTTCTGGTTGATTTTTAATTAGTTGGTATATCAATGCAATTCTTCTTGGAAACTACTAAATATTCTGCAATCTGCTCAAATATAGAAGATGTGTAATTTGTTGGAATCTTTTTACAAAAATGAAATGAAAATATATTTATCAACATGAAATATTCAAAAGGGAACATACATTGGTCTCTTTTCTGAAGAAGGGGACAGAGTCAACAACAACAATTTTCTCTGTTCATATCTTTCTTTAATAATTTGTTACTATTAAATCATTTAGTATGATGTGTAGGAACTTCATTTTTTGCTGTGTTTTGACATTGGTGATATGTAGGAAGGTGAAAAGTATGTTCCGAAATATTGTTTTCAGCGAAAAATATGTTTTTAGAATTATTTTTAAGAGCTGACTCCAGATATTCATTTTCTGGACAATGACTTACCCCTTCCGAATCTCCTTTCCACATAACCGTTTTTTCTCTTCTGAAAAATATTTTCGGACAACTTAATAGTCAAAATATCAAATCACACTGGAGATAAACTACTAATTCTAAAATTTAAAAATGAAATTTAATAATAATCAGAAGCGAAAGAATATAATACAACCTTCCAATCAAAAATCAACATCAACATCATCAATTATTTTGTTATTAAAGTGGAAAACAAATGAATGAATAAAGCAAGAGCAACAAATTGCACTGTCGCGGGTTACTGTGTGTGTGTGTGAGAGAGAAGATGAAGATGAAGATGAGAGATAAACACATTGGATAAGTGAGGAAGGTGGGTTAGGGTTAGGTGAGTCTTTCTCATTTCTTCAGTTGGAACTACTATAAATGACAGAGAGAATGTTAGAGTGAGAGAAATGAAAGAGGAAGGGTTGAAGGAATGAGAGATGAGGGAGGGATGACTAAAGGTTTGGGGATTTCTTGTTTTTTATTTTTTTAATTTTGAGTATAAAAATTCTTCAAATACCCTTTATCTTAAAACTTAAAATATGTAATATTTGAAAATATTTTTATCTAATAAAACTCGATAGCTAAAATATAAAAAACATGTTAGCCAACCATATATTTATATATATAAAAGAGGAATAAAAAGTTGCGAGTGTCCAATGGATTATTTATAATATTATTAAAATCATTGTTATTGTGTAAATCAAGGGACTACTCTAAGTTATCTTTTTACTCTTTCGAAAAGTTGAAATCATCAAAATGATTTTAATAAAGTATTCAAATTAGGATAAGTTCAAAATGAGAAACACGAATTTAGAATTGAAACAGTGAGTTCATCCACTTCTTTTATTTTCTATTATTTTATAGTTGTAACATTGTACATTTTATGACTTTGTGCTTCACACTAAGTTGTAAAACGACATAGGGGAGCCTTTTTTTAATTTATGAAAGTTGTAACATTGTACATTTCATGACTTTGTGCTTCATACTAAGTTGTAAAACGACATAGGGGAGCCTTTTTTTAGTTGTTTAGAATATTAAAGACGTGAAGTATCATACAAGTTTTCCTTTTAGTTTAAAAGAAGTGAAATAATTGTAAAACTCTTCTTTACCATCATGTCGACTAAGCATTGAAAACACATGCTATTTTTTTTATAACAAAAATAGTGAAATTATAATTATAAAAATAAATATAAATAATTTTATAATCTAGATAGTGTTTATTTATTTTATAAATTATTTTTACTTGTTTAGTAGCTGACTGTTTTTACTTAATTTAGAAAAATAGTTAAATTTGAAAAAAAATGTTAACTTTAATAAATTAATTAAATTTCAATAAAACAATAGCTTAAAAGAAAAAAATAGAAAAAAAAATGGACACCAAAAAAGGAAATGTCCTTTATTTATATATTATTATGATTATAATAATCACCACAATAAATAATATAGTAATATATAAGTATTAATAGTTATATAATTAAATATCATAAACATTAGTAATAAAAAAAACTATATTAATTACTCAAAAAGTTGATAAAGAGAAATTTATAAAAATAGTGTTTTAAAGTCTTTTAACATGGGTTTACTAAACTACACACTTCATACATACATGTAAATATATAGTTATTAGTATGTCAATAAGATAATAGACACGTGTTTGTTTAAAAAGGAAAATAAATTAAAATGTTTTAATTTATATTTATATTTTAAAATGTGTGTGATATATGTTTATGCATAAATAAAAAGTAAACTATTGAAGTAAATATAATTATAATTATATATATTTATCTTTTTATATCTTTATATATAGTTTTAGTATAATTGAAATCTAAAAAATTTATGACATTATTTAATATATATATATATATATATATATATATTTGAATATATTTTTGTTTCTTAACTTTTAATTAAATTGTAATTAATATATCTTTTAATCAAATTTTGTTATTTAAGGTTTTAAATGTGTTTTCTGATTAATATGTAAGAAAAACCATGTCAAACAGTATGAATAACTCAATTGCTATCATGAAAGTTATTTTAATCTAACAAAATTTGGTTAAAATAAGTAAATTTACACATTTCTAAAATTGAGGGATTAAATTTGATCAAAATTTCAAAATAAATTAATTTTAATTTTTATTGAAAATTAAGAGATAAAAACATATTTAGCCATATATATATATATATATATATATATATATATATATATATATATATATATATATATATATATATATATAAAATACATTTTTAAAGATGTGTGTTAAGTGTGTATGATTAGACATTAGTACTTAATTCATTTTAAGCTTATATAATTTTTGTTTTACATAAGTTATAAGTTTAAGATTTTTCATATATAGAAATATGTCGTGTTTCAAATATATAGTAAATTGTCTTTGAACTTCTTTCCACCTAAAAATTTAATATAAATGATTTGGACACTTAATAAAACAATGATATCTTTGTTAAAAACAAGTGTTTATTTAAACACATAGAATTTAAAAATGTGCTCTAGTGACACAACTTTGTTTGAACAAGATTCATATTTTTCTCTTTTTCTTGAACAAAAGTAAACAAAAATTATTAAAACCCCACCAGAAATTTATTTTAACTAAACTCTAAATATACATTCATGTATACATAATTCATCAATTGTATTTTTTTCCTAAAATCTACTTGTAACTTTATATCTAGTGGAAGAAGTTAAATTCACAGCTTCTTTCTCGCTTTCAACTTTACTATCAAACTAATTTTATATTTCTTAAAAGTTTAAAATTTTAGAAAAATATAATTAAATAAATCACATTTCAATGAAAAATTAAATTAATTTATATGATCGTTTCTTAATTTAACCAGACTCCAAGTTAAAATACTAGTAGAAAACAGAATGTAGAGTTTTTTCATATGAAAAAATATCTTAAAAGTAAAAAGAGAATAAAAGAAAGATAAATAGGTCTTTTGCCAAGGTTTACTTATTTTATATATAAATTTATTAGGTTTAACATTTTTATGTAAAGTAACATGTTTAATAAGAAAAAAGTAATTAATATATGAGATTAATAGGTTTAATATAACAATACTAATAAAAAGTTATTCACATTTATTTGTTTTAAAAATCTTTTTTTAATGACTTAATGTTTGACATTTTTTATGATGTTTAGGTGAGTTATATTGTTTTTTTTCGGCACGTCAAATCATGATGTTAGGTAGAGTTATATTTTTCCTACGTATCTATCTAAATATCTACTAAATATGGGTAAAAAATTCTTATCACATTTTCATCTCAGGGTATACATGTACCCATATCATATCAATTAATTAAATTTTATTAAAATTATAATTATAATAAAAACATAATATTATTAAATATTTAATATTAATATTTTCTTTTTGTAATGTCAAATATTTAAAAAATAATTATAATTACATGTGTTCCAAATTAGAATACTAAATAACATTAAAATAAAGTGAAATAATTATATAAAATATTATATACTTATAGATAAATAAAATTTTATGACAACCAAATTATTTATTAATTTATTAATTTTTAATAAAATTAATAAATTAAAAAATATTTTAAAAAAATTATACAAAATTAAATATTCAAGTTTAAAAATATTTCAAATGTAAATTGAATTTTTTTTCATACATTAATAAAAATTATAATACAATATTTAAATAAAATCATATAAAGAATAAATATTAAATTAAAAATAATTTAAATATTAATATTTTTGTTTATGTTGATAATGATAAACAAAACTTATAATAATATTATTAATTTATTCTATTATAAATTTTAGGGATTCCAGCGTAATTCTAAATTTTAATATAAGTGAATATATAATTTTTAAGAATTCTAGCATAATTCTAAACTTTAATAAAAGGAATATAAAGAAGAAACTTTAAAAATCTATTATAACAAAATTTTGAATTGAACGTTGTATTAATCCTTTATATATATATATATATATATATATATATATATATATATATATATATATATATATATATATATATATATATATATATATATATGAGTTTGTTAATTTAAATAATTTTTTAAAATATATCAAATTTTAGTTAAAAAAAATTATTAATAAAAAAGATATATTTTTAAATATATAAATATTTTAATATTTTAATTTAAAATTTAAAATAAAAAATAAAAAAAATTTATCCTTCAAATTTAGAATTCATTCTATATTCTTTCAACTAAAATTTGGCAAATATATATAGAAAATAATTTAAAATGTAGGTTAAAAATAAGACATTTTAACAGGGCAAATAAGTTTTAAGTGTATTCATGTGTCATGATCAAGTACCGAAGGATTTCATAAGCAATAATTATAATATGTTAGCTTTATATTTTGATATTTTTAATTGTCGTTATAATGACTTGTTCCTGGGAAATTTTAAAATGTCTTTTACCTGTAATAGCATCTAGTATAATTTTTTGTAACTAAAAATATTGATTTGATTGGGACGTTACTGTATATTTAATTTCTTAAAAAAAAAATACAATGATTTAGTAATAATATTTTTCTCTAAGTTAGGATAAAATATTTTATTAACATTTAAACAAATACATATATCTAATTATAATTTAGTACTCTTCGGTTTAGATTTTCATTTTGAGTTTCAAAATATACAATTTAAAATACAAATTTTATATTTCAGAAGGTATAATTTAAAATGTAGATTTTGTATTTTACAATATACATTCTAAAATATAAAATAAAAATTAATTTTTTAATCATACAGCTTAAAAATATATTTTAATAATATAAAGAAATTAAAGGGTGAGTGTTGTCAAAATGAAAGTAGATCCAATGATTTGATTCATTATGAATTAATTATTGAATGAATTAACTCAATTTCACCCACTTATTAGTGAGTATAAAAAATATTTAAATTCAACTCGAGAGATTATGAGTTAAAGAGGTTACTCGTTGATTCACTTGACTATATATTTTTTTTAGTCCAAACAAAATTAACAAAAATTTTCTAATTAAAATATAAATAAAGTTGAATACAAATATAATTCAAAATTATGTTAAACTTAATATACAATAAAAAAAATACAATATAATCTAAAATAAAAAAATATAATACTATCCAAAATTATGTTAAACTCCAAATATAATCTAAAAACACAAAAATATAAAACAAATTATTATCTAACATCAAATAAATGTTTTTACTTATGATATTATAGTTTTAAATAAATAAATTCACAAGATAAGATAACTTAGGTTTAAGAGTTTTATTTTTTAATATAATTTAAAGTGTATAGGTGAGTTAGTTAATCAACCTAACTCATCGTAAAAGTCATTGTAAATTTAATATATGTGAGTCAGATTTTTAGTGATTTGTGTTCAAATTTTTTTTTAAATTCTATTCGGCTAGAATGATTAGCTGGTGAGTTTTAACAAGAGTAACAAAAACAAAATGAGAGGAGAAAGAAATGCATTGCAAGGAAAAGAAAAAGTGGCTAGAGGAGAAGGTGAAATATGGAGAGAGAAGGGTGCGGTGGTGAAGAAAGAAGGAACGAGACAGGTGCACTAGTGGAAGAGGAAGAAAATAAGGGCAAATAAATTATTTCACAACTTTAGGGTGCAAGTTGAAACGTATGGAGCTTCATAAAAAACCTACCAATTATTGACAATATCTATTGGGCCCTCACTCATGCAAAAAGAACACCCACATTTGCTGCTAAAAATTGGTCTTACTTAAAAATGTCAATTGTATTAAGAAATAAACATTATTATTTTACTTTCTGCACCTCCCCAATTTCTTTGTGCACCCATCAAACTTTTGAAATGAACACCTTGTCTTCGGAAAAAAGTTATTTTCAAATTATATATTCCAAAAGGTTTTCAGAATTTCCGAAACAACATTTTGGAATGAAATTTACTGAACAAAATTTCTGGAACAACATTTTTGTAACGTAATTTTAAGAACGTAATTTCTGAAACATGAAATGGTCATTATAAGCATACCAATAATAATGTTTTTTTTTTCACTACTATTTCAATAATTTAGAATTTCATTTTAATTTTCATATTATAAAAAAGAAGATTGAAGAAAAAAATAAAATTAAAAAAGTGAAATTTTTATTTTAAATTAAGTAAATCGAGTTCACCTAATGGGCAAAATTAAATAGTCCGAATTTTAGATGTTATAAACTATAATAAATTAATACCAAGTAGTAAGTATATGATATAAATTAGTTATGAAGTATAGATATTGATACAATGTATAAACAAGAATAAAAGATTACTCATTGCCTAGCATAAACTAATGGGAAATTTACATCATGATGATTTAGTGTAGTGCATGAGTTTATGTGGTAATATTTTTGTTACCGACTGTTCATGGTAATGGGACAACAGTAATGAGATAGGACCCAATCATATAAGGGATTGACACAATTTTTTATCTTTTTTATCTAAAACTTTAAAGTAGTGTTTTAATGGGTTTTTCACCTTCATATAATACTCTACTTTCTCATTCTCATTTCTATCCAATGTGAGATTTGGATTCACACTTGAATTTTTAACATAATGCATGTAACACTATTAATTTGTCACCGGTACACTTTTATTCATCATGTATAATTGAAAACTTCTTAGTTTCATTTGTTATTTGAGAATATTATCTAACTCATTATGATTTTATTTTCAAACAATTCATCACAGCAAAATTACATAAAAATTATATAAATATGATTTTAGTTCAACTTACATGAAACAATATACAACTTTTAATAAAATATTCTTAAAAACTATTTAACTTTGTCATTTATATCTATGAAACTTATATTCATATTTGGATTATTTCTAGTAATTAATATATAATTTTAAAAGATTACCTAAAGTCGCATTAAATATCTAAGAAAAACTTTGTTTTGGGAGGTAAATCGATCCTAAAATGATAATGATTAAATTTTTATTTCATGATATTCTTTCTTCTTGACTAGTGTAATAGCTTGTTCTTGTTTCACTTCGTACAAATCCATTATCCTCCATATTGGTCCCCTTCGACTTCAACTAGTGGGGTTTGTGTCATTATTGTCAAAGGAAAAAAAGAGGTGCAACAAATATCACAATGTTTGACTTTTGATACTTCCCAATCGTTAAATTGAAAAAGGGAGTTTTAGATTTACTCTACCAAAGGTATCTTACTTGCTTGTTATAATGTAAAGGCATACAGTGCATGTCTACAACTATGGGTTGATAAGACGCTGATATACAATGCACCTTTGTATTTTACATGTTTAGGTATCAAGATAATATTTATTGTTTTTGTATGAATTTATTGGACCGAGAGACTAATATGTTCCAACGCGTCTTCCTTATCTTTGGTTGTCTAGAATGCTTGAATCGTCTGTCCTCTTTTAATCTGGGCTGCCTACTCCCTTGCAACCGCTCGGTCTCCTGATGCTAACCGTTCGGTCTTTGACACCGACCGATCGATCTCCTTCTTGATGGGGGAGGTACATGCAAAAGGCACTTTGATGCTCAAGTTAGGCGTGTGGTGAAAGAGCTTTGCCTCTTTGATTGAATACCCATTGAAGAGTTATCACTATGTGAGTATTTTAGAGTAGTAGAGTGTGAGTAAAACGTAACTGGCTTTAGGTCCTGACCTTGTATTTATAAGTGATCTCATGGACCTTAAAAGAACATAAGCACAATAAAATATAAACAGAATAAAATATTAACAAATTTACTTAAACATCTGGCTAAAAATCTGATTAATATCTTTAATCAGATATTCTTGATTATTCTTTGATTATTTTAATTTATGCTGGGCCTTTGGCCCAATAACAACTAAAGCGTTGGTCCAAATACCATTTGAAGCAGCTGATTAGCGTTGTAGGTCCAATTACGGCCCAATACCTTTGAAAACTATTTGACCAGATTGACCAATGACGAATAGATCGATCAGTCATATTTAATGACCGTTCGTCAATATTCATACAATACATTTAGTAAGTTTAAATCAATTCAATTTATTGCTCTCAATGTTAACCACGGTGAATTTCAAAAAATATGTGTGTCCTAGGTCATTGGAATAAGATCAATCCAATTTGTTTTACACTGAGAATGAATGGAAAAAATCATTTATACGAAAAAACATCAGTGTTTTAACTTGGCCAAGAGGAGTAAGGTAGCTTAAAATAATGTGACGTGCCTTTATTTCTAGAGAAGGTAATAATAAATTGGTGTTGATATATCGACACTCAAAGTCACTTTACAATTATAACTTTTTAATTAAAAAAAATGTTGTGGTACTTTCTATTTAATGAGAACCCATTGCATGCATTTTTGCTATTAAAAAAATGTATCACACTAGTTGTCAAGTGGTACCTACTCTTGTCGACATATACTTTTCAATGATAATATTTGAAGTATTTTATTTCTTAATTGATAGATAATGATTCATTCTTGCAAAACGAGATGTTTCCGAAAATATTTTATATTAATCAGTCCTGAGAAAATAATTTTGTTCGCGTTTTCTTTTGACACGTTCTCCATTTAGCGAGAAAAATTGAATCTAATTTTTTTTTTCCTCCTTCCTGTTAAATTCATCGAACTATTTTATATCTCCTAGAAAACATTGAATTTACAATTTCTATCTCTTTTCCCTTCTACTTTATCATTAAATCACCTTATCATTATTTTTTATCTTTTTTGTTAAAGTTGAAACTTTTAACTTATATTAAAATTAACAAGAAATTGCTACCAACGCTATTGAGATGTCTTAGTTCTTATAAGAATTTTAAGAGTTTCAAAATATGAAAAATATGAAAGATATGTTGTATGAAAGAATTTGCTATTTTATTATATTCATATAATTTATTTAGAATAAAATATAACAAAATATTAAATATTTATATTATCTCAATTTTTATTTTTAGATCTAAATAGTAACTAAATATTGTAGTACTAACTTTATACACGGTTCAGATTAGAGGAAGGGAGAGTTGAACCTCACTGACCCTAGGATCCAGACCACCTATCAATTGATTTCTTTACAAGTATTCTTAAAGTACTTGGTAATAGAATTCTTAAATCAATGGTTTGAAATTTGAAATTTCTAGAGTGCATGTTCCCTCATCATTTTTGGGACATTGGTGGTCCTAAGAAATCTATAATTTACGAACAACTTTAAATTTATACGCATCAGTAATTTTTTGTTTGCCGAATAATGTCGTAAAATAACTGAGTTATGACATGGAGATAACGTCCCAAGCATACTCAACTAAAAAAACCACGTATATTTGCTTGTGAAGTTCTCTATTAAGTATGAGAACAATTTCTTATGAATCTCAATTTGATCTCTGTTTTCAAATTATCGTTTCATATACAGTCTATCAATTTGACAAGAGGATACGTTTGATTGTTTTCAACCATATGTCAAGTATAGACTGCGGAAAACACATAATATATTACAAAGATGTGGACGTTAATTTTGAACTCTTTGATTTACCACGTAACTTGAAAAAGAAACTTTCCAAATTTTGGTTGTTTTCTTTTTTAGTCTAGCAAAAGCCTTCAGTCTTAATCAATTACTTTATTATCTGCTGTAATTGGATTAGGATCAATCCAATTAGGCTTATCTAAGGTCCCAAAGTAATTAGTATTTGATGAAAAAGCTATGCATGCTTGGTTTATTTTTTCCCCCGCTTTTCGGCAACAAGATAAGAAAAGAAAATCCATTTCGATCAACAGATTCATGCATAAGAAAAAAGAAGAATAAGAAAACTGTCGGCCTTTTATATAAAATTGTATATTGGTGCGTCTTGTCCTTCCTGTTTTTCTGCAATATGAAGTGTATATTTTACGAGTCACAACATGATACAGAAAACACTTTGATGCAGAACACAACATAGTGGTCATCTGTTTGTGAATTGTCAAATTTTCTTTCTACATGTATTTTATTTATCTCGCTAAGCACATGCTTGAATTTATTAGTTTTTAAAAGGTATTTAGTTACATTGTTTAGTGATGGTGAGAAGTAGAAAACAGTGGGGTTACTTGTATATTTTTGAAGTTTTGGCAGCATAATAACTTGAACACACGAGGACAGCGGTTCATCATAGCTCCCCCATAACCCCCAACCAAGGATGATTTATTTGAATGCATGGTTGGCCAGCATGAGCAACAGTATCTTATCTTACGCCCCCTCCTTGTCCTCATTAATGTCTATGTGTGGAAACATCATGCTGATGCCAACCTTACATCAACAGAAAAACAGCCAATAAACCTCATGGACCCGCAAAGTGGATCATACGAGGGAGAAATACTTGAGTATACTTTTTTTGAAGTAAGAGAAGTCTCTTATTTTTCATATCCACCATCTTATTTAATCTGTTATAAAAATAATGTTTATAAAAAAAAATGTTTTACGGTGCATAACAAATATCTTGCTCCAGGACAAACTGAGAATCTCTCTTGCTAGATGAGATATCCAATTGCACATCAAGGGGTGGCTAAATTTTGTTTGTAATGGTGGGGTTGAAAATAAATTTATTAGTCTGGAGGGTTGCTTTGATGGTGACAGTGATGATTAGTACTTATGGTAAGGCACGCGTAGTTCTCTTCCATAGCTTTTTGGAACAACAAAGAGAATAAATATGATTGTTACCACTGCACGCTGCCTTCTCTTTCTGTCTTCCTCTACAAACCCAAGAATTTTGCACACATTTCAGAAGGAAAAAGAATTACCAGAATTTTCGGTAATTGTCACTCCCACAATCATCACCTTTTACCCTTTTCTAATATACCAGTAGCAGTAGTACATGACAATACGCAACAAAACAATCTCCAATGTCACAACTAGCAATAACATCATTAAATATAATTGTGCATGCCATGTATGATGTATATATGTACTCCGGAGAAATTCCTTAGCTTAGCTGCCCATAAAGTTCACAAGAAAGTGTTTATGGTTGTACCATTATTCGATGTGTGTCACACTAATTATGTAAGTCATTAACGTTTCTTACTGTGTTACTTCTTTCAGTGTTATATTTTGAATCATAAAGAACAAAGGCTTTCTGTTATTACTGTTATTAGCATGCACATGCTACAGTGTACGAGTAAGTGTAAGAAAGATATTGGCCTGACTATGATATCAAATCAACTTCAGAAATCCCCCCAAGCTTATTTGTATTCTACTTTACGAAACCCCATGAGGATATTGCGCTTTTCATGTATTGAGCACATCCACTTTGCTAGATTTCTTGGTTTTTACATTCCCAACCGGAATCATTGTCCCTTTTGATTTCGCTACCATCTTCACCTCCTTATATTCACCTCCCATTCTCCTATCCTATCTACAACACTTCTCTAGCTATCTTTTCTCTTTAGCTCTCTTTCCAATACATCCTTCAGTACCTCTAAGCTTCTGAGTTGCAAGCTATCATGGGCGAGATAGCTTTACCAAATGGCATTAGCAATGGCAGTATTAATGGAGTCAATGGACAAAGCCATTCTCTGAATGGTTACAGGAAGAGTTGTTGGTATGAAGAAGAGATCGAAGAGGACTTACGATGGTGTTTTGCTCTCAATAGGTACATACTTATCCCCACCTTTTATTTTTGTCCTTAAGCAACTCATAGTAGAACATCCGACAAAATAGCTTCTTATAATACATTCATTACTATTTTGCTTAAGCGTTCAATATGGGAGTTTTGGCTCCACGGGATCGTGCATATTGAAGTTCTGCATATACTTCTTGGAACAATTAAAACAAAATACTGTCTCGTCCGTTTTATGCTTTTCATTTTGAAGTCTCTATTTTCTCACAGAAATAGTTTTGACTGCTCTTTTGGCCTTTTTCATGTTCATTTTAGTTTAGTTATTTCTTTTTGCTAATGATGATTTAAGAAGATTCATAAAAAGGAATAAAGCCACAAAACAAGAACGTAAAAGAAGGAAGAGCTTTTTTATTCGGGTTTGATTTGAGTGAGACAAAAATACAGTACAAGTTGTCTGCTACTAATGTCTGGAGTTTTCTTGGCTGTGCATATCAGACATTTTTATGATTCCAGCTTCTCATGCTAGGAAAAAAGTAAAGGGATTCTAAAAGTCATAAGCTCTTTTTGCCCGTGGCCATGAAAAAGGCAGACAACGCACAAATGAAAATAAGTTAACTTTTTCATAGTTCGGCACTAATGTTACACATCAGAGTTTCGTTTTGTTATGTGGCTGCATTTTTTTCTGTCTTTATTTTTTACAGAGAAAAAACTTCTTAAAATAGTTTGACGTGTCATTCATGTGTTATAATTATTGGTTTATCTTTGGTGCGATTGCAGTATATTGCACACAGGAGCTAGCCAGTACCAAGACATTGCTTTGTTGGACACGAAACCCTTTGGAAAGGTTCACAAGCTTATACAACATAAAGTTTACCTTTATTGATCAAGAACCTAAGTTAAACTAGCCTCTTATTATATGTGCCACTTTCTTGTGCCCTTTTGCAGGCTTTGGTAATTGATGGAAAACTTCAGAGTGCAGAGACAGATGAATTTATCTACCATGAATGTCTTGTCCATCCCGCTCTGCTTCACAATCCTAAGTACCTTTTTTGCACTCTAACAATTTAATATATGCAGAGATAGACACGATTTTTATTTATTTCTTTACTTTTTGTATCCCATGGTTTAGCCCAAAGAATGTTTTTATTATGGGAGGAGGAGAAGGTTCTACTGCAAGAGAATTGCTGAGGCACAAGACCATAGACAAAGTTGTAATGTGTGACATAGATGAGGTAAAATCTCTTTGGTATAAAGCCAGCTCTTCATTGTATATTTATATATCATGGAGCTAATTATTCACTAGTTAAAACTGATGTGCTTGCCGGAGCAGGAGGTGGTAAATTTCTGCAAATCGTACTTAGTTGTGAACAAGGAAGCATTCCGCGATCAAAGACTTGAGGTCGTCATCAATGATGCCAGGTTTGATAATCTAATACTGTACTGTGATTGCTGTGTCATTGTTAAATATATACTTATATTTTCCTCTAAGTCGAAGCTATTGTGTGTCATGTTACAGAGCTGAGCTAGAAACGAGAAATGAGAGCTATGATGTGATAATTGGCGACTTGGCAGACCCAATTGATGGAGGTCCTTGTTATAAACTCTACACTAAATCCTTTTACGAGTTAATTGTCAAGCCTAGACTGAAGCAAGGTGGCATATTTGTGACACAGGTACACATGAGACACTATATATGTGTCAATACCTATAAACAAAAGAAACATAGTTCATTAACCTTTTGTGTGTTAAATTTTTGTACTTGTTCAGGCAGGACCTGCTGGAATATTTAGTCACACAGAAGTGTTCTCATGTATCTACAACACCTTGAGGAAAGTGTTCAAGTGTAAGTGACAAGAATAGATTTATTTTTCTAAACATATTTTCCCAGTTTTATATAATGCTCTTTTCGCATCAGTTGCATGAAATTAAGCTTATTTCCTTTTATCTGCAGATGTTGTGCCTTATTCAGCTCACATTCCATCCTATGCTGATATTTGGGGATGGGTCATGGTAAATATTGCTTATAATTCATTTCAAGTTGTTTTTAGCTATTTGTTATCTATGTTAAGAGATGTAAAAAGAAAAGGTTCACAGTATAAGGTTGTTCAACTATTGGATAGAACATCATAAGAAATGTAACATAAGACAGATTTCGAATACAACAGTTTAGAAACTTAAGGTGTCATGGCATGGACATTATTGCTAAGATCTTGTGTTTGGAATGTAACAACAGGCTTCAGATTCTCCATTAGACCTGAATGCAGAAGAGCTAGACCTGAGAATGAGACAAAGGATTAAGGGGGAAAACAGATATCTTGATGGGAAAACATTCACATCTGCCTCAACTTTGAGCAAAACTGTTCGCAAGTCGTAAGTGGAAAATTTAGTTCAATAGTTGCATTCCATTCTCTTGCAATTCCAATTGTTTCCCTGTGAAGTGTTCTTGACACACAAATTGACACTATTGACAGGCTGGACAATGAAACTCATGTATACACAGAGGAAAATGCTAGGTTCATATATGGCCATGGCAAGCAAGCATAACGAAGGTGGAGAAGCAACATCAAATAGTGACGCAAAAAGAGACAACAGAACGCAAGTGAAAAAGGCTTTGAAGACTTTATTTCATGTTATGCATTTTCCTTTGTTTTTATTTTTATTACTTTTGGTGTGTAGTTCACCTGAAAAGGCTTACATGATATATGGAATGGGCTACAAACGGGTCCTATTTTGTGCTTCTTTATGAGTTTGCCTATATATTCTGAATCCGATCACTTAGTCAAGTGCTTAAACCAAAAACATCATCACCTTTCTACCTCTGTTTGTTTAATACTATTATCATCTTATAATGTTAATCGTATATATTCTCTTTAGCCACTTTTTATTTTTACTTTTTCTATTAAGTTTATCTAGCCATTGCCTTTATATTTCAGATAAGCTATATTCATATTCTTAAAAGATATCTTGAAATTTATCAAAATTCGCTTTATATTTACTTTGACTTGTATGTTTTTTACTCTAAAATTCAATAAAAATCAATCTCTCGCCACGTTGTATTAAAGAAAATGATGATCGTTTGAGATGAAACTACCAAATGTTGTCAAATATTTGTAAAGAAAAAAAAAATACTAACAATGAAGATATTCTATTTATTCAACCTGTTATGTTATACCATATAATTATTGTTATTTATTTTTGAAGTTACAATTTGACAAATAAAACATTACAAATTGAATTAGAACAGACACCTGGTGTTTAATAAAAGCTACGAAAATTGAATATTCAGCCTCTTTTAGTACTCATTTAGCTAATTGTTTATAGTAGTAGCTTCTATTGTGCAACCAGTAACTTAAAAAAAAAGTAATTTATTTTTGAAAGGAAAGGCTGAAGTGAAGTAAAAAATGATGATGGAATTAACATTAAAAACAGGTTGCTTGTTCTGTTTCCCAATTATAAGGCAGCCTGAAGCATGTATGATTGCAAAAGTGTGGCTTTGGCATAAGGTTATTCCTTTTCATAATAATTTCTCTGTTAGGTTTTTTTATTCCAGTAATAAAGTAGATATTCGATTTTACATGCATGTCTATCAAACAGCTGATATATAATAAATTATTGCCATAATTTAGATACACCTTTCTTTATTTCTTTCGTGATCCATGAAGCTATATCAGCCTGAGAGTTGCTCCCTCCACCCCCACACATCTCTTCCTCCACCTCCCCTTTACTTTTTTGCCCCTTCCTCCACCTTTCCTTTACTATTTTACCCCTCAGTAAAATTTTATTTTTAAAATTATTGTTTTTTAATTTTATTCATTTATAACATATTTCACTGATAACCTACGTAGTTCCTTGTATGAGTAAAATATTTTTCTGCAAAGCTTGGTGATCGTGAAAAGAATTATCAAGCAATCTTCCTCTTGTTCTCGGTGCAATACGTGGTGCAGTGCGTTTATGGTGTAGTGTCCTTGTCGTGGTTCCTCTCCAAGTACGTAGTCATAATCCTTCTTATAATTCTAAACCCTAAACCCTTCCCATACTTCCAATAATCCTTTGAATATCCAAGCCTATAATCCTTGCATGAGCCGCAAAACGTAGTAAAATAAAAACGAAACCTCAAAAGTTAAAAGGAACACTGCCTCTGGACGGATGACATCCTTCAACGGATGTCAACATCCGTTTAAGGCGAAACGGATGTCGACATCCGTTTTGCCTTAAACGGATGTTGACATCCGTTGAAGGATGTCATCCGTCCAGAGGCAGTGTTCCTTTTAACTTTTGAGGATATAATTGTCATTTTAGAAGGATATAATTGGCATTTTAGAAAATTGGGGAGGTGGAGGAAGAGACGTGTGGGGGTGGAGGGAGCAACTCCCTATCAGCCTTTCCCAATGTAGCCCACTTGGGCTTATTTCAGTATGCCATTTTGTATCCTAATAAAAAGGTTAATTTTGTAGGGGTTTCACCTTACACCTCCAATCCCTTCATCTGCACCTCCAAATTTTTATATAATTCCCAAATTACCCCTGTTTAAAACTATTTAATATTTAAAAAAATGAAAAAAGAAATAATCAAAAATTCCTTTGAAAACAGTGTACAAGTGAAAATGTCTGAACACACATGTTTCTTTAAATAAATTAAAATAAGTTATATAATTTATTTTATAACAAAATTAAAAATTAATAAAATAAATTAAACATTTAAAATTAAATTATAAAATCAAAAAATAATCTAATAAAATTAAAAATAAAAACACCAAAAAAATAATAAATTTAATAATATTTTGATGTGAATTTTAAATAAATTTATATTTTTAATAAATTTAAAATATTCATACAAATTATCTATTTAAACATTAAAAATAATATAATTAAATATTTTTAATTAATCTTTTAGATTGAAAATAAACAAAATTTTAAATTTTAAAATAATATAATAAAATATTTAAAAAACAAACTATGCAAAACAGAAATTTAATATGCGAGAAATTTAAAAAACATGTAATGTAATGTAACGAAGCGTTAAATAATACAATATAACAAAACAGTAAATAATATATAAAAAATATTTTACAAGCAAGGAACGGCTTTGGAAAAAAACAAATAACATCGAAATCCGAAATTTATCTGTATTTCCATATTTGATATATACATTTTCATACTTTTACTTTATTTTTTTTCATCAATTTTGTTTATTAAATTTAATAAAATCATACAAAATTATATTTTAATATTATAAATTATCCAATTAAACATTTATAAATTCATAAAAAAATAATATATATATATATATATATATATATATATATATATATATATATATATATATATATATATATATATATATATATATATATATAAACTAATACAATAACTAAAAGTTAACATGAAAAATTTTGAAAAAACAAGCGGATATAAAAATTCGAAAATCACAACATTGAAGGTTTAAATGTTCTATATTTTGTGTAATACACCTGAAAACAAATTCTAGCAATAACAATCATCACCAGCTATGTCAACCATGAACAACACCACCACCTCCTATGTCAACCAATGACACCACTACCATGAACTATTTGGAAGAACCACCTTCAAGCTCAGGCGGCTAGAAGCACCACCTATCAGCCTAAGTTGCCTCAACAAAAATTTCTTTTAAGTCTCTCTCAACTCTGAAAATCACACTAAGGAAGAGAACAAATGATATGGAGTGGATATACAGAAACACACTCATTGAAAACAAATCAAATGGAATGAAGAAAAAAACTTAATGAGAAGAGATGAACAAATTCAAATGGGATGAAAATGGAGTACATGGTTAAGGTTTTTAATAAATGAAATCAAAAAATGATTTTTTAATAGATGAAATCAAATAGAGTGCATGTTTGGTGGAAAATGGGGTGTAGGTTTCAATGCTTCATTCAATACACAAAAACATAAAATTAATTAATTATAACCACTTCATTAATTAGAGAATATTTTAGAAAATTGGAGGTACAATATGAAAAGGTTGAAGGTGCAGGTGAAACACCCATTTTGTAGAGTGATTCTTCCTACACCTTACTGCCTTCATCCTGCACCTCCAATTTTACTTCTTTACCCTTCATTTAACAAAAAGTTAAAACTTAATTAATTGTTTCCTAACCGCATTTCGAAGTACGTTTCCTAGTGGTCGCATTTCGAAATGCGTTTTATATATTTATGTTGTTTCCTAACAACACTTTGAAATGCGTTTATATATTTATGGGCATTTCGAAATGCGTTTTATATATTTATGTTGTTTCCTAACCGTACTTTGAAGTGCGTTTATATATTTATGTCGCAAGTGCGTTTCACGTTTTTATGTTACGAATTCCAAAAAAATTAAATTATTACAAATAAATCCAAAATAATATTTAACATTACAGATAATAATTATTATTTAATTCAATAAACAATTTAATAATTATTTCAATTTCATGAAAAATTCAAAAGCTTAAATAAAATTAAATACATAATAAATAATATATTACGAAAATAATAATATGTTGAAAAATAACAAATTCAACAAAATTTAACAAACAAATAAAATAATTCAAAATATATTAAAACAAAAAAATTTATTTAACAACTAACATAAAAAATTAAATTTATTATACTAACCTAATCAAAATAAAACCTAATAAAATAAATATATACTAACCTAATAAAAAAATAAAAAAACTAAACCCTAAAAATCTAACGCACTTCGAAGTGCGGTTAGTCTCAGCCGCAGATCGAAATGCGGTGGGATCTCTGTGCTTTACGCATTTCGAACTGCGGTGGGTGGGTTTGTGCTTTCCGCAGATCGAACTGCGGTTTGTCTTTGCCGCAGTTCGAAATGCGATTTTTCTGTGCACCTGACCACACTGTGGACGTCTGTGACCACAATTCCAACAGCGTTTAAGTTCTCCGGCCACGAACACGAACCAACCACCGGCGCACGAAGCGAACACCCAACCAAGCACATGCATAGAACAGCAAACAAAGCAGATGGAAGGTTTTATAGATGAACCACGACGAACGCAAGCACGGACGAACGCAAAGCACGAAGGACGAACGCTTGGCACGACATGAACGCAGCTTGGCACAGGGAGCCCAGAGAAAAATGGCAGAATGAGGAGAGAAAAAGAGGGAGAATTGATTTGGAAAGGGGGTGTAGGGTTTGAGTTTGAGATGCAGCAGGCAGTTAACTTTTTAAAAAATTCAAAATATTCTCGTTAAGTGTGTGAAAGACGAAAGGTATCATTGGAATTAAAATATGTTTTGGAGGTGCAGGACGAAGGCAGTAAGGTGCAGGGAGAATCACTCCATTTTGTAATACCACAAGCATTAAATATGAAAAGGAAAATATGCACAGAAATAGATTATGATAAAAGATAAGAACTGCTGTAACACTTTTTATTTTTCACACTTGTATTTTTGCTAACTTACCTCCTTTTATTTTAATTCTTATATCACCTCTCCTCAAACCCTTGAGCCTTTTTCAAAGATAATTCTCTAATAATTAATTAAGGGGAATTTCTTGAAGATAATCTTTATACGAAAATTAAAATACTTTATGATAAAATATTTTGTTTGAAATTTTTTAAAAAAATATTGAAAACTTATGCATTTATGAGAGAAATTTAATATTTAGAATTAGAGCATTTTATTTTAAAAAAATATAATTTAAATTTTTTCATAATTTTTCTTTTTCTAAAATTTAGATATCTTTTGTTTGTATTATCTATTGGGTTAGGACTTGAGATGGTTTTAATCATCGAATTAATTAAGAATGGGTGATATAGTTTTGATATTACCTTTTTTTATTGAATGGGTGTTATAATCTTGATATTACTTTTTTTATTGACGTGGGTAGTGTTTTTCATTTCGAAGCTAAAATTAATTAAAATTTAATTTTAGTTTCATTGTTAAGGTTTTTCTTTATATATAGATTAATATTATTTCTCGAATTTTTGATAACTTTTTACTAATCCTACTTAATATTCCTTTATTATTATTGTTTAAGATTATTTTCTGCTAATGCTAACTAAAGTTGTTTTTACATTAACGTAGATAAACATAAAAATCATAATATTTATACTATTTGGAATTTTTTTTAATCATTATTGATAAAGTTATTTTTTAATTGATGTTAACTATGATTATTTATAAATGACAATTAGATATTTTTTTTTATTGAAATCCAAGTTTTTTAATTTACATTAGTATGAATTATTTCAAATAACAATTTTTAAATTACTTATCTTTTAATTCGAGTCTTTAGTGTTTCTTCATTCATATTTATCAAGATTTTTTCAACTAATATAATCTAAACAATTTTTGGATGAATATTAATTAATCACCTTATTTTATTTGAAGTTTGTTGTAATTATTGTTTTCTTCAATTTTTCGGAGAATAATAATTATATTAGTCTATTTTAAGTCTCGAGCGGTTATTTTGTTAATAATGCCTGAATTTTTCTATCAAAAGTAGAAGAATTATTGAGTTGTAATTTATATTCAAATAAAAAATTAAAATTCAATAAACTTAAATGATTTAATCCAAAAAAAAACTAAAAAATAATAAATATTTTGTATTAAAAACAATTAATTAAATATTCAATTTAAATTTTATTTTTCTAAATTTTCAAAGTTTATTTCGAAACATAATTTTAAGATTCACAGAAAGTAGTTTATGTGGTGTATTTATTACAACAAAATTATTTTTGCCAAAAGAAATGGGAAAAGCTGGTGGGTATACAAAGTTAACATTATAGATGTGAGAACAAGAAGTCCTGCTTGCAGAAAAATTAACCAAGGTTATAATTTGACTATGGTGTGACTATTATTTTTTTTCTACTAAAACAAAATATTTCTTTCTTGTTTCTATTTGAATTTTGGAGCAAATGTATAGATAAAGAAGGAGCAGAACTTGAGTAATCATGAAAAGACTTGCTATAACAAATAAACAGACAAACCAGACAATACCCTGTCTTGTACTGTGACATATTTACTTTGATGTATATAAAATATTATATTTTAAAATAAATATAATTGTATAATAATATTTTATAAAATTATTAGTATAACATATAGCTTTAAAAAAACTGATATGTTTTTCTGTTTTCATCTATGCATGTTTAAAAAAATATCAAAATATATTTTAGAAATTCTACACAGTAAGAATCTTAAATTCAATTCATATTTAAACTAGTGTGTAAACCCGTGAAAAATGTACTCGATTTTTTAAAATTATAATATATTTATTCTGTTATTTTTATTTTATAAAAATATAATTATAAATTAATATAAGTATTTAAATAAAAATAATTGACTGTTTTAATAATGAGATGGTTTTCAAGTTTTTATATATTTTCTTAATAAAATATATTCTATACAAACACCATTTTATAATTGAATTAATCAAAATAAAAAATGCTAAATTGTATAATATAATATTAAAAATTAAATGACACAATGTCAAATTTAAAATTAAAATTATGAAATAAGTATCTAGCTGTATATTTTTATGGAATTGGATTTCTTATTAAAAATGTGAAGTTAAAATGTAGTCTATGAAATACTTTAATGTAACAATAGGTAACTAGGCTATTATATGTAATCTACATAATTTTAGACACTACTCATCACATTAATTAGCATGATTGCGACTGTGTTCACTTTGGAATATTGATTTGGAGAGAGTGAGTGAATGAATTTGAGAGAATTTGAAGATAAATTAATTGTTATTTGTTTGAGTGGATTTGGAGATGAATAAGAGTGAATTTGAAAGTAAAATTTCTAAAAATTAGTATAAGATTTGACGGATGTGACAGATAAAAATTTGTTTAATAGGTAGAAATTTAAGATTACCAAAATACACTTAGTAATAAAAATAATATAAAATTATAATTATTAATATTATATATAATTGTAACAATTATTATAAGAAGAGAAAAAGTAAAAATTAATTTTTAATATGAAAAAATTATATTATTATTATTTATTATTATTATTATTATATTATTATTATTCTATTATTATTATATTATTATTAAATTATTATTATTATTATATTATTATTATTATTATTATTAGTTGTATATTAGAGATAAAAAAGGAAAGTGATATTTTCTCCAACAAATCTTCTCTCATTAGAGGGAGATGATATTAAGCTCATCCCCAAATTCATTCTTTCATTTCCTTTTAAATATGTGCAAGTGAACATGAAAAATCTTGCAAATCCATCTCTCCACATCTCTTTAAATAATAAATCTGTGCAAGTGAACACAATATAAGTAAGGTGATGGAATATATGACAATAGAATTCAACTTTATGAGTTAGCACTAAATAAATTCTTTTATTAGCAATCATTTTGTAGCAATTCGAAAAATCGCTAAAAATATTTTCATTTTTATTATTTTTTTTTACTGTCACAAATTTTTCTATATTATTGTAAATTTAATTATTATTTTTCAAATTTTATTTTTATCTCTTATATTAAATATTTTTCGTCCTCTTCTTTGTATTTTTTCGTGCTCAGTTCAATGCTCCTTATTCTTCTTTCCTCTAATTGAACATTGAAGGTGGACATTTCTTCACTGGAAGGAAGAAGAACATGATGCACCAATTGGGAATCCTAGATTCGAGCTCATTTTTGTGGTTATAACTGAGGTAACCACAAAAATTGAGTTTAAAAAGAGATTTTAGTTTTAATGTAAAATTATTCACCTCAATTAATTCCAAAAGCATATAAGTTGTTAAGTCTAATGTTAGTATTTTATTTTAAATTTCTACTCTTTTAAGTTCAATCACACAGTCTCTTCTTAAGTTGATTTTCTTTTATTTAACCTCGTTTTAAAACAACAAATTTATAGATCATTGTATATGTATATATTTGTTATCAATTCAACTCATTTTTAACTAATATGGTAGTTTGAACAAAGTCAGAAAAGTTCCGTCGTTGAGTTTTAACATCAATTGGTGGTCCTTCTATTCACGCTATTATAATATAATATGTAAGAAATGATAATGAAGAAAAACATGTCGCAATAGCTTATATTACATATATATGTAAGAAAAACATGTTGCAAAATATAAGGTTAAAACAACTTACAATATACCATTATTTCGTGATAATTAACTTCAACAATGAAAAATATAATATAACACAATGAGTTTACAACTAATATGTAATAGGGAAAGACAAAATAAAAATTTACCATTTTATTGAGAGAAATAGTCATTGCATAGTCGCAGTGACATTAACGAGTGTGTTCTCGAACATATATTCGTATTTAAATTTATTAACATGAAATATGCATTTTATTACGTAGATAAAAAATAAAAGAGCAAGCAGAATGACATGAACTTTGTATACACTTTTGTGCTAGAATTATGGATGTCCACTTTTCTATAGCCTCACAATTGCAGGGTCCATGATTTGACTCTCTCTGCAGGGAGAAAATAATTTAAGTCTCTGCAATTGAAGTCTCTACAGGAATCTTATACTTATCTGGAATGCGATAGAATTCAGAATCATAAAAATTCAGCCAAGTTTTTGTTTAACCAAAAAATAAATTTGTAAAAAGAATTAACAATCTTACGATATGCTCCAATAATGTTATGGCAACACTTTTTTTTTCTGCAGATAATCTGCATGATGATCACATATGACAAATGTTGCAGAGTCAGATTTATCCATAACTTTGATTTCTATCCAATATCTTTAACACACAAGAACCAGTTGTCAGAAAAATATCTCTTGGGATAAAAAATAGCATACTTGTTGGATTTACACGCTGTGAAAACCTCTCTTCCTCTTCAATTGACGAACTTGAAAAGAAGACGAAAACAAGAAACAGAAAAACATAAAATCAAAACTTAAACGAAATTACAAATGAACTACAAATTTAAGTTTATCCCAACACTCTTCACCGTTCCATTTCCATGCATAGTTTTCCCTGCCAATAATATTTAAGTTAAGATAACTAAGAAGAATAAGTGATAGAAAAATGGCAAACGGCGAACACTTGTGTTCTACTTCAAACAGCTTCCTTATTTTCCATGGGGAAGAAATAAAAGGAGAACTGAGCAATTATTGGGGCATTTCTTGGAGTCTCTCAAAATTTCCTGAATTAAAGTCGGCAAAGACACCGAGTCTAAGTTTTCAAGTGTTGTGAAATATATAAATCTATAATTTAATTTATTTTTTATATATTTATTTTATGTTTGTATCACGTAATTTAAATATGTTGTAATATTGTAAAAGTTAAAGCCATTGAATGTTTAAAACGTCTTGGCAACGGTAAAAAAAATAATTCATTGAGCAATTCAATTCATTTTCTTAAGTAAAATATTTAATGATTTTTATTTTTTTATTGTTTTTATTTTCTCATAATTCTATGAACAGAGAGTTCTTCTTTCATTTTAAAATATACCAAAAGGTAAGATTTTCTCTCATTCTCTTTTTTTTCTTTTTTTTTTTTTAAAATATTCTGGATTTATTTTATACTTTTTTTTTAGATATTTTTACTAGTTCTCAGATACTAAGAGATGTTATGGAAAGTTTCTATTAAATAAAACTTGCACAATACATAGCAAATACGTCTAAGAAAATTTTGTTCGTATTTCTATCAATTTTTTCCAACAAAATATACATATAAAAAGTAAAATATATGTCATAAGAGAATCTTGAAATTTATAGAGACTCTTTATAACTTTAGTTATCCAAAATTATTTGTCAATGTCAAAGGCAAAAATAGCAAGGTCATAAAATATACTTAAAAACATAAATTTATATTTAAAGATTAATATATATCATAATATATAATTAAATTAATAATTTATTCTCTACTGCATAAATCACATATAAGAACCCTCTTATGATGAGATAATTTAATTACATACTGTAAAATATTAATGACATTGTATCTGGAACATTAAAAACAATACAAAACCTTCATTCATTCTCGTAATATCTTATCCTTAGAATTTCATTCTATTCTCATACAATATATAATAACTCATTAATAAATCCCCAAATAACTATAACATATTTCATTCCATACTTCATAAATTTTGTGTAGTATTAATTAATCACACATGATTATATCTCTAATCCTCTAAAGTATCTCTCCAAATAATAATCTTTGTTTCTGTATGGATATGTGTAGGACTGAGAGACATATCTTTCTCATGTAGCTTTCCTGTCTTTCAATGCTTAGATTTCCTACTCCGCTTACTTTCACTCTTGACCGAGGGAGGTATCTGCAAAAGACACTCTGACGTTCAAGTTAGGTGTAATTCAGTGAACGATTACAATCCAGTATTTGGAATTTAATAAAGTGTACCGGTCTTTTGGACTTAACTTTCTATTTATAAGTTATCTCGCACTTAACACGGATCCAATAGAATAAAAACAAACTTACCTTTAGATTTGGTGAATTAGTTATAAACAACTTATGAATATCTTTAGTCAGACAACCTTAATTAATATCCTTTAATCATTCTGGTATTATTGTATTACCTGTTGGATTATTGGCCCAACCGTAATATAACTATGGCCTATCATGAATAACTTAGGTGTTTGTCTCACTGCAGCCCAATGACTTATGTACTGACCCGTCATGAATAAGACAATTTGCTCTGACCGAACGATTGTAAATTAAATTCTGACCGTTCGATCACTCTTTATACCATACAATCTTCGATATTCAATTATAAATGAAATTGTAAGATTAATTTAATGGTAACAATTGAAAATTCAACTCTTCTCAAAAATAAATTTGAAATATTTTAAAAGGATAAAAGATGTTGTAAATTTAACTCTTTTTACTAACAAACAACTAACCTTAACGATAAAAAAAATTAATAAATAATATCTTTTTATTTGTAAGTATGTGTTTTCTTCACTTATATTCTACTTTCTATAGTTTTTGTCGCAATATTAAATGGGGCTATTGAATTTTGAATTCATTAAATTTTGATAGCAAAAAATTTTCCACAAGCATCTTTCAATAATTACAAAGACCTTTAAAACAAGGAATGTCAATGTCATTGGTATCATAACTAAGAAAGAAAGAAAATTAGTGAAAGATTGTTTCGGTTGTTTTTTTCTATTAGGTTTTACAAATTAGAGCTCTTAATGATAAAAAGAAATGTCATACAATATATTCATCCGTTTAGTTGTTTTAAATTTGATCATGTTGCGCCCTACCTTTCCTTCTTCCCATAACCATTGAAAATGGTCCTCCGAACATAGAAAAAGAGCCTTTTCAGTAGTTAGATACTGGCACAAAAACTAGGCTTAAACTTTGTAGCACGAAACCCATGTGTTTATGAAACAAGCGTAAAAATATTCAAACCCATAATTTATTATGTTTCTTCCTTGTAAACGCGTAGCCCCGTTTTCATGAGTAAAACAAACAAAATTGACAAAGCATATTTCTATCATGTGTGCATTTCCGGCACCACTAGTTTACAACCAACGGACCAAGAATTCGAATCATTTAATGAGATTTTCTTAGCGTCCTCTGTCTTCTCATAGTGGTTGAGTCATCAATGACAAGCACGTTTGCATAAGAAAGAACGATGTTGTTTTATTAATTCATTTCTTTGCTGTTTCGGACAAAACACGTCCTATCCTTACGTTATCAAACCCGATTATTTTTTTGGTGCTGATCAAACTCGATTATCAAATACCAAAAGAAAAATATATTTTCGCTGTCATGTTTCCTTATATTATTGCCCATCACGTTCTTTGCTACATAATTGAATACAAACTTTCGTCATCACCTAGTGCCCTTGTTAATCTAATCTATTTTTTTTGGCATTTATTCTTTCTAAATAAAATTTCATATTTTTAATTATGAAAACTTGTAAAAACATTAGAAGTTCGGATAAACTTCTTCTAAATAACTTTACTTTTTTTAAAATCAGATTAATGATTAATCCAGGGCAAATAGTCTTTCACTGATAAAAAGACTAAATATATTTTTTTTATCTCAATCTTATTAGTTTTCTAATTAATTTAATTTGCTCGTTGAAGTTAAGTGACTTTGCTATTTGAGATGGATTAAGCATGTTTAATTGTACGATACAATCTTAATCTTGATTATTGCTCAAATCAAGACGAAAATGACTGACTTTCAGAAAACCACAAAACATTTTCTTAAGCACTGTTACACGAAAACTATATTGTGCAATTTCTAGAAATTAACTATTTTTTCTAAATAGCCAATACAATATGTATACGTAATTTCTTGGTATATATTTGTACCAAATAAGTATGATATATAACTGTTATAAAAAAATAAAATAATAAGTGAAGTGAGGGGCGAATTCTTACACGTGTGATACAAATGACCAAAGGTTATGTCAGTGGCTGTCAAATGATTTTTGTCACAGGTGGTTAGTTAAACAAACGGCACGAATCCCAAACAACAATAAAGAATTAAGTTCAAAGCTGCGTGTACAACAAGGCCACTTAGAGAAGATAACCCTTTTTTTTAATACGTGAGAGTTAAATACAGATTAGAAAAAGTAACAATAACTCAGACCCTCTTTAAAAAAGTAATATTCATAAGATCAATAAATAATTAAGAAAATAATCATATTGAGAAATTTAGAAAAAAAAACGAGAGCTTAAAATCCGGTCAAACATTTATTATTTGCCATTTATTTCCAATTATAGAATTAATAATACAGTAAGTTATTTATAGTTCAAAAAACTATTATTAATTTTTTATAATAAAATAATAATAAATAACAATAACATTGTTTAAATTTATTACTCACACTGGAATGGCGTTCATCAAAATATAATTTTATTTGTTTTTGAGTTTGAATTTGTTGGTAGTTCTTCGTGAATTAAAAATTTATTAATTAAAAATATACAAGTGAGTGCATATTTTGAAGTAATGTTATCATGATATACTTTTAAATTCATTTGATAGGATAAAATAGTTATTAAAGTGTAAACTTTTATATTTTTTGAGAAAAAAGAGAACAAAAAATAAATAAGAGTAGTGTTAAATGAATGTAAAAAATTTAAGTGTGTCAAAAATCATTTTTTCAAACGTCTCGGTTTTGTGAGATTGATTGACTTAAAATCTATTTCTTAACATAGTATCAGAGTTAGACTAGAGTCTATCCTACCGAGTTTATTATAATTCATATAAACTAAAATCTATATGTAGATAGTTTTCACATAAAAATTAAATTATTATTTATTTTTAATAAGTTAAAAGTTGATAATTAATATTAAATTAAATATTTAAAAAAAATATGCTTTAAATTTGACTTTTTTTACAAAATAAGTATATTAAAAAGATTACATGAACAAACTTATATTTACTTTAATTATATACGAATTGAGAATTTGATTTCTTAAAATTGAATTTTTAACATGAAATAATCTCCATTTTTTTCTTAAATTAAAAATTATATAAAATCTAATAATATAAAGAATTTGATTTTTGAGTAACAAAATTATAATTTATGAAAAATAGATAGATTTTAAAATTAAAGTAGACATAAATTTATTTAAATAATTGTTTAAGTTGGTATATTTTTAGGAAGAAAAATGTCATAATTCATCCCAACGGCCTTAATTGAGTTTAATGTCTCTATCTAATTGATGATTTGTATTGTTAAATTTTGGACGATATGACCGAAGGAGTTACGATGTGCCCGTGAGATTTACAATTTTCGACTTGTGAAAAGTGAGAACGATAAATGAAGGGTGAGATTAGAAGCGAAGGAAAGTGGCAGGTGTTGAGGTGTTAATTTATCAAACATGAAACATGCATGGACATGAGTAGTACTTTATGTAGTCCAAATGGTACAACAGCACGAGAATCGAGTATTTGTTCTTACCCAAAAACCTTATCCGCTTCAACAATTAAATCTCTGTTTTAAAGCCTTATTTATCGATGTTAGTGGAACAGAGAATGTATTCTACAAACAACACTCTTCATATTCACATGTCATTATTAAATTCTCTTCAAGGTTCATACAGCTTACAACCACGTGGATCCAGTGTGTAATTCCAGCACTGATGATGGGAACATTTATGTATCTTATCTTAAACAAAGGATTAGAATCTTGCTTAGCTAGCAAATATATCATCTTTGCTTTGGCTATTAGATAGGGTTTTCCCTGATCAACCTAATAATGCATTTAATAAATTCTAACCTTGCAAAGACGCGTGTATGAAATTTCTTAAAAAAATCTAAAAGTAACTAATTTTTATATTTTACTGTCCTATGAATATACTGAAGAAGGACTGGCTATAATAGAAATAAGAAAAAAAAAATAAGTTTACACTCTGAGAATAAATAAGAAGTAATGAAGTAAAGGAAATGAGTCAGGACTGTATAATGAATGTTTGTGTTGGACTTTTATCACCTAATTTATCTTTTGTTAATTATTATCTATTATTTATTATCTTTTTTTAACTATATTGTAAAATATATTAAAAAAATATTTTAACACATTATATTATTTATATTATTAACCGATGTTTTTATTAGTTATTTTTATAAGATAAAAATTAATTAAGTATAAATGTTATCACCTACGTGTAGTAATTTTAAATTTGATATGCAAACATCAAGTTTTCTTTTTTATTTCTAATTCTCTATAATTTGTATCTCTATAATATATATATATATATATATATATATATATATATATATATATATATATATATATATATATATATATATATATATATATATACTTTAATCTAAATAGTTTCACATTTTGAAATAAATTACGTATTAATATAAAAAATTAAAATATAAAAGATAACTCAAATAAACAACTAAAATGTCTCGTGATGGCACAATTGAAATTCTAAAAAAAATGTATTTCTTACCAAATTATTAAAAAAATATAGTATAAAAAAATAATAATATATAGTTTCCTAACACTCAATAATAGTTCTAACAAGGTTTGACAAACTTTTTTCAGTAAGGATGACTCTGTCACACAACATGCATTTTTTCAGTAGAGACTCTTTAATCTCTCCTAAAAACTTGTGAATAAATGTCGTCACGACAAAAAATGCAAACAAAATGAACAATCCAAACTCATGAGATAAAGCATTATGGTGAAAATGTTTGTTGTACCAGAAGAGGATAACATGTTTCCTTGATTAAATATTAAAAAGGGCTTAATTCTTGGCTTGGTTCTTATTTTATTTTTGTAAGAAAGTTTTGAATTGGTCATTTATTTTAAAAAAGTTTTAATTACATTCTAATTTTTGAAAAAATGTTCCAATTGGGTTCTTTGAAAAAAAAAATTACTAATGGTGTTCGATGTCATCATTTTTTTAGACTTTTCTTTTCTTGTCAAAAAATTTGTTTCCACCTGTAAGGTCTCTGGTTTGAAATGTGACACTGTTAGTGACATGTTTAGAACAGTATCACGTGGTCCTTGATTTGAAACCTAACTATATTAGTGACATGTAGTAGGACAATATCATATGTTAGTATGTTAGTGTCAGTATCATTCTCTTGATTTCAATTTACTTCATATATATATATATATATATATATATATATATATATATATATATATCTTTTTGATTTAATTTAGTCTTAAATTTTTTCAATAAAAAGTAATATTCTTCCTGTCCAAATTAAAACTAAATTTATTATTTATAAAATTATTACATTTTTTTATTAAAATAACGTTTTAACACATTACATTATTATGTATTACTAAAGGATGTTTTTGTTAACCTTTTTATAAGATTAAAATTAATTAAATATAAATGTAATCACGTATTTTTAAATTTGATATGTGAACATCAACAACTTTTTTTATTTCTAATTCTCTATAATTGTATAAATATATACTTTAATCTGAATATTTTCACATTTTTGAAGTAAATTATCTTTATAAATATTTATATTTATGCATATTTTGTGTAAAGTTAGGTCGCATTGAAATAAACTTTGTCCAAGTCTGTGATGAACTTATGGTATAGTTGATAGTTTAATTTTTATTATGTTATAAATTATGACAAATAATCTTTCAAACAAATGTTTTATGTGATAAACAAATTATTCAAATATATATATATATATATATATATATATATATATATATATATATATATAACCTATCAAAATAATTAATAAACTAAAATTATTGTACAAAATATAAAGGTTAAAATAAATTTAATGTTTTGAAATTGTATTATTTAACAAAATTTCAAATGAATGAATTTGTAAGGTAAACAATATTTGAGTGATTACACCTAAGTTAAGTTGTATTCAATCGTACATGAAATTATATATATAATTAATGGACAACTATGTTGTAACATTTATGAGTCACACCGCTTAAGAAAAAGATATAAAAGTGAAGTTTTAAAATTAAGGAAACAGTGGTAAATAATGAAAAAAAATTATAAAAATTAGTGAATGAAGCAATAAGTTTGATAAATTAAAAAAAAAGTTAATTGATAAAAATGGATTATTATTATTTCATCTTTAATCATAAAAATAATTTAAAATAAAATGTAACGAGTATAAATTATATTAAAAATAACATGTTAGTAATTATTTAAAATAAAAAAAGTTATATTAATGAAATGATGTTAAAATAGGTTGAAAGTCCCACATCGACTAGAGATAAGGTCAATTCTTAGTTTATAAGTGGATGCGAACCTCACCCTATAAGTTGATTTTGTGGGGTTGAGTTAGGCTTAGAACCCACTACTAACATGGTATCAGACAAAATAAAGTAAGAATTTTTATATTATTATTTATTATTATTATTAATAAGAGCACCACTTCCAGAACAACACCTTTGCCACGACACCACAACTGCCCCCATAAACTCACTTGCAATTTTTTTTTTCTCTTCTCTTTACTTTTTTCGTTCTCATTCTAATCTAAAGACAATGTAGTTGTTCACAAGCTCGACCAAAAATTTATGCATACGGAGAGAAATGGGTACTCTGGACATACAAATAATAACTATAACAGAATATTTTATAGACGTATAAATTTGGGGAATAAGTTTTTTTAGCTATTTCTATTTTGTCGCATTTCAAACAGCGTTATCACCATTTCTGATTGTAAATACTAAAAGAAAAAGATAAAGACTGGAGATTAAACATATCAAATTATAATGTAGATGAACATAGACTAATTTTGATCAAGAGTTCAAATATCCATACATGTTTTTTTCTCTTTTTAATATGCAGATATGAGGTGTAACACATAGACGTGACATGATGGGTAAGACAATGCCAATTTCTCAGTTTGTCCCTATTTCTATATCTGACGCGGCGCATTGGAATGACCTATTATTCCTAACTTAGATGGTTAACCACAACTCAATTATAAGAGTTCAATTTTTACATTTACTAGTTTTGGAACTTATATTTATATTTATAATCTTAAGCATGAAAAAGAACACACTATGAACTAAAACATGGAAAATAAATAAACATCTTAATCCTGTCCTTCCAAAATTACTATTTTTCTTATGCGTGCAACACATGGGCAAAGAATAATTTAATAATGAATTAATTTGAAAAGTAAAGATCATCCAAAATACCCTCAACCTAAATGTAATGTTACAAACTAGTAAGACATCAACAATACATAATTAAAATTTTAAAATACGAACTAAATTTTAAAATCAAATAGTTGGTCTTTGTCAGGGCCATTTAAAATGCACTCAGGATTCGTTTTAATGGAGTTCACGTGTTAAGAGGGGGACTCGACACTCAGATGACGGACGCCAGGTGTCAAGCGAAATGGATCCGAAAATCAGATAGCGGAAGGCAGGTGTCGGCAGATGAGCGGACGCTCGTTTTTGACGTTGGAAGGAAAACTTTGAGTTTTCAGAAATCCACGCCATTCTCTGCATGCAACCTCTCCTCCAAACTCTAGAACTTCGTTTTCTCCTCCTTCTCTCTAAATCTCCTTCATCTTCTCTCTACGAAATCTCACCCTTTTTCTTCTCCGATCTTCGTTCAGCCACCGTAGAAGCACTTCCGGCGTCAAGAGCTTCCAGATAAATCATTCGGTTTGTGAAGCTGAGCTGGTAAGTCTTTCTTTTCACCCAGTCGTTCGTTCTCCTAGACATGCAAACCCATGTGTTGATCAACATTCTCCAAAAGAGTGGTTCTGAGTGTGTTTTGGTTTTACTTAGTTTAGTTGGAAAATTGTCGAGCAGGGTAGAAGAACTGGTAGTGGTGAACTGAATTCTGCCTCTGTGAACGTCCGGTCACGCTCAGAGGTAAGGGAAGCTTATCTAATTTAATTTGTATGTTGCTGTATTACATGAACGTTTGTTGAGTTGCTAAATTAAAATGAAACATGATTGTTGAGATGTTTGACTATATGAAATATGATGGTTGCTATGTTCTGATGTATGAAGTATATGAAATTTACTATGATATGAATGTATGAAATTATGAAGATATATGGAGAGAATTGAATTGAGATAAATGATTTCTAAGTATGAATTTCTCCTATGAAAGTGTACGTTCGTCACTGAACGGTCCTTGACTGCTCGGTTTTTCTAGTGAACTTGGTTGGAATCAGATTCTTTCATTTGGGAAGAATCCTAGTTGAGGATGAACGTCTTCGTTTCGTAATACTGTGCATGAGCGTTCGACCAAGTATAGTTGTTTCTTGGTATTCGGTTACAAACTTAAGTATATATATATATATATATATATATATATATATATATATATATATATATATATATGTATTTGTATATTTTCATTTGTTCTTAAACACTACTTCAAATGGTATCTTATTATATTTATCAAACCTTCTAATATAAGTTTAGTAGTGCTCGGTCTTACACCAAGCGCTCGTACTCGTTTCTTTTATAATCTATCTTGATGAAAATAGCGTTCGTCCAATGTCAATAGAGCTTTCTCTCTACCGTGCTCGGTCATTGACTGGCATTCGGATTTCTTGATGTAAATTCAAATAAGCTAAGTATTTATAAGCGTACGGTTTAATCATGTGAATTCTTCTAAGTATTATTCTTTGAAGTGTCCGTATTCATTGGTTTCAGCCTAGAGTCTTAGCACTTGGCATGGTCTTTGCGGTGTTCGGTTTGATTTCTCAAGAGTCAGTTCATTTAATTGGCTCACTTTGTAAGTAACATTCGTTCTAGTTGTTCTTGTGATATATAGTTGTACTCGGTTTCTTTCTCAACCTGACAGTAACCCTCTCGGTCTTAATCTGTTATGGAGCTGGAGATCTCTCGGTCTCGCTCCAAGTGGTCGGTCTCGTTATAAGTTAGGGTTGAACGTTCGGTATTTGGTATCCTTATGGATCTATGTGGGAAATGTTTAAGTGATATTATTATTAATGAAAGATGAAGAGAATATGATATGGATTAAATGTGTTGGATTATGGACGAGCGTTCCAGGGCGGAACGACTCATGGATGATTATTGAATTTGTAAAGTATGACTGTGGGCATGCTAAGCTGGCGGTTCATCCTGATGTTCCGTGAGTACTCGTCCTCACGTAGAGGAGGGTAGGTCATGTGTGGGAACGGCAGGAGGTCCTAGTCCTTAGGGGTACTTTTGACAGATAGGACTAACCTCGGGTGGCAGCTGTTGAGGGCATCCCAGTTACTACATCACCCGGGTGCACGAACGCCTGTAGCTACACAGATTTCATACAGTCCGCACAGTCAGTCTAGTATTAGGCTTTGTATGAACGAATGATGAATTATCTTGTTTGATTGATTGTGCGGAATATATGTTTATACATGAATTAAATTATATAAACTTACCCTATCGGTCAATAGTAGTCTGATAGTAAGGTGACCGCTCGATCACCTTTTCCCCTTTGCTTTTGTTTTGACCGCTCGGTATAGGCTTTTGTAAACCGTTCGGTCAAAATTACTTATGATGTTCGGTTTTTAATTTAGTAGTCTTTCTGTAAGGTCGTTCGGCCTTAACCGTACGTCCTATCTTTTGTAAAAATTAAGCTATAATATTATTATATGTGATCATTCTATTATATGATTTTACACTGTATTTTTGAGATGTTACAGTCTTAAGATAGTTCATGGTGCATACGACTTCCAACTTCTATCTGAATTTTTTATAGTATTGCAGTTAAAATTCTTGATATCCCGAATTTGGGTTTCGTCACAAACGCGACAAATTATACTCTCAAGTCCTACATAAAAATCTAGTGCACATAGTAAAATATTGATTTTTTTAATGAAAACTTATGTAACAATATAGCTAAAATGAAATTACAAGATAAATTAAAAGTTCCAATCAATGCGCTTATATTCTACAAATATATGCTGACAATATCATACGGAGCACTTTTATAGTATTTATGGAGAAATGTGAATAGAATCAACTAAAACAATCGAATGTGAAAGTTGTTTAAAAAATGGTAATATGAAAGATACACCCTAACCTTTTTAAGGGTTTCACATATTCTTGATTAAATATTATTTTGCAGGGATTGTGTTTTTCATTAATGAAAATTCAGTATAGGTCTTTGAACAGGTTTCCTAGATTTTTTTTCCCTCTTACACATGTCTACTTTTTTATTCAATTTTTCTTTACAGATTATTAAAATCTAATAAAGTGTGTAGAAAAATATACATAGAAATAAATACAAATTACATATTAAAGTTGGTGATCACAGAGATATCGTCTAAATTTTGCAACATGATCTCTAAAGAAAGAAGAAAAAAATAATATATTTATAAGTATGAGGAATATCGTTTTTATGAGAAGACGTTACATCCATAGTGTTATTGGGAGTATTTTATTGAATAACTTTTTGAAAAGTAGGAAATAAATTATTAAATTTGCATATCTGAGTTGTAACACAAAGCTGTGACATGATTGGTAAGATAATGCGATGTTCCCATCTCGTCACGATTTCTGTATTCCATGCATGTCGTTTTGGAGTCAATTATGATTCCATAACTCTGTTGTTCGTTTGTGGGTGAAATAGGGAACGGAACAAGAAGTACGATAAAATAATATTAACTTTTTATCATTAATGTGAGTGGGAAAAGATATATTATTTTACTTTCTTGTATAATAATTTTACACTAAAAATGTTACAATTAAGGAAAAGCATACTGTGTTATATTTATTTTTGCTTTACTTTTTCAAATATAAATCATTTTTATAATATGCAAAGAAAAAGAAAAAGAAGAGACTAATATAATAAAATGTTACCTCTTCAATTAAGTTAGTAGAGACTTTTTTTTATAATTTTTTTTACACCTTTCTCATTGGGTATCTTGATCAATATAATACCCGTTTGAATATTATATTTAAACAATTTTTTCACCTCGGTATCACAATCCAACCTTGCGTATTATATTACAATAATTGTTTCATGGCTCCCAAACAAAAATATGTTTACTGTAAAATATAATAAACGGTTTTCTCAAGGTATATTCGGCCGAATTTAGACATTATTTTAGCCATTTCCAAATAGATTTATTCTAAAAAATCTATATGACAAATTGGGTTAACTAAAAAATAATCACCGAACTTAATTTAAGTTTTTTTAAGTCTATATAATTTGTGGATTATATGGACTTATACTGAATCGATTTTAAGATTTATGAAGTGATCTATTTTTAAAATAATAAAAATATTACTTATTAAAACATGTGTTGTGATCCATATATTATATAATTTAATTTGAAAATAACAGACTTTGTTTATTAATATAAAATTTTGTCTTTTTAAGTTTCGAATTTAACTTTTTTAAGTAAATCAAGATAGATAGTTGGTATGGTGATTCAATCTAGATTTAGCTTCACCTAAAAATTATATTCCATTAAAAATAAAACTGAACTGAAAACTTTAAAACCGAGAGAACCCCGTTTTTAACAATTCGTCAAACGAACATTTTATGTGAGACAACTATAATAATAATAATAATATCCGTTTTATATGAGATTCTAGTTTGATTTCCATAACGTTTAGTATGATTAAATGTTGAAAGACACGGGTTATGTTAAGATACTGTAAATTGAATATGGTTGAAATTTGATTATTTTTTTAATTAGTGTGCATAAATCAAGGTGATTTAATTCTGACAAAGAAATCTCGTTTGAATAAAAATTAAGGAATATCCTCTATTTAATTTTCGTTCATGAAAGACCATATCATTCAAGCTAAAGATAAAGAGATGTTGTTTCTCTAGTTTTCGTTCAAGCAAGAATATGCATTAGAACTGCATTATTATGATTTGTAAATTTTTTGAGGAAAATTATATTTATATATAAAGCCAGAAATTATATGAATTTTTATTTAATAAAGATCTTACGTAGTATAAAGAAAACTCGCACAAATTAAGAATATTATTATATATACACGCAAATATGTTGATATCAAATTGCTATAAATTTTTGTGTGTTATTGTTACACTAGTGCAAAAAAAATCTTTAACGTCACTCTTTAGACGTCTGACCCTCGAATTTCCAACGTAAAAAATGACCGGTGATATTTTTCGTAAATAAAACAACTATTTAGACGTCGATTGTGGAAGGGCCTGACGTCTAAATACTCATATACGTCGGCTCCCCCGAATAGACGCCAAAACTAAACGAAAAAGTTAACAAAATATTACTTTTTATTCTATTTAGACGTCTGTTATGGAGGGAACCGACTTTTGAAGCACTTTAGACGTCTGTTAATTGGGGGAACCGACGTCTAAATCCTAAATCCATAAATTTAAAAAGTCACTTTTTGACTCCGTTTAGACGTTTGATCCCGCCACTCCGACTTCTGGAGCACTTTAGACGTCTGTTAATTGGGGGAACCGACGTCTAAACCCTAAATCCAGAAATTTAAAAAGTCACTTTTTGACTCCGTTTAGACGTCTTATCCCGCCACTCCGACTTCTAAAGCACTTTAGACGTCTGTTAATTGGGGAACCGACGTCTAAATTTTGGCATTAAAACACCATGAACGCGAGAGAGCCGTTACACGCACTCATTGTTCATCATCTTCGTCGCGTTTTCTCTCTACGAGTTACGCTTTTTAGGTTCGTTTTCTCACTTTTGCACTGTTTTAAATTAATTTTACTCCGATTACATCACTCTTTGATGCATTATCTTTCATTTGAACCGATTAAAATGCGTTTTCGTTGGGTTTTGATGCAGTTATTCTCGTGTCTTTAGGCGGCGTTCTATGACGGCGATTTCTTGCGTTTTGTACTCCTCTAATTCCCTCCACTACGTTTTTAAAATCATCCGATAAAAAAAATGTACAATACATTCTCTTCAACTAAAATATAAAGTTGTAAACTTGAATCACCATGAGTCAGGAACAATCTCAGAAACGTCTAACCTGTATGGATCGGACGTCTATATAGACGTCGGACCTTCATTAATGTCACTCATATAGACGTCGGACAAATATCAGACGTTAAAAGCCCAAAATAACAGACGTTTAAAGTCTTTTTTGCACTAGTGTTACATGATATTATGTTGCCTTTTATGGATGTTGTTGACAATTATAAACATTGTTACCCTTTTATGGGTGTTATGGGGAGTCTCCGCATAAAAATGTTTATTTACATTTCTTAATATTTTTGTACATCTCTAAATTCTTATCGGTATTGCCTTAAGAATTATAATATTAAGTCTCCCGTTTATACACCTCTTAAGGAAAAAATATTATGCACACCTCTTAATTTTTATATTCATTCAACACTTAATTAAAAAAAATAGTTTTTTTTTCACCTTGTTAGTTGATTCATTCTAAATCATTTTTTATATTTTAAAATAAAAATATTTTTTTATTGGTATTAGATAAATTTTAAATAGATAATAGAGTGTATTATTATCACTCTTCAAAAAATTAGTTACGAGTTATTACTGTAGCTGGTGTTATTATTACTTTAAAAATGATCTCATTTAATTAAAGTGCATAAATAAAAAAAATAAATTCTAAAGTTACCACTTGGATTAGTGTTGAAAAAGAAAATCTATAACTGAAAATAGAAAGAAGATGTGAAAGTGGGTTGGATTTGTAGAATTAATATATTTTGATTGAATTGTTGGAATTACCTTGTATTAGCTTAATGCAAATTAATATATTAAAAAGCATATAAAAATATTAACACTACTCAGAATCTCTTACCTACACATATATAAACATATGAATAAGCATTAAAGATGTTAAATAAAATTATAACGTTTTTGACAAAATTAATAATGTCCTCCCTTTGAGAAGTTCTTCTGAATTTTCTTAATCACTAAATTTGTATTTTTTAAACTACTCCCTATCATTAACTTTGTTAAAAATATCAAGTCCAATTAAAAGATAAATACTAACCTTAGAATTTTATTTTAAAAGTAAGCTCAAAATCTAATTAAAAAGTCCTGACTGAAAGTTCAAGTTACTTCATCACCAACATTAACTTTTGTTGCAGAATTAACAGAATTTATCTTTTAGGCCTTGTTCACTTGAATGGATTTGAAAGAGAGTAATTGAGGGGATTTGAAGATAAATTTTGTTGTTGTTTATTTGAGTGAATTTGGAGGTAAATGAGGGTGGATTTGGAAGTAATTTTTTTTAATCTGTCACGTCAATCAAATCCTACATTAATTCTCATAAACTTTACTTCCAAATTCATTCTCACTTACCTCCAAATTTACTCAAATAAACAACAAAAAAATTTATCTTCAAATCCCCTCAATTACTCTCCTCCAAATCTATTCAAGTGAACAAAGGCTTAGTCTTGTGTAAAAGAAAATAACTTGAGGTGTGTGCGGAAGTTTAAGTTTATGTATGTTTTGATATTTGAAGTCTTGTATATCCATAAAAAATAGAATAAAATTTATTCGAAACAAATATATATATTGAACTTGATTAACACGAAATTAAATGTGAACAAAGAATCCTTTAATTGTAGAATGAATAAAAAAAGTAAAGAGCATAAACGATATTTTGGAGCAGCAAGAACTTTGTCTCATCAGTGATAGGAATAAGTTGAGAAAATGAAATAAACTAAAAATATATATAAAGATTATAAATAGACAGGTTGATGGTGTGTGAACGAAGCAGGGTTATTAGTATTATAATAGTCCTGGCATTATTAATGAAGTGTATGATACTGGGTTGGATTGGGCAGCACCGCGCAGGGGTATTATCGTCCATGGAAAGATTTAGTTAGCGAAATGCGCTTATCGTGTGGACCCCGCATCTACTCGGCTTGCAAATTCGAAACGGTGACGCAGCGATCCTACCATCACCAATGTCTATCCAACCCACATGCTCCACCTCATCTCCTCTCTATAAATTCCTCTTCCCTCCCTGCATTCCAAGCTCGCTTCCTTCTCTTCATTTCCCATACCGTTTTACTTCTCATTCTTCTTCTACTTCTTCAACTATGGGTATCACCTCCATCGCCTCTCCTTTCGACGCCATCCTCTTTGGTGAGTACAGGCCAACGCATGCTTCCTCTATTTCTTCTTTCTTCCAAATCACTCTTTCTTAGTTCTTAATTCTTAATAATTAAACAGATTTGGACGACACCTTGTACCCCTCCTCCACCGGAATTGATCCCTGCGTCAAGAGAAACATCGAACTCTTTCTCATAGAGAAATGCGGATTCTCAGAATCCAAAGCGCTCACTCTCCGAGTTGAACTATTCAAAACCTACGGAAGCACCCTCGCCGGTTTGCGAGTTAGTATAACAAAATTTCCATCAATGTCCCTTCCATAACTCACAATAAGTCATAATTATACTCATTACAACAATCTCTCTTTCCTTACTTTACAGGCTCTTGGCTATGATATCACCGCAGATGAATACCACAGGTGAGAATAAAACACAGATAAAAACTACACCGAACAGAATTTTCTTTATTAACACTAAATAAACGTTGGGCTACAACTAAACTTTTCGTTCTCTTGACTTTCAACCAGTTTCGTGCACGGAAGGCTACCTTACGACTCGATCAAGCCTGACGCTCAGTTACGGAACCTCCTCTGCACTATCAAACAAAGAAAAATTGTATGTTACTACTTCTCGGTGGAATTTTTCTTTCCTCTTTTTTTATTACTATTTTATTCTGATTTTCTTATCTTCGTTTAAGGTATTCACCAATTCGGATAGGATTCACGCGATGAGGGCTTTGGATAGGCTTGGGATCAAGGACTGTTTCGAGCAAATTATTTGCTTCGAGACTATTAACCCGAATCTCCCCAACGCAGCCCGACCCGACGAATTTCCCGTCCTCCTCAAACCATCGCCGGACGCCTTCAAGATCGCGCTCCACGCTGCCAACGTGGATCCTCGTCGTACGGTAAGGGCGCCGCGAATTGCCTTTACTGTAAAATCACGTTAAAATACTAATTCAAGAAGCAACAGTAATCAACGGTCCCAGAAACCAAAACCAAGGAGTTCTAAAATAGTTAGTTGATGGCAGGGTTATTTTAGGCATGCGATAAAGTCTTGAATTAGTTCTGAGGAAAATCACTTTCTAAATATTAATCGAAATACATAAAAGAAAGGGTGTTTCCACACACAATACAAGGGGACAAAAGTCAAGAAACGAAACGGGTCGTCACTTCTTGTTTCGCGATGTCGTTTTTTGACAGTGAAAAGTTAATGAGATTATTATTTAAGGAAAAGTCAGAATGGGTGAGTTTTATTTTTTATTAGAAATTATTGAGATGAATGAGGAATAATGGTTTGTTAAAATATATATTGCAGCTGTTTCTGGATGACAGCGTTCGGAACATTGCCGCGGGAAAAGAAATGGGTCTGCATACAGTTCTGGTAATTTCGCAGACGACGTCGTATAGCATCTGTATAATTGCATCATGTTAAATGTTGATAAGTAAGTGGTGTGTTTGGAATGTTTGTATAGGTTGGGAAGACAGTGAAAAGCAAGGAAGCGGACTATGCAGTGGAGTTTGTGAATAACGTGGCGCAAGCGATACCGGAGATATGGGCAAACAAAATGGACGGTGAAGATGAAGCGATGACACGTACGAAAAGCGAGTTGGAGTCTGCGTTGGCCATTGCCGTGGTTGGAGCTTGAAAACTGACCCTTTGTTTGGATATGGGATAAGGCTTGACGTTGTACATTTCCAACCAACCCAACTATCCAAACAATTAAAATAATAGTAAAATAACAAGGAAGACAATAACAATAAGTTACATGGCCCCCTTGGCAATTATTTGCGTCATGTTAATCGTGTGAATATTGTAACATATTGTCTACGCGTCCTCTCATCAATAAAATCAATTTCTCTCTCTCTTTCTCTCCTACTTTTCATTATCTTTCTTCACCGTGTACCAGAATATTCCAGAACCGTTTCACGTCGTCTGAACAACCATGCCTTCCAAAATGTTTCTTTTCATACTGGAGAACAAATCCCAAACTTACCGTATCAACCGTAACTTTTGCAAAAGCTCGTTGGCTATTTCGCCAAATGCAAGAAACATGTTACATCACTTCACTCAATTAATTAATCGAGAGTTTTGCATTGGACGTGACAACATTGTTGGAATAATTATCTAACTATGCCTATTAGATTAATGTTTTCTTAACACATTTTTTAATACATTTCTTCTCCTAGTTAGTAGAATTTTATGCCTTTTAGTTAATCAATTATATATTAATTTATCCAGTACTAAAAAAATATGTGTTTGGAACACGTCAGAGAGAACAACATTAACGCTTTAAATAAGCGTAAGTCCTTTTCAAGCTTCACAAATTGTCTTTCTAAATTCATTTTTATAAATAAAGGCTCGCCTTTAATACTTTCACCATTTTGTTGGCAATGTACAGTTTTTTGTCTTTACATCCACAGTTTTGAACTTATCCAACATTAGGCAACACAAATTATGCAAAACCATAAACAATTATAACATAGCTTTATTAAATAATTGAAGACAATTATTTCTTGTACATGTAGTGATGTTTAGCTGATGTTATACGTAACTGTAATCTACATTGTTTGAACCAATTTTTCAATTATGATTTTAAGGAAAGGTATGAAATATACTAATTGAAGTTAATGGTCATTTATGAGTAATTATTAGGTATTAATAGGTCAGATTATCTTACGTTTTATAAATATACGGTATTAATTACTAATTATTGGGTTTGATTTCCTAAAATATACTGATAAATAATTAATGGACTTGAGTGCCACAAACTCTATAAATGATACAACTACTGATGAAACATATCTGACTTGACCATCCGAGTGTCTTCTGCAAATCAACAACTCATTGGAGTGGATCGCGTTCAACCTTGTCAGATCTTAATTTTAAATTATAAATTATAAAATATTATGCACAAGATGGTTCAGAAAGTTTTACCGACTCTTAGTTTTAAATTATAAATTATAAAATATTACGTGCAGGAAGGTTCAGACCTTAATTAACTTGGTCAGCTTCTACCAACTCTTAATTATAAATTATAAAATATTATGCACAGGATGGTGCAGGAAGGTTCAGACCTCAACTTATTGGTCAGGTTCTACCAACTCTTAATTTTAAATTATAAAATATTATGCACAGGATGGTTCAGAGTTGCGTTCAACCTTGTCAGGTTCTACCGACTCTTAGTTTTAAATTATAAATTATAAAATATCATGTGCAGAAAAATGACTCCTGTCTCAAAACCGCTCGGGGAAGTCAGAAAAATGACTCCTGCCTCAAGACCGCTCGGGAGAAGTCAGAAAAATGACTTTAGAAATCCTTGCTCAATGCAGGAAGTCAGAAAAATGACTCTTGCTTCAAGACCGCTCGGGAAAAGTCAGAAAAATGACTTCAGAAATCCCCACTCAACACAGGAAGTTAGAAAAATAACTCCTGCCTCAAGCCGCTCGGTGAAGTCCGAAAAAGGGCTTTAGAAATTTCCGCTCAACGCAGGAAGTTCGAAAAAGAACTCTTATCAGTCAACTACTCACTAGGTTTAGCTTTGTCACGTTCTAATGCTTTTTCATTATAAAAATAAATTATAAAATATTAAAGCGTTTACTTTATTTTATTTAAAAGTATATTTTTTGGAGTGAAAATCTCTTGCACACGAAAAAAGTGTCAAAAGAAGTCTTAGCATTTTCTGTTTTCGGAGAGGATTGAAGATCAAAAGAGAGCAGAGTAAAGAAGGACGACCGAACCTCGGATCAATTCAACCGAAAGAGGAAACAAAAATATAAAATAATAAAACTAATCTATTAGTAAACTAAAATTAGTTTAACACAATAAAAAAGAAAGGTTTAAACCCTCGGTTGGTCCTCGTATTTATATGGAAATCTCAAATGGGTCATATTTTTCGGTCTCAATTGGGTCATATTTTTTGTAAAAATGAGTAAATTTTACCCTAACCGTTAAGTTATTCCAAACGGCGTTAAATTAGGTTGAGCTGTATTTTTTGCATTGATGGCGTGGCATTATGCATTTAATTGAATTTAATTAAATGGGTGATGTGTTTTAAAATCATCATATCTCCGTGGCTACAGTGCTTCTTCTTCCTCCAATCATTGATCACCTTTCATCTTTTTTGCTCCTCCGCCCAAGTTGTTTTCTTCCCACTCCCACCCTCTAACCCTCACTCCCCAGACACACCCTTTCTCCCTCTCAAAAACGCTGTCGTCATGTGAGAACATAAACCCCAATCTGGAACAGAAACGCCGTTGTTCGGACAAGGATTCCTCCAAGAGACTCCTCCTGTGGACGCACAAGGATTCCGCCGCCATCGCCGATGTCTGGCCTTCTACTTCCGCCTTCGATGTTGGTCGGGGATGCTTTAGGCTGTCAACTGATGCAGTTTCTATGATGTATCTATCTGTCTTTCTTCTGAATGTAATCCTCTTATCCGTGGCAGCTGGAGAAACCCTTAAAATGAAGAAGATGCCTCCCAGGCGCCGTGCACTCTTCTACTCAATCCATGCTTTTCTCCAAAAAAAATGAAAACACCCGTGAAGCCCCCTAGTGGCGGCTGGACCCTTCTCTTTCAATTACCCCTTTCTTTCCCCAATCCTTGCTAGACTGCTCACTCATCACCTCGTCCGTATGCTCTTCAGAAATGGAGAAATGAATTGTTTTTTTTCCTGGCGTCTGCTGCGTGCTCGTTTTTTTCCAGCCAAAAGCCCCTTTTTTTTCTTTTTGACGCTACCCTCGTTGCTGCTGCCTTGGACCAAGACCATGACACTTGTTGTCTGCGTGGGTTGACGCTGCTGCTGGGTGCGTGAAGATAGCTGGATGTCACCTCAAGTTTAGTCCAAGCACCTCAGTGAGGGTTTGAAGGTAGGAGTGGGAACGAAGCAGCTTGGGCAGAGGAGCGGAAGAGGTGAAAGGTGATAAGTGGTGGAGGAAGAAGAAGCACTGTAGCCACGGAGATTTGATGATTTTAAAACACATCACCCATTTAATTAAATTCAATTAAATGCATAATGTCACGCCATCAATGCAAAAATAAATTCAATTAAATGCATAATGTCACACCATCAATGCAAAAAATACAGCTCAACCTAATTTAACGTCGTTTGGAACAACTTAACGGTTATGGTAAAATTTGCTCATTTTTACAAAAAATATGACCCATTTGAGATTTCCATATAAATACGAGGACCAACCGAGGGTTTAAACCAAAAAGAAAATTTAGACAATTTATATGAATTAATTCTAACTTACAGAGATTTTTTTTTCTAAAAATTATTTCCAATTTTGTTTTCGTTTGTAAATTCTAAGCGTTTTCTGGTTGAGTAGTGATTAAAGCAGGATAACACAAATTTAACGCAAGAGAAGTGATGGAATAATTTCATTAAGTCTATAATTGAGCTTATAATAAGTAATTAAGCGGTCTAAGGATAATGAGTAGTAACTAACACGAGTCCTACTCATCAAGAAGTAACCATGATGACCTTCAGACCATTTACATATATATTCACAAAACTATCATGTTAATAAGATTACTAAAAAAATACGGATCTAAATTTTAAATACAAGTAAATTGAGTATATCGACGAAAGAGAGCGATGGTAACCTGTGGCTGATGACAATATTTTCTAAATCACCGGTAAACGCTTGATACAATTAGAGAATAGCTCTAAAATATTAAAGCATTTATTTATTTATTTCACGTGTCTTGGTGGTAATTATTTATCCCATAAATCTTATAATGAAATGAATATCTTTCTTTAGCTAAGACTTGAAATCCAAATTGAAAGTTTCAACACACTATGATTTATTTTAATCAACAGTAACCGTGCAACTATTAATAATGATAATAGTTTATCACAGGCTTTATCTTGCTAAGTGAGTTCATTTCAAACTGTTTAGGATGGATTTTGATTTTGGGCTTTTACATTGCATCCTAAAATTTTTTCGGGTGCAGTATCTCAAATTTTTAAAATGACCATTTTACTTTTTGGAAAAGTCGTTTCCAGATTACATATTTTAAAAAGCTTTTAGAATTTTTGAAACAAAATTTATGGAACAAGTTTTTTCACAATGTCATTTTTGGAACGTATGAAATGTATTTTGCAATAAGATTTTCAGAATGCATATAATGTCTTTTGGAATGAATTTTCTGCAACATTCCCACATAAAATATATGTCGAAAAGAACTATTTGGAATATATAAAATATGGTTCAAAAAGAAAATTTCAAACTATATTAAATATGTTTTGAAAAGAGCTTTTCATAATGAGTTTTTTTTTTTTTCATTTTTTCTCTTCTTCTCGTTCTCCCACTCTTCATTCTATGCAGCAGTGGTGATGATGGCAGCAGCGATGCCGACGAGGTAGTGGCATTGGTGGTGTGCTGTGGTACAGTGCTGAAAAGCGTTTCAATATTTTTCTCTAATTATAGAGCTGCAATTAGTCATTGTTGGAGGTACAGGAAGCTAAGACCTTGATTATGTCCCTAACAAAATAATGGGTCACAATGAACAATACATATTGGCCCAGTTTTAGATTAAGATAGGTTAGGACAATCTTCGAGTTACTAACCGAACCTCTAACGGATACATATTATTTAATTTCATGAGTGACTTATTTCTAAAGTTTTTTTTTATCAGCAAAGATTTATTTTTAAAGTTTAACTTTAATCCTCCGTCGATGTAAAAAATTAACTTTCGACAATAAAATTTATGATAAATATAATTTTTAAGATAATTGTTATGAAACTCAATGAATTTATCATATTGCATATATTAGTGTTGTGACTTTTTTTACGGAAATATTAATCTTATGGTTAACGATATGTTTTTCATTGTCATAGTTAGTGTATAGGTTTTGTTACGTTAGAATAAAAAACAAATCTATCAATAATGTAGAACTTTTTTCACACCACAATTATGTTTCTTCGAACTCAAACTTTCTGAGTGAGTCCTGAACATTTGGACTGTCGGGTAGTTATCTTGCTGCCATTTTAAACGGTTAAGTTTTTGTGGAGATGCTTATAAACAAATTTCGTCTCATAGCCTAAATAATGTGATATTTTAAAATGAACCAAAAGCATCATAATTATAATTTTGTATTTCTTTTATTATATACAATTGAACTGTATAGACCAGTGTTATATGAAGCAGTCAAAGTTTAGATCGCATCAAATTTAGATTCAAATAAATGACTCAAGATCAGGACAGCAGTAAACTCTTGCTGCAACTGAAAATTGTAGAGCTACCTATTGGCCAATTATTGAAAAAAAAATGGTATTTGTCGTTATGTTAGTCATTGACTCATGGTGTCGTGTAGAGTTGCCACCGTTTATAATGAGAAATACACAGAAAAAACAGGTTGTGCTGTACATGTAAGCCTCGTTGAACGTTGAAAGCGATATAGTTGGAAGATCGAGATAAAATGTAAAATCCAATTCACTCATGACTGATGAATTATTATTGATCACAGAATTCTGAAATCAGATATGTCCGGTGTTATTACTTTGTTATAGGTTTGATCAAGTTGAAGCAAATCAATATTCCAAAAGATGTTGACGACAGTAACGATAAAACAATACTAAAGAGAGAATAGGAGAAAAATAGCTATAAAATTAAGGCACATGAGTTTAGCATTTGTGGCATAAATTTGACAATATAAGTACAGAGCATATAGGAGGAATGAAGGAGGTGGTGCTTACAAATCATATGGTTGCTTGCCGGTGAACTTGACCTCGATGGGATTAACATTCTTACCAATAGACCTGAAGTTTTGGCCAACCCCTTGGCGTCCCGGGTTGACCTTCTCAGGGTAGACACCATCCTTGGGGTGCAAGTACTGAACTTCTCCGTTGGGGAAGACCCTGTAGAACTGGTAATTGATCTTGTACTTTGACCTCAGTCTAGTTCCAAGAGCCAAACACTGTTCCTTCCTGGCCAACTTCAACAGGTTGGGACCCTCCCTCATGATGGCAGCACCTCCAGTGGGCATTTCAAAGATCTGTTCTTTGGGGGACGTCCATGTGATCACATAGAACTCCTCCACCTGGGCCTTCCTCAAAAGCCCACCAGTGCTGCCTCCGAAGATCGGGGAAGGCGTGTTTGGGTCCAGTTCCGGTGGGGTGAACCCAACGGGTGCCTCTTTTGTTACGGCCTCTGCGGTTTCATCGGCCGCTGCAGCTCTGATTGTCTTGGAGAACTTGAGGGGCTTCGGAGAGGAGAAGGAGAAGGTGGGGGATTGCTTCCATGGCACGGAGACACGGTCGGTGGGTTTGAGAGCAGAGAAGGAAGGGCTGAAGAGGGAGGCTTGGGTTGCCATGGCCATGCTGAGAAGGGTTGGGTTGTTGTTGTGTTGTGAGAGATCAGTGAAAAACAAAAGAAAAGAGATGAAAGAAGTATAGGATGGAGAAGATTTTGGATGGGTTGTGTGGATTTGGATATGGATAAGTGGATATGGTTTCCACCAATTACAATCAAAGATTTTGATTCATCCTCTTACCCACACCTCACACCTCTTATTCCCTGTTGCACGAAAATAAATAAATATATTTTACATTAAAATATATATCTTTATTTGCATATACAGCCAAGAAAATAAATATTCAGGTTAAAATAAAATTTCATTGATAGTTGCTAATTCAGTTTTTTGTTTTATATTAATTTTCTCACTTCAAAACTATTTTGTTATTTAAAGTGACAGTCACATTATCAAGGTGTATTGATTGAACAAATATTATTTTATATGTATATACAAAGATTTTATCTTAATTAAACAAGAATACGTACATAATTCGAAACAAATCTATCTAATAATATGAATAAATATCAAATGATCATTAAATAAATAAATAATAAATGCAAGACAAAAAATTAAGGATAGATATCTTAATTTTAACATAAAAGTTATAAATACTCGAATATAAAAAAATAATTTAAAATTTGTTTTTAATATAAAAATAATTTTTAAATATTTTAAACAATATACAATTTAAACTTTATCTTGTTGTAGGCAACACTAGTACAAAAACACTATGTCGTTGTTTGTCGGCCTTTCACATCCAATTCGAGGTCATCGTCATATCGGGAGACGTTAAATTGACGTCGAACATAGAACAATTCGATGTAAAGCAACTTAACGTCGAATTTTGTCAATATTCGACGTTAATATTTTTTTTATTTTTTTAATTAATTGTGATATTTTTTTATAACTCTAGGAGACCTGAAAAGCAGAAAAAGAACAAATTTCAGTTTTTTATATTTTATAAAGCATGAACTATGAACGTATAGTGTAGTATCAATAACAAACAACAATAACAAACAACAAACAAGTTCAATCAAACAACAACAACAAACAGGTTCAACCAAACAACAACAAACAAGTTCAGCACAAAAAAAAAAAAGTTCAACAAATAAGTTTTTCTAAACGAAAACGAAAACTAACCCCTTCAAAATGTGGGTAATAAAGTGTTGCCACCAGCTAGAGAGAAAACAGAATGCGCCTATGAAGGGCGCCTATGAAGGACAAGAATACGAAAATAATCTGTCAAAACAAACGAAAATCATATCTAAAGTAGTTAATTAACATGCATTTGTAACAAATGAAAGAAAGATTACATGTGATGGTTGTCAAACTTCGTTCTGGAAAAGCTTGAGCATAGAAGAGGGTATCGCGCACTAAGATATAAAGTGAATGAATTTTCAATCTCCCGCTCAAATTTTTATTGAATTCGCTAACATTTTAGCGTCTAACGCTGGGACATTTGACATTTTATATCATTTTGACTTCTAATTTTAGGGAATTTGACATAACAAATTTGACGTCGAATTACAATTATAAATGACGTCTAATAATTGCATTTATTTACAAAAATGTAATCCATCATTTTTAAAGTTGGTTATTCTAGTTATTTTTGCACTAGTGCAAGGAGAGCAGCTGAAATATTTTAGAATATTGGGTATAAACTTTGATCTTCTAGCTTTTTAATTGAAGCATATTTGTTTCAAAATTTTAAAGCTAACGGAACGGTGGGAGTTTATCAAAGAAACTGAGATGGAACGTGATCCAATGGATCTTTCTCTGCCAAAACATTCATTCTTGAACGTGAACCACCTCGAATTAATTTTTATAGAACTAGTTATTAAAAAATTAAATATAAATCTAAATCATACATTGAATAAAAAATAAAATCAAACATGGTATAAAAATGAAAACTCATAAAATCATTAACCTATCTTCAGTATACTTATGATTTGCAGTTATATTTGACTTCGATCTGCAAGTGAAAATGCAACTCTTTTCATATTCATAACCATGTAGATTTATTTAATCATACTTTTTTGGGAGTTGCTCCCTCCACCCCCACACATCTCTTCCTCCACCTCTCCTTTACTTTTTTGCCCCTTCCTCCATCTTTCCTTTACTATTTTGCCCCTCAGTAAAATTTTATTTTTAAAATTATTATTTTTTAATTTTATTCATTTATAACATATTTCACTGATAACCTACGTAGTTCCTTGTATGAGTAAAATATTTTTCTGCAAAGCTTGGTGATCGTGAAAAGAATTATCAAGCAATCTTCCTCTTGTTCTCGGTGCAGTACGTGGTACAGTGCGTTTGTGGTGTAGTGTACTTGTCGTGGTTCCTCTCCAGGTACGTAGTCATAATCCTTCCTATAATCCTAAACCCTAAACCCTTCCCATACTTCCAATAATCCTTTTAATATCCAAGCCTATAATCCTTGCATGAGCCGCAAAACGCAGTAAAATAAAACCGAAACATAAAAGGAACACTGCCTCTGGACGGACGACATCCTTCAACGGATGTCAACATCCGTTTAAGGCGAAACGGATGTCGACATCCGTTTTGCCTTAAACGGATGTTGACATCCGTTGAAGGATGTCATCCGTCCAGAGGCAGTTTCCTTTTACGTTTCGTTTTTATTTTATTTGTTTATTTTATTTACAGTAATTTATATTTAAATTTATAATTTTAAATGTTATATATGGTTAGTTTTTAAACGTAATAATTTTGTTAAAATATGAATTTGTTATAGATGATTTTTGTATCTTTAATTCTTTAATAATTTGATAATTATATAAAAAATTATTTATTACTCTATTTATATCAAATATATAATTTAATTATATTAATATTTTTATATTTGTTTGATTAATTATTAATTATGTTAATAAGGGTCATTATAATTTTGTAGGTGATTATTATTTAAAATGGATGAATATCTTCATATGGATTCTCAGATTGGTTGTAGTTTGAAATCTGATTTGTCTTCATCAATTAGCAAAGTTGTAGAGAGAGATTTAACAAATAGATTTACAACAAATGAAATATTTCATTCACGGGAGCACTTAATTCAATGGGTAAGAGGGATGGCTTTTGATTTAGGATTTGTTGTGGTAATAGTAAGATCTGACATAGCTACTGGTGTACGGGGAAGAAAAACGTATGTCATACTTGGATGTGAAAGAGGGGGAAAATATAGGAAATACAAAGCTGATGCAGTGGCTAGTGTATACGGCACTCGTAAATGTGAATGTCCGTTTAGATTAAAGGGTAAACCATGTTCAGATGGGGCCGGATGGGTGTTGAAGGTGATGTGTGGACATCACAACCATGAGTTGGCTGAAACTTTAGTGGGTCACCCTTATGCTGGCAGGTTAAATACGAGTGAGAAGTCATTACTGGTTGATATGACAAAGAGTAAAGTTACACCTGCAAATATTTTATTAACACTCAAACAAAATAATGATCGAAATGTGACAACGATTAAACAAATCTACAACGCAAGGCATGCGTATAAACGATCATTAAGAGGGTCCAGAACTGAACTACAACAACTTATGATGTTGTTGGATCGGGATAAGTACATCCTGATGCGGTGAAATTGTTAAACTCATTTAATGTTGTATTTATGATGGATTCCACATATAAAACAAATAGATATAGACTTCCGTTGCTTGAGATTGTGGGTATGACGTCTACAGGGTTAACCTTCTCAGCAGCATTTGCTTTCTTGTCTACTGAAAGGCAGAGTAATTTCACATGGGCTTTGGAAAAGCTGAAAGGTTTATTTTTAACATCTGAGGGTGGTCCTAAAGTTATTGTGACTGACCGAGACTTGGCTTTGATGAATGCCATATCAAGTGTATTCCCTGAGTCATATCAGATGTTATGTCGGTTCCACATCCTTAAAAATGTTAAAGCTAAATGCAAAATGTTAGTTCATTCTACTGAGGTTTGGGAAGTGTTGATGGATGCATGGGAAAATGTGATGGATTGTGCTGATGAAAGCTTGTTTGCTGAGTATGTGAATGGTTTTGAATACGCAAGCAGATCATGGCCTTTGTTCTTTGAATATGTTAATCAGAATTGGATTATTCCGTACAGCACATACTTTGTAAAGTTCTGGACGAACAAAGTAATGCATTTAGGGAACACAACCACAAATAGGTATGTTGTAATGTTATTTTATTTATTTGTTTTGTAGATAAATATTTATTTGTACTTGTTGAAGTTTTTTTTTTGTTTCAGGGCTGAATCTGCTCATTGGAGCCTGAAGAAAGTTCTGGGCAATAGTATGGGTGATTTGTGTTCTTGTTGGGATAGTATTCATAACGTCATTATCTTACAACACAACAAGATTAAGGCGTCATTTGAAAGTAGTTTGTTGCTCAGGAGTGACTATTTTAAAGGCTACATATATAGAGAACTTATTGGGCGTGTGTCTCGATATGCATTGGATCTCATTGCTAAGGAATTGAAAATAGTGCAGCAGATAGGATTGGACTCCTCAAAGTGTGGATGTGTATTGAGACGTACATTTGGTGTCCCATGTGCATGTGAATTAGCACGATATGATCCTAGGATGATCCCTATAGGTGAATTTCATATCATGTGGCGAAGATTGCATTTCTCAAATGTTGAATTAAATGAAACTAAGCCTCAGTTATCCATTAAAGATGAGTTGAAACAAGTAGAAGAACGATTCAATGAGGTTGACATTGGCGGTAAAGTCACCATCAAGCAGAAGTTACTTGAGATTGTTTGTCCTACATTGACATCAATGGTCCCTCCATTACATAAAGTCAAGACAAAGGGTGCACAAAAAAGTAAAGTTAAACGAAGTGAAAGGTCTACTACGCGGGATCCATCATATTTTGAGTATGTGGACGCCTTTCATTCAACCATAGAATCTTCATCTGTGAGAAGTAAATTACAATCAAAGCCAAAAGCAATGAAGAAAAGGAGAGTTCCAATGATAGACCAGTTTCATTCTACTACTCACCCCTTCATTGTGGACGTTGTTGATGTTGTGGCTGATGGTCACTGTGGGTATAGATGCATTGCTGCGTTGTTGGGACTCGGAGAAGATTCATGGCCCGTTGTGAGGAATGAGTTGTACAAAGAACTCAGTGCTTGGCGTGATGAATATGCAAGCCTAGTAGGAGGCTATGATAGACTAGAAGAACTGAGGTCCTCTTTGTTGGTGCAGTCACTGTCCGCGGTAAGTGTTTCCCGTTTTATGTAGTTTCTTTATTACATGGTTTTTTCTAACAACTTTTATTCATAACAGGCTAACACGAGCAAGTGGATGACATTACCAGACATTGGTTATGCAATTGCTAACCGATATAACGTTATCTTAGTGTGTTTGTCATACTCTCAAAATTATACTATCTTTCCACTACGTTCCACACCACCTTCTGATATCACTCAACATCGCTTAATTTGTATAGGACATGTTCATGGATGTCATTTTGTGCAGGTAAGTGCATTTTGTTATGAATTTATTTTAAAATTACTTATCACTCAATTATATTTTGTTATTTGTATAATGTAGGTTAAGCTACAAGAAGGTTGTCCGTTGCCCACGGTGAATATCATGTCCTCAACCCACTGTTATCCTGAGGCACGAGCGTGGTCATCTATTTATACTAGTAGGATGCACGCATTTGAACAGTTGATGGACATAACAACATCTTATGTTGACTTAGGTGATTCATGATATTTATATTATGTATGAAGATATGTAGAAATACACTATTATATTTTGTTATTTAAGTACTTATTGTCAGTATTCATGATAATTATATTTTTATTATTCGTGATATTTATGTAGTATTTATTTATATATGATCATATTTATATTACTTGTTGTTAATTAAGTTCTTATTTTTTTCCACTTAAACATATAAATATTTGATCATCTATATAACCAATATAAAAGAACATGTAACTCAAAATGAAAACATTGAAATTATAAGAAATTATAAATGTCTATTACAAATACAAAGATAATATAAAGTCCTGTAATACATAATCAGAAAAAGGAAATATAAAGTCCCATCAATTAGACGTCGACCGTCTACCACGCACATGCCTCTGCTCTCTCCTAGTCGTGGAATATTCGTCGATGCCTTCATTAGCAATCTGAAGCAGGTCCACTGACACCTGATGTGCAACAGTACCCTCGGTGACATGACGACACGATATCAAGGACTGTAACATTCTCGCCATTCGCCTAAATCTAGCCTGCATTATAATTATATCAAACAATTAAATAAACAAGGTGATCAAAATTTAATAATATAAGCAATGAAAAATAATATACCAGGGCACCAGATGGTGAAGGTGGAGACGATCTACGATGGGGTCGTGCCTCCCGTGGAACATCGGGGCGTTGTCTAGGTGCAAGAGTCGGTCGCGCGTCATCTGCAGCAACAATAATATAAGGATGCGAAACCCTCCTGAACCACTGAATGTACCCATCAACACAGTCAGAAGGGGATGCTGCATGTCTGACATTACTCACAACGTGAGCTCTGAAGTGCAACCACATATGATCAATGGCCACTACATTTGCATCTGGAACCGTAGTCGGTGATCGTGGAATGTCTTGCTGAAACCCAAATTGCCTCAGCACACGCTCAGGCAAATGACGACAAAGGGTGTCACCAATCCGAATCCATCCAGAATACATACAGATGCCGAAGAATGGCCGAATGCCCCGATGCCCCTCATACGGATGCCATACAACTCCACTGTATGTCAGCGCATCCAACTGTGATCGAATCTCTGTGAGAGTGGAACTCTGCCTAGGACTCTGCCACCTCATGGCACGTGGTGTGGTGTCATCGTAAGAAGCTACCAACCGCCTCCTCCCCATACTAGGGAAATGTTCGTATATCCAACTCTAAACAATAATTATTCAATTAAATTTCATCCATCTTCGAACATGGAAATAAATACATGAAATAAATGTCAAAGTTATAACTGTACCTGAAATAGAGTCAAATATCCAGCCATCTGCTTCGTGGAGGCGAGACTCGCATCCCCGAGCTGGTCGTACAAATAGGCGAGTGCAGCAACACCCCAGGCATATCTGCCACACGCGTGTACGTCTCTAAATAACAATAAGTAAGACACGCGTATAGAACTGGCACTCTTATTTGCAAAAATTGTGCATCCTACTAGATGCAACAAATATGCTCTAGCAGCATAGTCCCAATGCTGCGACTCGCACCTCTGAACATATATCTCTCTAAGCCAGCTGAGTCTGACTTTCGGACCACGTGCGTCCTCCATCTCAGAACCTGCTGTGCCACCATCAACGCCGAGTAGTTGCACAAGGGTTGTACGAGCCTCCTCAAACTCCAACTCCTCCAAATCACACATTTGCCCCATCACAGGCAGGTGAAGTAATGTCGAGACGTCATCAAGAGTAATCGACATCTCCCCTATAGGGAGATGGAAACTACTGGTCTCAAAATGCCACCTCTCTATGAATCCGAGGAGTAACCCCTTATCAATGTAATCATAACAAATCCCTGTAAGAGGCATCAAACTGGAATTCAACACAATGTCTTGAATTCCCTCGTGGCATGGTCCTAACTTATTTACTTTTTTTCCGTGGGAGATCAACTTCAGTGTGTCCCCTCGATCCTACACATCAATATTTAATAAATTTTCTATTAAAAAAATAATAAAATAAATTTTATTTTTGCACTCACCCGGCCTTGGGAAATAGCATAAGCTACATGCTGAACATAGTGCGTCAGCAATGAATGATCGTGTGGACCTCCAGGAAATCCAGCGACATCCTCTTGTATGTCATGAACATCTGCATGCTCCTCCTAATCGTCATCATCGTTAGGGGCCTCAAATGCATTCTCCTCTCCATGAGTCTCATACGCCTCATATGTTTGTTCCTCAACGACTCGCTCCTCTGCTATGGGGTCATGCTGGATAGGAGCTGCTCGACTTCTACGAGCAGAAACGGTAGGTCTTCTTCGAGCTTCGCCCTGCGACGAACTCTCTCCTCGAGAACTCTCTCCTCGAGAACTCTCACCTCGAGAATTAAAAGATGCACCACGTGTTCTTGCCATTTCTAACAATAATTTGTTTATTTAATTTCAAAAATTAAAATAAATTATTGTTTCAAATATCATTAATAAACTATAAAAAATGCAATTCAAAATAAATTAAACTAATAATAATTAATTTATTAACTTACAACAAAAATTAAATAAAAGAAACAATTAGCTAATTAATTAAAATAATATATTTAAATACATTTTCATTTAATTATTATTAAATTAATTATTATTACAAATACAAATTTACTATAAATAAAATAAATACAAATACAAATTTACTAATATTAAATAAATTAAATTGATAATATTTATTTTAAGAAATAAAAATAATTTAAATATATAAAAGTTTTCGTATCTAATTCTTAATCAATTTATTTACAAACTACAAATAAAAAATTTTATAAAATATTCAAATAATAATCTAAGTCAAAAGAAAATTTAAAAACATTTAACAATAAATATATCAAATATATAAATATATATTTCAGTTATAATAATTTAAAAACAATTAAAAAAGTAAAAAAAATGCAGCACAGCCGAAACGGATGTGGGATATCCGATTGGCCTTCAACGGATATCCCACATCCGTCGACGGAAGTCGGACATCCGTCGAAGGCAAACGGATGTCCCACATCCGTTTTAGCCTTTCGTGCACAGTAAAATCGTCGACAAACAGAGCACGGGTGAAAGAACCAACCTGGAACGCAGATCTCGCTCTTCCACGCTGTTCCTCCGCACACGCTATTCCTCCGCACCAGTCTTGCTCCACACCAAACGATCTTCTACAAAAACGAAAAACAAAGAAGAAATGGAGAAAAATGGAGAAGTTGGAGACGGAAGTGAGAAATGAGAGAGAGGTTACGGAAGTGAGGGAGAGGTTACGGAAGTGAGAAGTGAGAGATGGAAATGAAAGGTTGGTAGGTGTAGGCAGTAAATAGAAAAAAAGTAAATTTAAATTAATTAAAATATTAAAATAAAAAAAGTAAAAAAATTTTACTTTAGGATATAATTGGAATTATATAAAATTGGGTTAGGACATAATTGGAATTATATAAAATTGGGGAGGTGGAGGGAGAAGCACGTGGGGGTGGAGGGAGCAACGCCCTACTTTTTTTAGTTAATATTATGTGAAACCAAACCCGACCCACCACGGGTTGATCACTTAGTGAGTCAACCCAACCCGACTCATTTATTAAGCCAGAAAAATTCGAATCCAACCCGATCTACAAATTGCAAACTTTCTGTAATTTAAATCTAAACAAATTTCACTCCGGGGTGTTTAATTAATTTTGAAAATAAGGAACTTAAATAATTTTTTCTAAAAAAACAAAATATTAAATATTTTTTTATAAAATTAAAATTAAATTTTAATAAAATAAAAATAGGTGTATGGGTCAATCTGATCCACCACGAGTTCAACCCACATAAGTCGGATTTAAATGAATCGGGTTAAAATCTGATCCGCTTAAAAAAATATAATTTTTTTAAATCCAATTTGGTTCAAATCCGTAGTGAGCCGGATTAACCCACGAGTTATGACCCATTTTGACGGATATAACATATGTTTCTCAACGAAGAGGGATTAGAAATTACAAGTAATTAAAGAACGGAGAAAAAAAAAAGGGATTTGAAGTACTCAGAAAAGACAAACAGTTCTCAAATAAAAGTATATACAAAAATTAAATGAAAAGAATAAACATCAACTTTGGAGATATATCTATGAAAAATAAAAGGGTAAAATTATGATGGTTGGGTAGTCTCACTGACCCAGGCTTTCAAATGAAAGACCAAGCAAATAACAATCACGTGAACAACGTAGGTTATGAGATGAGTTTCAAGCTAAAAACGAAATTAAAATTAAGCTATGAAAATGATTTATTAAAATGGAAAACAAAAGTTATATTAGTTGACACACTGATGAAATTGAACAATTTGCACTACAGTGAATATACTTGGCCCAATTTCATGTGTGGAAGTCCACGTCTATCACTTGTTTGTTTAAATGCCATAAAAAGTATCGTTTATAGTTACTTGAAACCAACTTACAAATCAAACAAATAGGTCGCTCAAGAGCCTCTTGAAATACTTTAAAAACACAACACAATCATAAATAGTTGCATATGTAATAACAACCGATGCATGGAAAAGTAATCACATAAATTGTTTATTTAATACCCAAACTCTCTGGTTAGTCATAGTGACGTGAGAGGACATATATAAGCTACAAAAGGAGTTTCAGATGGATATGCTGTTGGGGATTCCCTTGCCAGTAAGCCCACCCTCCTTTGAATGATCCGAAGTGTTGGGATAGAGAAGTGTATAGGGCACCTTCACTGGTCCATTTCGATTTTTCAATCTTTCGTCCTTGTTTCTTTTGGTAATATTACTCTCAATTTCCATTAGTTTCTCTGAGAATCTATCAAATGCTTTCAATGGTTCAACATCCAAAGTCCATTCGGTGTTCTCACTCTGTCCAAGATAAACCTCTTCCGTTGAGTGCCTTGACAAAATTTCAATCAGTGACACGCCAAGGAGTGTTTGGAACTGGGCAGTGATTGTTTTTAGGAATGCCAAGTCAGGGTTTGACTTAAGTTCTTCATACTCTGGGGTACCTAACTCGGGCATGAACCTACGACTCACTGTTGGACGATTAGGAAGGTACCCAGCATAAGGATATTGTCCAAAATTCACAGCTGCATGGAAAGCAGAAGCTAGCCAAATGATAATGGTGCATGATTGAATGAGTTCCTCTCTAGTTTTCATCTCTCCCCACCATGGTCTGTCTTTTAAATCACCATGACCCTCGTTGCGTATTTCTTTCCACCAATTCTGAAGTTCATCATCTTCCTCAACCATTTCACTCGACGTGTAATAGAAGTTACAATATTCAGTCACCCAAGTTTCAATTGCTTCCCAAATTTCTAACCCATCCACAGCATATGGATAGTCCTCTATCACAAGCTTAAGTCCATGAGGATAACTAGAATCTTGAACTGCCATTCCCCTGATATTCATTCAATCCAAATACAATCGTAGCATGTTATGTTATTATGTAGAGATTGCTAACAACACAAATTCATTATAAATAACTAATTGTGTGGTGTCATTTCTTACTTAATAAAACCTCACTCTCAAGTCGTTTTTTTGACTGAACTCACCTCTTTAGCAAATCAGCAGGTAGTGCCTGGTCGGGAAAAACCCAACTTTTGTATGTAAAAGCTGACATTTCCATGGAAAATTTGCCGGGGAAAACTGTTTTCTCTAACACCCCTCCAGCACTGATGAGCAAGTGTCGAGCTAAGGCATTTATATGCATTGTGTCCTTGAAGTGTGGCTTCAAGAGCTTGTATATGGGATGAAGAATGCTCAACTGTCTATGTGTGGCTATTACGAATGGTTCAATTACTGCGTGGGAGTGCAACCTACGCAAGAGTCATAATTTTCTTGTCATATATTTAAGATAAGAAATATCATGAAACACTTGAAGTGCTAGATTAGTTTTCTGGAAACCATACCAGTGGCTAACCAATTGATGATATCCTGAATCATTCACAGCTACATAAGCTTTAGCTAGCTGCCAAACTGAAGCTGCTGATCCTTCTTTAGCTGGAACGAAAACTTTGCTTACAGCACCATGTTGTTCACCTTGTGGATGAGGTAAGCTTAGTTCTATAGCTAGTGGCTTTAGTGTACCGTCATCTTGTAGAAACAAGAGTGTTCTACTGGCATAAGTCTTTGTGTTGGTAGAGTTTATTCGACTTATGTATGGCATCAATGCATCATGATGATCTAATATAAATAGCTTCTTTTCTTGAATTGCCTGCAATATGAAGATACTTGGTTAGTGACATATAGATTAAATATAACATAATTCATTACGTGTTTCTATGGAAAAGGAGAGTAGTGATTAGTACCTCATTTATTGTGAGCCCATCTAAACTATTTTCTATGTCTGTTGCCCTGATGGAGCTAGTTTGGTCACCATAAGCATTGGGGTCTAACTTGCTGACAGGAGGAAAATCCTGCATATTGCATTTAGATTTAACCCGTTAGAACAGAAACATCAAGTTCAAAACAGATGAGATTTCGTAATTTATTTTTTTCTTCTTGTTTTCTTTCAAGAATTGGAGTTTCCCATTAATGATCTAAACTTCTCAAGAATTTATCATTGAAGTAAAATTTTAGTTGCTATAGAAAGTCAACACTTAATCACTTTGTTGTCTATGTATAGTCTAATTATAAATTGGCGTTGTTTTTTTGCTGTACTTGGAGACGTTGGATGATGACAGGGTTAACCCCAGCAAGCATTTCTCGTGCAAATTCCTCGTCTGTCCTCCAAGCCCTTTTACTCTCTGCAATTATAGCAATATTAATGTAACTAGAATAATTATTTATGGGATGATCCAAGCTAAAAGAAATAACGGGAAAGCATTAAAACACCTTTGATCACGTCAGGCAACGGAAATTTAAGGAATCTCTCACCATCATTCCTAATAAGTTCTCTCACCAACTCATAGGGAACAAGTTCTCTTAGTTTTTTTACCAGAGAATCACTTGGCAACTTAATACATCCCTTATAAATTCTAAGAACATCTTCAAAGGTGTCAAACTCATTAAAAGTTTTGTCACACAAAGATGTAATCTCTGGAAGCATAACTTGACTAACAGACTTTACTGCGTAAGCCAAAAAATCTGAAAACTTGACGTGCCCAAACTGCTCATCTCTTGGAACATAAATCTTTTTTACACATAGAAGAGGCAATCTTGACTCAGTCTTGGGGTCTGCAATCATGACAGAACCAGAATACTCGTTATCATGAATAATACACCACCAATCCGTTTCTCACACATGTTTATATCGGATACTTTACTTCTAAAACAATACAAAAAAAAAATTATGACCATTTTATCTTTATAAATGTACGTCATTTTATTATTATTCTGACTTCTGTGGGAAACCTGTTTTGGTGTGTGGCCGACCAGTTCTTCCTCTTCGGGGATACGGGAACTGTGAGCCTCCACCAAGTACAGGGCGTGCGCTGTTAGGACCATTATCGGGAGATCCCAAATCATTATAGCATGCATAGTCGTAAACTCTATCCCACTCTTTAAGCCTTCCAAACCCTTTTCCGCGAAGAACTATTAGTTCTTGTTCCCTGAATCTGCGCAGTGGCTCCGGTGTTTCACATGGAAGATAAGCCTAAACCACAAAGCCAACTCAGTTCAGATTAAAATAAAATAAAATTACAATTATAAATTGAAATAACTAATATTTTATTACGTAATATTATATGTCAATTACACATAATAAAAATTATAAAAAAAAAATTCATTCTACCCATAATTTAAATTAAAAAATTAAAATTTAGAAAAAGCATATAAAACATTTAATAAGGGTTTAATTATTTTTAAAAAAATCTTAAATTATAATTTTATAATAAATTTTCTTTAGAAACACAAATTTTATTTATATGATAATATATCTGTAGTTGTATATAGTTTTGTATCATTTTACATTTATCAACTAATTTATCCGTTAGTTTATCAAATGTTTCTGCCTCATTTAACTAGATTATCAAGTTAAAATTTATAAGTTAGATATGAATTAACTTATAAACTAGTAACTAATTTTAAAGCATATTTGAGGAAGAAACTTAAAAAAAAATACGTAAATTGTTTAAATTATGATCGTTTTTTATGTGACACAATTTACTTCTAATAATTATTTCTCATAAATGGAAAGCTTTAATGTGTTATCGAAAACTATTTACTTTTTTCTGTACTTCATTTTTAAGTCTGATTGAAATTTGTTCTGACAAACTAAGAAATATAATACAAAAAAAATATTTTAATAAAATATTTATAATTTTTATTTAATATTGCAATAAATACATATGTTGTACTAAGATAATTACAAGGTCATAAGTGAAAGATAAGACAACAAAAGAATCATTAATATTATTTAATATGAGAAGAAAAATAACACAGATTCTTAGAAGGACAGTGGCTTTAAGTTGTTTTATTGTCTAAGTTTTTTAGTATAAACATATGACAGTCGAAGAAAAAGTGGTATTAAGTATAAAAAATGAAGTTACCTTGTTGGCAAAGAAGACACGATCATAGGCATAACGATGAACGGGATAGACCCAAGAATTGCAGAGAAATTTGACAGGGCCGTGGCCAGGAATGTGTTCAATGGTGAGTGTTTTTAGGTAGAATTGGCTATGGTGATGGTTCTTGATGATGAATGCTCCAGGAACTCCCATGGTTTCATCCCAATCAAATGTGATGGAGAATTCTACGTCTGTTGCCGGAGTTGTTAGAGAAGAAATGGTTGAAACCCATTTCTCCAAGTATGCAACTTCTCCGATAGGACCTGGGTTAGGAGAAGTAGCACTAATGAGCTGAAGAGAGACACCCCTCCCTAATAACTCATGAATTCGATCAAGAATGTTCGCTTTTATGTCATGGAAATCCAATAACCCCTTCTTCATTAGGGTCACTCTCCCTCTTACCTCTCTCCTTCTCTCCAACTTTTGGATCACCTCCATCTAGCTTCTTCCTGTTTCTCCGCTTCAAACACCCTTTCAGAATATGTTTACAAGACTAACATTGCCTCCTCCTTTATATAACAGAAAACTAACTTATTAATATTGTTAAGTTCCATAAATTTGCATTAGTGTAAAACACAGAAACTAATAAAAACATCTCTAGTTTTTTTCATTAGTTTAATTTATATAAAATGTACACATTTTCTATATCAAAGTTAGTCGATCTAGATTATACAAGTTACTTATTATATATTGAATTAACAAACGAATCCACTTAGTTCAATTCTCCTTTAAGGTAAATTGTAAATTTTGTAATATAATTTAATTTATCTCAAGTTTATGAATGGGTTCACTTAAATATTTTTTATTTTTCTAATTTGTTTTAAATATTTATTGACTCGCCTATTTCTAGTTTTATAATTAAAATGTTCATATATTTTATACTAAACATTAATTACACTTAAGAAGTCATTATAAATATACTAAATAAAAATCAAAGTATCAATTTATATAATTGAGTAAATAAATAAATTAAGTATATCTAAATCGTTCAACGTTATTAAACAAATATTCTAGTTTTATAAAAGATCAAATGGTCAATTTACATAATTAAAAGTATAAAACAATTATAATAAAAAAGTGATAAATAGATAGTCTTTTGTATTTAAAAAATTATATAATTTTTTAATTAAACTCAATTTGAATCTGTAGTAATATGAGTTTAAACTTATTTTCTTATTAATTATCGATAGACGAGAACATAATATGAAGAATGGGTTCTCCTTCACAACTTTTCTCGACTTTGCTCTTCACTGTTTTCACGATAGAGTTAATGATATCAACTTTAAATGTGAGTCTAAATTTTGAGTTAAATAAAAATTATAAAATTAAATAACATGTATGAAAATAAAGAAAAAATATAAATTCATTATCTTAATATTTTAGATTGGTAATAATATTGATCTTTTATTAAAGTTGTGTATCTCTAATTAATCCACTCGTTGAACCTATTACATTAATCTATACATGTTAAATTTTTAATTAGGTTATTTGAACTACTTTTTTCTTCAATTCGTTTTCAATTTATTTTTTAACAAGCTTTTTCGCCATAGTTGATTGTTGTAATAGTAGCCTAACTGTTTGAGTTAGTTGTATGAATTTGCAATAAAGTTGTTACAATTTGAAGTTTAAAGGTGACTGAAAAGAATATTTGGGTGGACTAAACTCGCAAAAGATTGAGAATATTATCGAAATATTTGGTTAAAAACTGGGTTGAAAACATGAGAGTACTGGGCAGAGATTGATTGACACGATGATACTAAAGTAATAGATTAATTATGCATGTAATTAATTTTTTAAAATAAAAGTTAAATTCAAGGATCCAATGATAAAACACATATAAGCCGAGTAAGAAATAGTTCAGAATTTAAATTAAAAACTGTCAAATAATTAAAGATGAAGAAGGTAATTTGGTTTATTGTTAATAGTCAACGCATGCAGTTACGTGCATGGAAAATAAAGTGTAAACTATAATAAGTTAAAAAAAATTACTAAATGACGAAAAATGATAGTATGTATTTGTTGATTACACAGAGGGTGTAATTAATAAGAAACCCAACCCATTAAGTTAGGCCGAATGAGAAAGATGTGGTTTAATGTATTATGATACAGAGTAAGCATCTTCCAACTCGTTAGGTTTGGAACAAAAGGAAACCACAAGAAAGAGACACGTGTCCAGAACTTGTTTGGAACCTAGATCAACTTTTCCTTTTTATCTATTTATTATTATCTCTCTTTCTACTACCTTCCGTCTTCATAAATACGGAAACCACAAGAAAGAGACACTTGTCCAGATCTCTCTTTCTACTACCTAGATTAACTTTTTGTTGTTTTTTTTTCACTCTTTGTAAGAAAAAATCGTCATGAAGGTACAGATTTTAATACGGACAATAATGTGAGTAATTCTAATAATATTATTTTGACAGACTTAAAATCAAAACAACTTCTATTTTTTTAGTATTTAACTATTTTAACATATTTGTCATTTTCAATTTTCTAAATATTTATAATCACTTTTTTTTTTATGAAACGAATTTTTATCCTATTTCCATTAAAACTAGCATGACTGCTACTCTATAAGTATAAAACTCTATTAATAGGGGTATAAATAGGTAAAACAGCCTGTTAGCAGCCAATCTTTAAAGCAAAATTTTAAGCTTGAAAAAAATATGTTAATGAAAAAAAGAATATTAAAGTCTGATGGATGATACTTAAAGTCATCTGACTCTTGGATTAATCAGTATATATTTATATATAATATATGACACATATATTCAATATATTCAATTATATTTATTAATATGAATAATAAATTTTATATTAAAAATAATAATTTAATTTAAAATTAAAAACATTGAATATATGAATTGATCATGCTTTTACCTCTACTTATAAATAATAATAAAATTATTAAAAATAAGATAATAGCTAGTTATATAGCTAAAAAATCGCAAACTAAAATGAAGTGAAATAAAAAAAATGTAAATTGAATCGACACAGTTTTCTTTAAACTATTTAATTATCAAATATTATTTATTATTTTAAAAAAATTACAATCAAAATTTGATATATTTATTATATACAATAAATAAAATAATTTATATAGTCAATAGATAGTTTGCCACTTTTAATCAAGTTCTTTTTAAGTTTATAGTACTTAAAATGTAATATAGCATTTGTTAACTTACATTTAGTTTTATTTGAATTAATTTAATTTTATATTTTTTACTAAATAGTTAATTTATTTTTTAAATTAAATTATGTTTGAAAAAGAAACTCATTGACCGAGAATTATTAGGGCAGGGTGAAGTAGCCTTCCTAAACTTTATAATTGTGTGTATTTATAATGAAAAAGTATGATAATTAAATTAGATCAGTTTTTAATTTTTTTATAAAATATGTTATTTAATATTAATAAATAGTATAAAGAATAAAAAATCTGATTATGATAATTTTTTATTTTTTGAGTTAGTATATTTTTTTGCACTCTTTTATTCCATTTTACTAAGGGAAAAAAAGTTAAACACAAATTTATTATTTCTATTCTCATTGTTTATTGGTTCTGTTTGTATTGTAAAAAAATATATTTTTTTTCTAACCGTGACTTAATTATTATATATCTTTTTTCAATAATTATGTATATTTTGAAATCAATTCAATTATATTAAGAAAATTTTCTTTTAACACGTGTACTCATCTAAATAGATTTAATTTTTAAATTTTAATGAATAAGAAAATATTAATTTAAAATTTGTTATTTTTATATTTTATTGATGATATTATGTAGATTTGAAAACTCTATGGGTCATACTTTAATTACGTTAATTTTTGACAAAAAAAGGAAAAACAATTACATTTTATTTTATTGATCATTTGTCTTTTCTTAGCTCTTTGTTGTTTCTATAAGACAAAAATATATTGTTTTTTGTAATGAATATTATAAAAGCAAGATTGTAAAATAAAATAGATGATTCTATTTTTTGGATAATATAATTATTTACATAGAAAATTGTACTATAGGATACCTGATCCTCCAACGGTCGACCGGTAACCCAGGCGACCTGATGACAGTTAAACCAAACGGTCGACCGGTAACCCGGGCGACCTGACGACAGATGTCGTAGTATCGTATGATCGCACATTGTCATCGACCACTTGGTACTCGACAACCAAACAGTAATGTCGCGACATGTGACGTGCATACGACAAGTCGCCTATCCATATCGACACACAAGACGATCGACATACAGCGCGCGATATCGTAGCATACGGTTCAGCGGTTACAGATAAGCGGTTACGCATATTAGCTAACCAACGCCGTGAATCACGGAAGTAATTGACTCAGTGTCAATACACAACCTAGCAGTTACAACTTCTACATAGTCCAACTCGATAACTGCCCGGATTTTCAGGTAACAGTTTATTTTACTGTTTTAAATATACGAAACACACGAGAGAAAATGTACGTTTTTTCCCCTAAGAAGAAAGATTGCTCTTAATCTGATTAATCACATCCCTTTCTAACTTGAGCGTCGGAGTGCCTTTGCAGGTACCCAGCCCATCTTTACTCAGAGAAGCAGAGAAGACGGAGAGAAATAGCACAGTGAGAGCAGTACAAAGAAGAAGCAGTCCCGAGTTGTTTGGCTCGAATCTTGGTCTCCACATCCCATCTGAAACATTTTGGCGCCCACCGTGGGGCCCGAGATTTACTATCCCAACAACGACCACCGGAGCAATGGAAGATTTCAACACGCGTGAGTTGATCAGGCAGCTGCAGGCGCAGATTGAGACGCAAGCACAAACCATAAAGGAACAGCAAGAGGTCCAACGCAAACAGGCTGAGGAGATGGCGGCGATGAGGGCACAACTCCCACCGCCAGAGTTGTCTGCCTCGAACAGGCAGGAGGAGAACGAGGTGAGTCATCATGGAGAAGCTTCTGATCCTGTTGGCGGGGGAAGAAAGGGGCCTACTCCCATCCGCCTCACCAACCTGCTTCCGTTCACGGAGGCCATTATGCAGGCGAACATGCCAGACAAACCTCCCCCCACCTTAGAACGTTACAATGGTTTTGAGGACCCTGACAACCATCTACGTAATTTTATAGATGCCATGGCATTCTATACTGACAACGACCCGGTAATATGCAGAGCTTTTTCTTTATCTCTTAAGGGTGAAGCTCTGGAGTGGTTCCATAATCTTCCACGGAATTCAGTAGATTGTTTCGCCACTATCGAATCCTTATTCCGAAAGCAGTATGCAGCCAATAAAAAACCGGCGGTGACTGCTGCGGAGCTTGTCCATACCAAGCAGGAGAAGGATGAGACCCTGAAGGCTTTTATGCAACGGTATATCGAGACGGCCCAGCGCGTAAAGGATATCACTCCCGCTTTCATTATCAGCAATCTATCGTCCTGCTTAAGGCCGGGGCAGTTTGCGGAACAGTTGTATGCTGATCCCCCAGCATCCATGGAAGACTTGCAATCCATTATTGCAAAATTCATCCGCATCGAGGACCACCGTAACTCCAGAAAGAAACAGCATCAAGATATCTCCAGCCAAGAGGCAAGAAAACCAGTGAAGCGATCCACTAACGACTACAAGCCGGACAGAACACCTCGGAAGGAGTCGGGATGGACGTCTAAGTACGATCGTTATACGACCCTCAATGCACCACGGGCGAGGGTGCTTGAAGAGGCCTTACACGCCGAACTCTTGACCGTGCGACGAAAGGCCACCTCGAAGAATGCGGACAGTAACAAAACCTGCCGATTCCATATGAACCAGGGGCACGACACAGAAGAATGCAACATGGTGAAAGACGAACTAGAGAGACTCATCCGTGCAGGTTATCTCCAAAATTACATCAAGGATAGAGTCTCCACTAGAGCCGCCACTCCGCGCCGAGGAGATCATCCTAGGCGAAGCCCCCAACGAACACACCCTAGAGATGATCAACACCGAAGGCGATCGCGCAGTCCGCCTCGACGGACAGAGAGAGAGCGCTCAGTCCGAGGCCGCATTGACACCATATCTGGCGGTTTCGCCGAAGGAGGCGTATCAGCTTCAGCAAGGAAGCGACATTTGAGACAATTGAAGTCGGTTCACATGGTCGAGCGACAATCTCGGTCGATTCCCGACATCACATTTACGAACGCAGACTTTCATGCACCCGACCCTGATCATGATGATCCTATGGTCATCACAGCTAGTATCGCTCGGTATGATGTCAGCAAGGTCCTCGTCGACCAGGGGAGTTCGGTCAACATTTTGTATTGGTCCACCTTTCAGAAAATGGACCTATCTGAGGATCTCATCGCCCCGTTTAACGAGCAAATCGTAGGATTCTCAAGAGAAAGAGTGGATACCAGAGGATATCTGGATCTGCGAACTCGGCTAGGAATAAGTCGGGAAGCACCTGAACTTAGAATTCGGTTCCTGCTGGTCGAGGCGAATACATCGTATAACACCCTGCTAGGACGGCCTTGCCTGAATGCGTTTGGAGCGATCGTGTCTACTCCTCACCTCGCCATGAAATTTCCGACAGAGCATGGTACCATTTGTACCGTGAGGGCAGATCAACGAACAGCCCGACAGTGTTATGTGGCCGGGCTAAAAGTAACCCCTTTCCTTCCAACTAGAAGGGCGAAGGGAGCCGAGGCAGCGACAGTCGACTTAGACCCCCGCACCAACGTAGACGAGCGTCTTCATCCGCAAGGCGAAGTTAAACTCCTATCCTTGACGATTGACTCATCTAAAACCACCAACATTGGTGGGGACCTCACCTCAAGCGAAGAACACGCTCTGGGACATATACTACGGAACCATGCAGATTTATTTGCATGGACGACCGCCGACATGCCAGGAATTCATCCTGGGGTCATGGCCCACAAATTGTCCATCTTCCGGGAGGCACGACCTGTCGCCCAGAAGAAGCGACGGTTCGGGGAGGAGAAGTGCAAAGCCATTCAGGTGGAGGTCGAGAAGTTGATGAACGCCCAGTTTATCAGGGAGTTAACTTACACTACGTGGCTGTCGAACGTAGTCATGGTTAAGAAGTCAAATGGTCAGTGGAGAATGTGTGTCGACTTCACAGATCTCAACAAGGCGTGTCCTAAAGATTCATATCCCCTACCTAGCATCGATCGCTTGGTAGATGGAGCGTCGGGTCATGTTATACTAAGTTTTCTCGACGCTTATTCAGGATACAACCAGATCCCAATGTACAAGCCCGATCAAAGCAAGACGGCCTTCATTACCGAACGCGCTAATTACTGTTATGAGGTAATGCCGTTTGGATTGAAGAATGTCGGGGCCACTTATCAGCGCCTCATGGATAAAGTATTCCATCATCAAATAGGACGGTGCATGGATGTATATGTCGACGACATGGTTATTCGCAGCAATTCTATGGAACAACACCTGCAGGATTTGAAGGAAGTTTTTGGCCAACTCCGACGGTACAGCCTGCGCCTTAACCCTTCCAAGTGCACTTTCGGCGTCCCCGCAGGTAAGTTTTTAGGCTTCATGCTCACACGTTGAGGAATTGAAGCTAATCCGGACAAGTGCAGAGCTGTACTTGACATGACTGCTCCGCAAAATCTAAGAGATGTCCAACGTCTAGTGGGGCGGCTCACCGCTTTATCCCGATTCATCCCGAAGCTTGCGGAGCACATCAAGCCCATCCTGAAGAATCTGAAAAAGGGCACCACTCGACACTGGGACGATGATTGTGAAGCAGCATTCGCCACTGTCAAACACATTCTCACCAGTCCTCCGATTATGGCTCGACCGGATGATGGGTCTGACTTGCAGCTGTACATTGCGGCATCCCACCACGCTGTTAGTGCTACTTTGATACAGGAGGCACCCTCCCTTAAGTTGATATACTTCATCAGTCGTACACTGCAGGGGGCCGAAGAACGCTATTCTCGAATTGAGAAAATTGCCCTGGCATTGCTCACCGCTTCTCGTCGACTTCGACCATATTTCCAGAGTCATCAGGTGGTAGTCCGCACAGACCATCCCATAGCCAAGATCCTTCGCAAACCAGACTTGGCAAGAAGGATGGTCTCCTGGTCCGTAGAACTGTCAGAATTCGGACTCCGCTACGAGCCGCGTGGGTCCGTCAAGGGTCAACACTTAGCAGACTTTGCGGCTGAGTTGCTACCCACACCAGAGGACTCAATCACAAAATGGCTCCTCAGTGTAGATGGATCCTCTGACAAAAGGGGAGGAGGAGCCGGTGTCGTTCTAGAAGGACCGGATGGTTTAGTCATCGAGCAAGCCATCACCTTCAGATTCCCAGCTAGCAATAACCAGGCCGAATACGAAGCCTTGATTGCTGGCCTATCCCTGGCCAGGGAGTTCACGATTGATCATTTAGAGTGTCGGATGGACTCAAAGTTGGTAGTCGGCCACGTGAACGGAACCTATCAAGTCAAAGATAATCAGCTATTGCGTTATTTCCACAAGGCTCAAACCTTACTCCGAAATTTCGTCGAGGTTAGCGTCATCCATGTACCCAGGGAGCAAAACGCAAGAGCAGATCTCTTGTCTAAATTAACTCACTCCAAGGAGCGAGCACAGCTATCCTCAATCATTAAGATGACGCTCGATCGTCCTGTGGTGGAAACGTTCGTCACCAATATATCGACACCTACAACAGACTGGCGCCAGAAGGTCAAGGATCTTATGGAAAAACAAGACAAGGGAGATAGCATTTCTGTGGTTGATTCCAAGCGCATTGCACGTTTTGTGTGTATAGGTGACGACCTATACCGTCGCGGCTATGGCACTCCTCTGTTGAAGTGTATTTCAGAGGAAGAGGCAGACTACGTACTATGCGAGCTGCACACCGGGATATGTGGATTGCACTCTGGCAAACGGACCATGAGGGCACGTGTTCTCCGTGCAGGATATTATTGGCCTACGCTCGACCACGACTGTGAAACATTCGTCAAGAGGTGTACCTCTTGTCAGGCCCATGGTCACGACATCCACGCACCTCCCGAAGATTTGCACAATATTGTCTCTCCCTGGCCGTTCGTTCAGTGGGGTCTCGACATAGTTGGACCACTGCCGATCGCCAAAGCACAAAACAAGTTCCTCCTAGTGGCGGTCGACTACTTCACAAAGTGGATAGAAGCCGAGCCATTGTCCATTATCAGTGCCCAACGAGTGCAGAAGTTCATCTGGCGTCTCATCTGTCGGTTCGGCCTCCCTAAGAAGATCATCACCGACAACGGTCGCCAATTCGTTGAGCGCAAGCTAGAAGATTTCCTTAGCCAGTTGGGCATCAAACATGTCACCTCGTTCGTCGAACATCCTCAAACAAACGGCCAAGCAGAGGCCGCGAACAAAGCCATACTGACAGAGTTGAAGAAGCGACTCGGTGAAGCCAAAGGTTTATGGGTGGAGGAACTACCAGAGGTCTTATGGGCATACAGGTGTACTCCTCACGGATCTACAGGGGACACGCCATTCAACCTGACTTACGGCACCGATGCCATGCTCCCAGTCGAAGTTGGCGAGCCTTCATTGAGGCGCAATATCACTGATATGTCCCTTAATGAGGAACAGTTGCGGATGAATCTCGACGTCCTTCCTGAACGTCGAGAGGTCGCCGCCATCCATGCAGAGGCACAGAAGCGAATGCTATCTCGCCGATACAACACCAAAGTCAAACCCAGAACCTTCAAAAGTGGAGATCTGGTATGGCGGAAGCGGGGAGAGGCTAGGAAGAATCGAGCACACGGTAAGCTGGCGGCCAATTGGGAAGGACCATTTCGAATCGTAGAGGACATGTCGAACGGTGCATATCGCCTCCAGCTTCTTGATGGGCAACCAGTTCCCAACACCTGGAATGCCACTCACCTTAAATACTACTTTATTTAACATTCATTTCTTGTTGGTTATTCCTACAACGTTTTCCAATTCCGTTTCCAAATAAACAGTACTTTTCATTATGATTCATACTTAGTGCCATTTATCACTTCTTTAATGTCGAGTCCTAGGGTCGTCGTCTCGAACATTTCCACACACAAATGAATTGGGGACAAGCCACCTGGTAGATGTTCTTCCCTGAACACCCAGTCCAGTCGAGATACACTCCCATTGGTAGATGTTCACCCGTGAACACCCAATCCGCGTGGGATACACTCCCCCTGGTAGATGTTCCCCCTGGAACACCCAGTATTCCCCTCACTCGACCATCACTCTCGACGGTCACACATCGCGCTATCAATACACTCGACATTGATACTTAGCGGTCGTTACGGCAAACAAATTGCGAAATCGGCCAAGTTAAAAGCTCAACATGCACAGAAGTTCAACAAGTTCTACTTAGCGTCAAACATTCAAAACTCAATACAGTTCAAACATTCACAGTCATTAAAAATTTCAACGAATCCAAGTTCAAATGTGTTTATATTTACATGTACGTAGCAAACCCTAATCTATTACAATGTTAGGTGTGTCGCCCGCAACCTCTCCGACAGTCTCCGCGGCAGGTTCACCCCCGTCGACCACTCCATTATGTTCAGTGTTGGCGACCACCTCTTCATCCTCTTCACCTTCCAGGACAGCATCTTCAGGTATTTCGTTTAAAGGTTTCAGTTGGCCCTCATACACGTCCTTCTGAACGTCAAATTCCACTCCCTCGGTCGACACCTGAAGCAAGTGACCGACCTGCCTTAAAGCCTTCCGAAAACCTCTAGTATGTTCAATCATAATCGCATCCTTCAACTCTTCTACCAGCTCATTCCTTTCCGAGGCCTCTGCCTTCAATTCATTTCTCTCTTTGGCCAATACCACCATTGCCCTCTTGGCTTGCTCCAGCTCGCTCGCCATCTGATCGCGTTCCTTTCGGAGGGTCAAGCCAGCTTCCCGTGTATCGTTCAACAATGTCTCGGCCTCTTTCAGAAGTTGCTCCGCGCGCTTCTGCTTGGCATCACAAGCAGTATGAACCTCAGTGAGTTCTTTCAGCTGAGTCCGCACCTTTTCCAACTCAACCCGAACCATACCTCTATCAGAAGCGTAGGCCAGATGCCAAGCCAATGCCTGTGCCCGTGTTGTCATCTCCAACATGGTATCGGCAATTTCTTGCTCACTCATGTTTTCGAAAACCTTCTTCTCCGAGGCATCCATGTTCAGATCCACCTTATGACCCAACGTGAAAGCGGGATCCCATACCCCTTGTGGGAGGGGACGCTCAGTTTCATCGACTACCTCCTTCCTCTTCTTTGAGGCTTCGTGACTGGTGTCGACCGCCTTCGTTTTCCTTTTACGCACTAGCGGAACTTCAGCAGCTGTTGTCTCGTCAGTCGACGCCGACAGTATCACTGGTACTGGCCCGGTTGATGGCGCTTGGGGGCGTGGTTGACCAACGGCATGTCCGGCAAACGGCCCCGGGCGGTTAACTTCAGCCCTCTCGTTGCCGATTGATTGAAACCAACTTTTGCTACTTCCTTTTCTCCCCATTATCTCTGCAAAAACCGCAATTCATCCAGAACAGTCAATAGCAACAATACAATCTACAACAACAATAAGCAAAGACACATACCAAACACCCTCGCATCCGTGTCGTCGAACTCGAGGCAATCTATAAGCTGACGGGAAGAAAAGGGGCGTGGCAAAGAGGTCAACACACTCAACGCCTCTATCGGTCATACTTTAATTACGTTAATTTTTGACAAAAAAAGGAAAAACAATTACATTTTATTTTATTGATCATTTGTCTTTTCTTAGCTCTTTGTTGTTTCTATAAGACAAAAATATATTGTTTTTTGTAATGAATATTATAAAAGCAAGATTGTAAAATAAAATAGATGATTCTATTTTTTGGATAATATAATTATTTACATGGAAAATAAAATACCTAATTGATTTTAGTTATGATTCTATTGATGAGTTTAAAATTTTGAAAAAAGGAAGCATAATCCCTCTATGATTTATTTTACAGTTATAATCACATTAAATTACGAATTGATTTTTATTCTATTCATGATAATTAATAGATATATAAATTTTGAGTACATTATTTTTACTCTTTTATCATTTTTGGTCACTAAGTAGTATGATAATTCAGCAAAAGAGTTAAATGTTGCATGATTTTAATTAATTTTGTTTAATTTCTTTTAGGATAATAATTTTCTCAGTATTTAATTATTTCTGTAAACAAAAACTCATTTTTGGATTATATTGTAAGACGAGGATATGTGTATATTTTGTTTCTGATATTTTTTATATAATGGCTTATCATTTATGGATTTTTTTTTTAATTTTACTTTTTAGGAAAAAAAAATTTGTGTGATGAATAAAATTCCTTTATTTTTTTATGCGTTGTTATAATAAAATTATTAGTTTGTTTATAAGTTTTTGTAAAATAAAGTTAGATCAAAATTTGGGCTAGACTGAATTTTGAAAAGTGAAAGTAAGGCTTATATGAAATTTTTGTAATCAGGAGATAAATCATATTAATAGTTCCTAATAATCATTTAAATCAAACTCTAGATACCAAAACTTGATTTGCTATGTTTTCATCACTAATTATCAAATATTTCTCTAAGAAAAAGTATTAATTACTCAACTATATACAAATATGTAATAAGAAAAAAATGTACAACTATATATTAAAATTATGAAATAAATCAAACTTTTAAAACGAAAAACTAAAACACCCTCAGTTTTAAAATAGAGACCAAAAAGATATGATTTTAGTGTTGTATCACAAATTTTTCCGTACATATTCATCTTGCACAAATAAATCATTCCATATGATATAATATTGATATCGTATACATACATACATATATTATGGGAATATTAAGAATATCACTTAATAACATCTACATATGTTTAAAAAGATAGTGACTAAATAATTTAATTTATCTTATTTCTTCATTTATTGGCTATGTTCATTCATTAGATTAGGTGGACAAATTGGAGGGCCAAGTCATCAAACCTACCTCATTACTATTTTTTTTTTGTTAGGTGGACTAAATTACGGGCTCACCCAACACGATTATATTTTATAGATATAATAAATAGTACATGTGTTAAATGTTTTATAAATACTTAATTACATTAAACACATTAAATTAGCTATTCAATTCTAGTCTACTTATATGTTAACGAAGAATGAGTTTATGATAATATTGAAAGGTTAGATTAATAACATTAAGTATCACATTAATGTTTAAGTTTAAGCCTTTCTTCTTTTTTATAGGAGCACCAAACTTAGTCCCCACAATATGGCACATGGAGATATAAGGGAAGAAAAGTTAGCATTGTCTTGTACGTGAGGTAGAGAAGGGAAGGACCCCTACGAGAAATGTAAATTTCAGTGTTAGTATATTCCTCACTCGTACAACTTTATAAACATTTTTTTTTCCTTATATGCCACATAAAATTTGTTATATCTTTTTTTTATTAGATATTAAATATACTCGTATTTACTTAAATGTTTATTTAATATTTTTTAAAAATTAAAACAAATAAAAATATACTACTATTAACATTAAATCAATTAAACGTGACTTAATAATTTAAAATAAAAACATATATAGATATATGAACAATTATATATATATGTATATATATATATATATATATATATATATATATATATATATACATGTGTGTGTATATATTAGTTTTTAAATTTTAATATAAAATTAAAATTCATTATTATTCCAGATACAGGTTAACTATCAAATTTTAAAAATGATAAATATAATCTTTATTATTAATAGATTTATGTTTTCCATTTTTGAGATTAATGGTTTATTTATGATTAAATAATAAATAAAAAAACAGGTCATTTGCTGACCGGTTCTTTAAAGAGGAAGGAGGGTGGGAGCTAAAATCTAGTTCTCATCTTGTTAAGGTAAACTGTTTCATGAATTTAATCATAGTGGTACAGATTCTTTTCTCATTTTTTCATTTATATTGAGGTAATTTATTTCAATTCAATAACACAAAGATATTCACAAATTCAAGATAAAACCTTAACTATTTGTGTTCACACTCTTAATCAAATTGCGTTATTTTTTATGTGTCAAATCATAATTTAAGTTGATATTTTAGTTTTTTATACATTTAAACTTAAATGACATTATGAAAAATCATTTAAGACAGGTTAATACCACTGTATAATTTTTTAAAAAAATCTGAAAACTAATTATATTAAAATTTATGAAAATAACGGATTTCAATTTTTAAATCCAAATTCACGAATTACAAATATATTTAACCTTATATATATATATATATATATATATATATATATATATATATATATATATATATATATATATATATATATCATAATAAGTTTATATTACATAGAGTGACTCCAAAATTTGTCTATTATTTATAATTACATAAATAAAATATAAAAGAAATAAGCATAAGAAAAAATACGAAAGATCATATCAAATCCATTAAAAAAAAACATATAAAAAAAACCTTCACTACACTAAACATTGACAAATAATAAATAAATTCAAAACTAATAATCGTAGGCAAAATAATAAACTATTTATATTGTTTTCTACCAAAAATAAATAAAATAATTTAGTTGTACAATAATTTTTGTTAAAAAAATATATAAATCATATATATATATATATATAGACACACACACACTTTTATCAATATTTAGATGAATTTAAACAATATTTATAAATTGAGATGATGATGAAAACACCTATCCTAATGCCTTTCCTTTGCACTTTGGACAAGTATCTTGTTTTACAAATAGACAAAAAACCATTTGGCGTGATATTTTATTTGTGAATTATTTTTAATTTATCAATATTTAAAATTTGTTTTCCCTGCTCATTTTTCATTTTCAGTTGTTTTAACTCTCCATGTTAAAAACACACCGAAAAAAAAAACATTTTTTATTTTCAATTTTTCTGTTATCTAAAACATTTTTTTTTCTAAGTTTCGACCAAACATATAACCTATTTAACTTTATTTATGTATTTATTTGATAGATAAATTATTTTTAATAGTTTTTTTATTTCAATAAGCTATTCATATTACTGTTTCAAAACAATTTATTAGATGTATTTTACTATTTAAAGTAAAGTATTGAAGTCTTATTTATGTTACTACTTTTTTAAATTATTGTACTTTTTGGATTATTGATTTAATGTTACATTTATTTATTACGTTTTAATTATTCAATCACTTATTTTTAATAAAATATTATCTTTCATTGAGAAATTATAACTGTTTAAAATTATAATAAAAAGCATTATTTAGAAGTTAATTTATATAAAAAAATAGATTGTAAAAAAGTTAAAATAAATTAAAAAAATAAAAGTTCATAATAATTAATAATATTTAACTTTAAGATCTGATTCAATAACTAATTTGTCATTGCAACTTTGAGCTAGTTAGTTTAACAAACACTTTTTTATTTTTAACATAGTTTTCAACTAATTTTCCAACTCTTAGATATCCTTTCCAGCTTATTTGATGAAATGTGTATAACCAAAGTAAATGAGGCGCGCAACAGCAAATTAAAATATTAGTGTAAGATGTTAATTAGAATAACGAAATTCAATTTAAGAATCTATTTGGGCTTTAGAATGGAATTAAGTGATACGTTTTAAATGGTAAAACAGTGTTAGTGAAGACAAAATAGGTGAAGAATTGGTATTGAATTTTCATCTTGTTTCTTATGTCTTCTTTGATTAAGATTTAAGTGAATATGTCATGTATAATTAGAAAGGATACGAACAAGTTTTAAAACAAATATATTAGTTCATCAAAATTAGATATAATTATAACCATGAAAGCTAGAAAACATTTAAACAATATTTATTTATGAAAGCTAAATTATCTTGGCACAGAAAGTGGAAATAAGATTGTTGAATCACATAATTTCATAACCACCTCATCTAATTCTAATAGTTTATTTTTAACCTAATTTGTAAACTTATGATATCTCCTAGTAGTTTATAATAACATTAAATGAATAAATTATTTATTATATCTTATCTAATCCGGTCACCAAACAAAACCAAATGTTGAATAACGAAACTAAGTGAAAACTAAGTGTCTTTTTTCCCATTAATCACTTTGGATTGCAACAGTGGGGTGTGGTGTGGGTTTTATTATTTTATTTTTATCTTTATATATTAAAAAAAATCATCCTTATCTTTATATATTGAGGAGGGACAAATAAGAGAATTATAATAAAATAAATTTTCTATTCGAAAAAGGTGAAAGTATAGTCCACATATGAGACATAAAGTACTAAACACTTATTTTCCAAACTATTAAACTTAAACTTAAGATCATAATTAATTTAATTTAAAAAGAAACGATACATATTATTTTTAAATAGTATACATATTAATTAAGATAGAGTAACGTGAGAATTAAGAGGTAGAAAGATGAAGGTGTCAGAAGGTGGAGGCTTTGGTAAGGGAGGTGATGGTAATAGTGGGACCAAAACCAGATTCCTTAAACTCGAATTCAAACGTATCATAACGCAGGAACAACTCTGCCAGAAACAACCTACACAGCAGTACCACCAGATTCTTCCCAGGACACTGTTTATCAGCAGGGGTTGGTTCCTCCGTTTCTCGACCGTTGGACCAAAAGACGTGCGCCAACATCTTCTCACCCTCACCCACAAACCTCCCCGGCACGAACACCTCAGCATCCTTGAAGATTCTAGAATCCTTGGTCGCAAAAGGTTGATACCCGAACAACATTTCCCCCTTCTTCACTTTAAACGACGCGTCGTGGCTCTGCACCACCAAGTCCTCCCTCGCTCTCCCGTATTGATAGGGTACCAGAGGCTCTATTCTCATCGTCTCGTAAACCACCGATTTCACCAGACTCATCTTCTCCAATGCCCCCACAGTGACCCCACCCTCCTCCTTCACCACCCGCCTTATCTCGCTCCTGAGATCCGCGTGAAGCTTCTCGCCGCACAATCCCACCCACTTCACCAGCATCGGGAACTGGTTCTTCAAGCCGCCGTAGGAGTTAAAGCACGCCATGAAAACCACGTTGTGGCACGCTTCGTCTCGCCCGAGCCCAACTTTCTCTGCCTCGTCTAACAGTGTCGCCGCGGAGGTTCTGAATGCCTCGTAGAGCTTTTGGTAGTTGGATTTGGTGAAGAACGAAGGGAGGGGAAACGTGCGAATGATGAAGTCTTCTACGTAGTTGAAGATTTTCGGAAGGCCAAGAGTCCCAAGTGGCGCCAATTGGAAAAGCAGCCACGTGCTGATCAGCTTCGGTCCCTGTAACAGCTAAAATATCTTTCAACTTGAAAAAAAAATAAAAGAAAAATATTTTTTTAACAATTGCTTTTATAAAAATTGATTATGTGATAGCTTTTGATTGGTTCATTTTAATTATACATACCAATAAAATAGTGACACATTATTTATTATCAAAAAATTATTGATATATCATAGTCCCTCTATCTCATTTTTACAATAAATTCACATCTAACATTATAATTCAAATTCAAATTATCTCATAATTATCAAATTTATAAATAAATAAAATTATATCCATTATATATATATATATATATATGTTTTTGTTTTTTAATTTTTAGAAAAAATTGAAATTAGACTAATCCTAAAATTGATTGCGAATTTTTAGCCTTTTTAATTAAAATTTGTTATTTGAAGTTTTAAATGCGTTTCTTAATTAATATTTAAGAAAAATTGTGTCAATATGAACAACTAAATTATCAAATATTTTTGAAATTTCAAATATATCTAATAGTTAAAATAACTAAATTTACACATTTCTAAAATTAAAAGATTAAATTGAATCAAAGTTTCAAAAGAGAAACTAATTTTACTAAAAATTAAGAAACAAAAATATATTTATCCATTTATATATATATTAATAACTTTATAATGTGATTATTTTTATGCAATTTAACAAATATTAATTAAAAAATGGATAAATTTAAGTTTATATATTATAAACACAATAATAATAATAAATATTATTTAATAAATATGTTAAATTTAAAAGGATTTTTTAATTACTTAAAGATAAATATATAAGTTTCTTTGGATGTGATTTTTCATAAGAATTTTGAAAAGAAAAAAAGAATTATAAATTATAATTAGTTTATCCATAAGTGTATGGAAAAGAAGATAAAAACTCCTTTTTTTTAACCTATACACATAGAGAAGTTAATTTTATTTTTAAGTAAAGTTGAAAGCTAATATGAGGCATAATCACTACAGAATATTTCTCACCCGTTTGAAATGTTACACTCTCTTGTAGAGAAGTGGTTTATAAATTGATACTGCGACGACTCGTGTCAGTGAATCTCAAACTAAAATCACGTTTGGTATGTAGAGAATGGATAGTAGAAAACTTGAATTACCTTAGAACCGAGGATGGTGTGTGAAGGGTCCTTGTTATCACAGAGCAACCGGAACAAGAAATTGAAGGAGGCATCGTTGAAGACAGAGTTGAAGTCGGCCTCGTCGTTTTTGTTCAACTGGTCCTCTACCTCACAAAAGGACTCGTGGAGGCAGTTACGGAAAAGAGGCACAACGGCGTCTTTCCGGGCGGCGAGAGCGTTTAGGAAGAAGCCCTTGAGGACGGCGTGCTTGGGTTCTCGAGTGTCGAGGTAGGCGCAGACGCGGTGGCCACCGGTGAAGGCGGTGGAAGGCATGAAGGTGCCCTCAAAGACGTTGAGCTTCTCCACCTTGTTGTTGTCGAAGAGGAGCGGGAAGGAGGCGCCGTCTAAGAGCGCTATGACTCTAGGGTCGGAGGAGACGAAAGGACCTGGTGGCATGTTGGTTCGGATGACGGTGGAGTTGTACTTTCGGATTCTTGTGGCGAAGAACTTATCCCTTCCTTGGTGGTAGAAGAAGTCGTGTCTGTCGCGTATGGCTCCCAAGATGGGAATCCCATACCTGCCTGGGATTGGTTTCAGTGATGATGATGATGCCTCTGAGGACAATGCCATGTTAACTTTAGGATCTCTCTTTGTTGTCTCAAGAAACCAATGCTAGTATTGTTCAAGAGGACATCGTATGCTTTACTTTCTTAACTTTTTTATACACACTACTCTGTTTTAAATTTATGTACAATAATCTTTTACCTGAAAATTCAAAATTAAGAAATTTAATTTAATTCATTATATTCAATTTAATTTTAAACAATTGAGATTGTTGAAGCTTATTATTATTATTTACTTAGTATTTTTCTTTAATATTATTTAAGAGATATAATTTATTTATTAATAAATTTATAATATCTTTCACAATAACTATAATTAAAACGATAAATTAATTAAAAAACTATATTAAATCTGTGATTATTTATTCTCATCCTTAATAGTTTATGAAGAATAGTAAATGAACTAATTTAAGAGGATAAAATGGGGATTGTGGTGTTTTTTGTTTTAAGAGATGAAGAGGTGAAAGTGAAAAGATTTGAAAGAAAAGTTTATGAAAGTTTGTGGATGATTTGATGAATATGATAGATAAAATTGTTTTAATAGATTAAAGTGTAAGATTATAATTTTATTTGTATGATTAAAATAAAATCTTATTAGTTAAAATTAATTTTAAATAAATTATAGATAATTAGTTTTTAAATAAAACAATTAATAGAGGTGATTGTTATTATTATTATTATTATTATTATTTACATGAAGATCAAGTTCTCTGGAAATTACAATCCAAGATGGTAATAGATTCTGGAAAATTTAAAACCGTGAGAGTTATTTCCATAAATACATTCACAACACAATGCTAATCTTCACATCTTAGCGAGGATGTTACTCAGTCTACCACATTCAAATGTATCCGTGTAAATCCAATGTAAACACACTTACTCCCTCATCCGTTATTGTCGACAATCATTTTTCGAAAACAAACACACCCTAAATGACTATATGAATGATTTTATTATGATTACTTTTTAAAGTGTATTGATTTGATCTATTTTCTTTATATTTATATATATTATGAATTTATTTGAATTTGTAAAAGAAATACAATTGAAATATATGAAAAAGATATAAAGCTTTTTGCTTAGTTATAATTTATTATACATGATTTGTGTAATTAATAAAAATTAATATGATAATTAATGTAAAATAACAAATGATTTTAATCATTTTAATTGAAAATACGTTTGATAAATAAGTCATTATATTCTCCTATGACTCCCACATTATCGTCGCAATAAAAGAATTATTCAATGCTTATCTAACAAGTTTTGATTAAAAACAATAAAAATTATTTATTATCTTATATTAACTACAATATCATTTTTTATATTAATAGCAAAATTTAACATTTTTAATACTAAAATATAAATAAATAAGATGATTGGACAAAAATAAAAATCACGTTACTCAATTAAAAGAAAATAAAAGACAAAAAATAAGTTAAAAAATTAAATAATTTTAAGTATTACATAAATAAAAATAAAAATAAAAATTCAATAAAAATTCCTAAGGAACTTTGAAACTTAATTAAATTATGTTAAAATTATAAACATGGAAAGAATTTCTCAAAAAGAAATAAACAAAATTTCCAACAAAAATTCATTTACAATATTCGCCCCCTCTGGAAACTTAAAAACCAACTTTTCAAAACTTTCAGTAGGAAATTAAAACCAAATACTTAAAGACATTAGAAGAATTATTTACAATTTAAACTATGCCTAATACGAACATATCGAATATCTAATTAAACTTGTTCAGCTTATTTTAATTAATATAGATTCATTAAACATAATTTAGTTAAACAAATTAAAAACATAATTATTATGGCTTGATTAAACTAATTAAATTAGTTAAATTAAATAGAAGTTCAAACAACTTTAAACCATGTAAAAAATAAGCTCCCAATTCTCCTGAATCACCTAGAACAAGGGAATAACAAAGTTCTTCAATCTGGATACAAATTAAGTAACAGAAACTAATATTTTTATACTCCTAAACATGGACATTCGGTTGCAGATAGTTTTAAACGTAAGTATATTATAACATTTATTAGTTGTCTTTCATATTTAAGTGTTGGAAATCAAGTATAAATTTAAGTTTTACTGTAAATACAAATAAAAAATTAAACAACACATAATAATTAATATTTATAAATTTATTATCTTAAAGTTTTAGTTTTAGCTTATGTTCCAATAGTATTGTATTTTTACTGTGAATTTTTTTATAAAACTAATTAATGATATTAAAATTAATGATTCGTCGGATCAAATAAATAAATTTTTTCAATAAAATTTCAAATATTCGTAATGATATTAAAGTTAATGATTCGTCGGATCAAACGAGTATAATATAAATAATTCTTTTTCAAATAGTCATTAATCATGATAAAATCACATTATAAAAAAATTATTATTGAAGTACTTGTAATTAAGAATGTTTTATATATAAAAAATTTGAGAAAAAGATTGTTAATATTTTAACTATGAGATTAAATCTCATAGTTTGAGATGACAAAAATAAGAAGAAAAAACTTGTATACTTGTTATCTTAAAGTTAAGTTAAAAGTAATGTCAATCATTTATATGTTTCAATAGTCTCATGCTTGCTTGAATAAATCTTTCCCCAAAAAAATAAAATATCAAGTTTGAGTAAAACTCAACTTTTATTTAATAACCGAATAGGCATCCTACTTTTTTTAAATGTAAGAAAAAAAAAGTGATTTGTATGATGTATAAGAGTGCTAATTTACTAAGCTAATTAGTAGATGAGAAACTTATGCAAAAGGGCAAAAGTAGGGTACTTAAGTATATTTATCATCTATTGGTCCTGTTTTCTCCTATCTCACCAAAAACACTTTTAACCATTTTATTCTTATTTCTCCACGTATCAACAAATAGGGACCTCTGTACCACAATATTACGTAAGTTTGGCACTCAGATCTGGAGAGGCTCTATGCCTTATAGATACTCCTACACCTCACATCTAACCCCAAATCTATTAGGGTAGGGTGCGTCGAAGGTTTAACTCTTGACTCTTAGAACAAAATTATAATTACGACTGTCCAAACCCCTAATCTCTACTATTCTAGTAATTAAAACACCAAGACTTTGCTTTTTACATGTACTTTTAAAATCCAAAATAACTTCTTAAGTTAAATAAACTATTATAATTAACTTCTAACTTCTCTTACAAGGGATGCCTTTCAATCTCCAATATTTTCATCTATTTAAGAGGGACAGGTTTAAGGTAAGTTTAGATATTTAATGAATATAAATTTTCTACTAAAGTTAGGTCAATATTGAATTATTACTCAAATTCAGTATAACTATTAATGATCGATTTTTATTTAATAAATTTTATGATGGTTACATTTTCAAACTTCAGATTGTAAATAGCGCGTAATAACTCCAAGCTAAATTGTGCATTCCACTGTAACAGAAAAACTAACCAAGCTTTCACACAGACACACAAAAATTCTAAAAAAGAAAAAATAACTTGAATTGTACCTAATTTTGTCAAACACTATTTACTGATGCCGTAAAATTTCTCTCTTAGTAAAATTTTCCTTATTAGCGCACATAAAATGTAAATAAGATAATTTACAACACTGGAAAAAAAAAAGTGAACAAATTTTTACTTTTGCCATGGGTCTGTTGTAATGTGCGTTAAGAGCAAGAGACCATTGGCGCAAACAGAACACAAAATAAAGAGATGGGAATGGCATTGGTTAGATGTACCCGATTGGATAAACAACTTGATTAATCATTATGTGAATAAAATTTTATAATTTATTTATATAAACTACATAAAGTTATGAATTTTTTGACGCTCCATAAAGATGATATGTTTTTCCAGGTGGAACAAGTTCCAAAAAGATGTTACACAACAAGCGCGAACCTTTTAAAGCGTACAACAAAACATTTATAAGAATACAAACAATATTATAAGTTATACACGTTCTAGTCTTGACATAAAAATGACGATAAACTACGCAAATTGTTTACACACGGCTTGAAAGAGATTTAAATAGGAAGGTGTATTAGATGGATATACTGTTGGGGATTCCCTTGCCAGTGAGTCCACCCTCCTTCGAATAATCTGAAGTGTTGGGATAGAGAAGTGTGTAAGGCATCTTCACTGGTCCATTTCTGTTTTTCAATCTATTGTTCTTGTTCCTTTCCATAATATTGCTTTCGATTTTCAACAACTTTTGTCTGAAACTCTCGAATGCTGCCAATGCTTCAGCATCTGAAGTCCATTCAGGGTTTTCACATTGTCCAAGGTAAACCTCTTCAGTAGAGTGTCTGGACAGAACTTCTATCAGTGACACACCAAGGAGGGTTTGGAACTGGGCAGTGATTGTTTTCAAGAATGCCAAGTCAGGGTCTGACTTCAGCTCCTCGTACTCTGGAGTACCTGGCTCAGGCATGAACCTACGACTCACTGTTGGACGGTTGGGGAGGTACCCAGCAAAAGGGTACTGTCCAAAATTCACAGCTGCATGGTAAGCAGAAGCCAACCAGATGATAATGGTGCATGATTGAATCAACTCCTCTTTCGTCTTCATCTCTGACCACCAGTTCCTATCTTTTAAGTCTCCGTGACCCTCATTACGTATTTCTTTCCACCAATTCTGTAGTTCGTAGTCACCCTCAACCTTCTCATTAGATGTGTAATACACGTTACAATACTCAGTCACCCAAGTTTCAATTGCATCCCAAATTTCTAACCCATCCACGGCAAACGGATAATCCTCTATCACAAGCCTGAGTCCGTGACGACAACTTGAATCAGGAACTGCCATTCCCCTGACATTTAATGAGTACAAATTTAGTATGCTGCCATGTTCTTGTGGAGATAAATCCTAACAGATACTAATACATTCTTTGCTACATGCTCAATAATACATTTTCTACTATCAATTAAAATTTATTGAAAAATAATACAAAATCATGAACAAAACTCTTTAAACGATAAGCAAGACCCACACTGCTTTGTAATTTCTAAAGAAATTCAGTCAATAATGAAGAGTGTGTTAGAAAATAGTATGGTACTGACATTATCTTAACAAATTAGGCTAAAATCAATACTACTTGAAGTCATTTTCTCTCCACTAACCTCTTAAGAAGATCAGCAGGAAGCGCCTGCTCGGTGAATACCCAACTTTTGTATATAATAGCTGACATTTCCAAGGCAAATTTACCAGGGAAAACTGTTTTCTCAAGCACCCCTCCAGCATTGATGAGTGTGTGTCGAGCTAAGGCATTTATATGCATTGTGTCCCTGAAATGTGGCTTCAAGAGCTTGTGTATTGGATGAAGAATGCTTAGTTGTCTATGTGTGGCTATTATGAATGGTTCAATTACTGCATGAGTGTATAACCTGCCCAATAAGAAACAGAATTAAGTTTGAAACACTTTTGTTACTATTGAGATTTCTTTTGAGATGTCATACCAGTGGCTAACCAATTGATGATATCCTGAATCGTTCACGGCTGCATAAGCTTTTGCCAACTGCCACACTGTAGCCGATACTCCTTCTTGTGCCGGAGTAAAAACTTTGCTTACAGCTCCGTATTGTTCCCCTTGTGGATGAGGTAAACTTAACTCTATAGCCAGTGGCTTTAGTGTACCATCATCTTGTAGAAACAATAGCGTTCTAGAGGCATAGGTCTTTGTGTTCGTAGAGTTTATTCTACTTATGTATGGCATCAATGCATCGTGATGATCTAATATAAATAACCTCATTTTTTGAATTGCCTGCGAAATAAAGATTTTTGGTTGTTTACATATAATTTTGATACATCATATTTCAAAAGGGTTGGCTTAAAAAAGTGATACATAATTAGTACCTCATTTATTGTGAGACCGTCCAAACTATTTTCTATGTGTGCTTCCCTGATGGAGCTAGTTTGATCTCCATAGAGTTGGGGATCTAATTTGCTGGCTGGGGGAAATTCCTGCATGAGGCATTCATTTAGAATAGAAGTTTCACATAGCAATTTATGCCGGCCTTAAAAACATTGATTTTGCTACAAAGTTTACTAAGACGAAACTTGAAATTTTATCGAAAAACAATTCTTAATGAAACTGCAATTGTTGTAAATAGTACTTGGAGACGACGAATAATGACAGGGTTAACCCCTGCAAGCATTTCCCTGCCAAATTCATCATCTGTTCTCCATGCAGTCTTGCTTTCTGTGATTACACAAACATTAATGTGGATAAACATCATACAGGTGAATCCATCCAGGCCAAGTGAAGTAAAAGCAAAGCATTAGCATACCTTTGATCACATCGGGCACAGGGAATTTAAGGAATCTCTCGCCATCATTTCTCATAAGTTCTCTTACTATCTCGTAAGGAACAAGTTCTCGAAGTTTACTCGCAATAGGTCCATTCGGCATCTTAATACTTCCCTCGTAAATACTAAGTACATCTTCAAAAGTGTCAAACTCATTAATAGTTTTGTCACACAAAGATTTAATCTCCGGAAGCAAAACCTGGGCAACTGATTTCAGTGAGTAGGCTAGAAAATCTGAAAACTTGACGTGGCCAAATTGTTCATCCCTCGGCACATAAACATTTAGATTTAGCAGATGCAATCTTGACTCGGTTTTGGGGTCTGTAAAATTGACACATTCATGATACTCATTAGTCATTGAAAATTTTGCTGTGAATGACGCTTAAACAACATGTATCTCAATACTATTTTCTATATATTACTTTTAAGATGGTTATGATAAAAGTAAAAAATGTATTATAATCATGTGGCAGTTTAATATAAAGTCGGTCTGTTTTCTGTAAAATTAAATGAAAGACAAATGAAATGTTATTAATATCGGTCCAGTTCGAAAATGGTTTTGTTGGTAACCTGTTTTGGTATGTGGACGACCAGTCCTCCCTCTGCGTGGATATGGAAACTTTGATCCTCCGAGAACTGGGCGTTCATAGTAAGGACCATCATCTGGAGTTCCCAAATCATTGTAGCATGCATAGTCATATACTCTGTCCCACTCATCAAGCTTTCCCACCCCTTTTCCTCGAAGGACTTTTAGTTCTTGTTCTCTCCACTTACGCAGTGGCCCAGGTGTTTCAGATGGAAGATAAGCCTGAATCACAATGCCAGAATGAATGTTTCAACTTTCCAATACATTCATGATTTAGTGTTCAGACATATATAATATCATCAAAATTATGTTACACGAAAGAGTTATATTGACATGTATGTAAACTGAGATTCAAACATATTTTGTCTAACAGTGTCTGTGCTTCCCTGTTTTTTGTCTAACTGTACTTTTATATTTTACGTTTCTTTATTTATTTATTTTTCATCCTTTTCACTTTCTTATTGCAGTGAATTACTTCATTTCTCTTCCTTCATGAGGTCTAACTGCTAATGTTTTGTTGGATTGCAGAGGTTTCTAACTCCAACCGTAGAAGCAACGCTTTTGTTGCTCACAGGTTTTAATTACAGAAAGATCCAACAACAGGCTCTCTCTCGTGATGTAACATTCATAATATTTTATTTATTTTAACTATTTCATATCTTGTACCTGGTCGATTTTGAAAATAGTCAATGGGCGTGCTTTGGGAATATTTAAAATAGCATTTGATTTTTATTATCTACTTCAACTATTTTATCCTTATTAAATAGTATATTCATTGAATACGTACATAATACTATTTTTAGTAAATTGCAAACATAAGATTTGGTTTTTATAAATCACCGAGTCATACACCTTAAATTAAATCAAATAAATTCTCTTTTAAAATATTCAAAACACATGCAAATAAATAATAGTAGGCAATCAACAGATAAATAAAAAAATTACAAAGTTTAGCTTATCTGGATCACGAAATTGGACAAATGTATTTTAATTTTTATGTCAAAAGTTATTATATTTTTTATAATTTGAACTATAATATTGAATAATATCAAACTTTAAAAAATCACTTAAACTAAAGCATTTCTATTTAATGTTTTGACTTTTTATTCTTATACCACTGTTAATAAATATTAAATAAGAGAAAGGTGCGTTGAGAAAACAAATTAATAGCCTTAAAATCTATTTAAGCAAACAGATACAAATTTAAAAATTAATTAGTTTAGCAAATGATTGAAACGAAGTTGGAAGATTTTAAAGTATTTATATTCCAAAATATATAAAAAAAAATCTTCTCAACTTTTTACTATAAAATAATTATTTTAATACCTCTTATCATTAATATTTTATTATTTTATTTCTTATTAACTATACGAATAAATAGTCAAAATAAAATTATCAAAATTGTCTTAATATAAATATAAAACAGAAGAAGTTTAAAGTATATCAAATTTTAATTAACAAAAATATTTTTATATTATGAATTTTAAATTTTAAGATTAAAAGTATTTAAATAATTTTTTATTTTTTTATTTTAAATTAAAAATAATAATTATTACATAAATTAGCGTACCCCTGAATTAAATAACTAAAAATCAAATATTATTTTAAAAAGTTTAATGCTAGACTGTATTCACTTTTTAAAGAAGATCAAATTTTAATTTGACCATCATAAAGGGAAAAAGTATAAAACATGAATAAAGTATGACAGACTGTATTCTGTTCCGGGATTTGTCTTCTTGTTCCTAACAACCAACCTCGGAAAATGTCGTGCAGACATGTGAAGAGCAAGTTTCTGCTAACGGTACGGAGAAAAGAAATGTTAAATGGGGATATGATTATCGTAATATTTTTTCAGCACATTATTTCTGATATAATTTTTTTTACAATTTATAATACTGTATTTTCAATATTTTAGATAAAATTTAAAATTTCCATTTTTTAACATTATTAAATATTCATCGAAATCATTGTTGAGATCACTACATAAAACTTCGCAAAAAATACATAAACTTTTTTGGGTAAAACATGCATGCATGCATCACATTGTAAATGCTTTTCGCAACGTAAGAGGTAACTCAATTTGAGGAAATAAATAAAAATATAAAAATAAAGAAAATAAATTTATATATAATTAATTAATTAATTTATTTATAAAATATATGTTTTCTTAACCCAATCAACCGATCAATTATCGGGTTCCTATTCTTTTTCTCCCTGGTCTCTATCAAACAAAAACAAATGATGATTTTTCTAACGAAGCACTAGTGGATTGGAACAGAAGATTCAACGAGGTTACCTTATTGGAAAAGAAGACACGATCATGGGTATAACGATGAGCAGGGTAGACCCACGAATTACAGACAAAATTAACAGGACCATGTCCAGGAATTCCTTCGATGCTCACTGTCTTAAGGTAGAACTGATTCTTGTGATGGTTTCTGATTATGAAAGCTCCAGGAACACCCATCTTCTCATGATCCCAATCAAATGTAACCCAAAATTCTGCGTCAGATGCTGATGTCAGACAAGAAATGGTGGAAACCCACTTCTCTAAATATGCCACCTCCCCCTGCTTCCCCTGCAAACCCTTAGCTACACAACACAAAAAAAAAAAATAGTGTCAAATCAATAAGTTATACAAGAAGCAAAATCTTGAAAACTTTCCAATTTCTTGGTGTTTCTCTTTTGAAGTTGACTTGACTCATATGCGATGGGTTCAGTTTATTGAGACCCTTTGCTTCATGTGCACTCTTCTACTTGTGGTGATTCAAAAAATAAACTTTTTGCGTGAAAGTATTGTGTTAGAAGAGTTTAATTGCAAAGATGACCTGGATCAGGAGAAGTAGCACTGATGAGCTGAATAGAGACACCCTTGCCCAATAACTCGTGAACTCGATCAAGAACGTTGGCTTTGATGTCATGGAAGTCCAAGAAACCCTTCTTCATCAAAACCACTCTTCCTTTTACCCTCTTGCTCCTCTCCTCCATCATTCTTCTTGCTCTCTCTCAACTCTCAAACTGGGACAAACAATCTTTCTCCATACCAAAAACTACACAATAAGTATAAATAAGAAGCCCAACAAGAACCAGTATTTCTGACAGTAGTAATAAAAATTTACTAAAATAAATGAATATTATTGGTATAGTAAAAATATAAATTATACTAGTATTGCATTAATAATGAAGACTTGACTCTACGGTAAAGATAAAAGAAAAAAAGAGATGAAACCTTAGATCCTCCCTTTTGCGGGCAAACAAGGGAATGAAGGAAGTGTTGCCTAAAATTGGATACGGCAGTCTGGGCCTTGTTTGGTTGAACCTATGAGGAAACTGTGGTATTTACTACAGTTAGGTTATTGAGTTACTGTTTGGAATAGAATCGAGACGAAGAGAATACAAATATAAAGAAGCCTTCTTGGCGGTTGGGCCCGCATGGAGTTTTCATCTTTGTCCCTTGACCAATTCATAATCAAGGCATCTGATTCCACCATGCCAACTATGCCATGAACAAGTTTCTTCCCAAATTCCCTGTTTTATCACTAATTTCTACTCCAAATTAAATTTTGGATTTTAGTTCTTATTAGTGATTTTGGTTTTCTAATTTTTTTCTATTGTATCTTTTAGTTTTATATAAATATTTTTATTCATTAAATGTTTAATTTTTTTTAAATGAATATACTAAATTTAGGTTCACCTGTGCAGAAATGAATAATCGAAATAATGTTGAAATTGAAAATCAAACTAAAATTACGAAAACATAAAGCTAAAATCGTAAATTAAAAAAATACAAGATTAAATTTGCGCATGTTTATATTACATCTACGTAAATTAAATTTTATATTACTTTTGTAAAATATTCTAAAAAGCATATTATTTTTGTTTAACCTAGTTTCGATATTTTAAAATTTATTAGTTTTTAATTTACAGTAATTAAATATAAGTTACTAGTGTATTACATATCTTTCATTACACTTCAATTATCTGGATTGACATGTATTCCACTTATATGGGTGTTTGACCACATCAAACAATAATGATACCTAGACAATCAAGTCACTAATAAAAGTTAAAGGTAGTTAATTAGAAGAAATACCTAAAGCATAATTAGTAGATTAATTACAAGTTAACAAATAATTAGGTTAGATGACTGAAACTTGTCCTGATAAGAGTTTATAAACAATAATATACATAATACATTTTATGAGGTATATTAATTATTATTTTTGTTGTCATATTGACTTGAACATTTGAGTGTGTTATTTGGATATGATCTCTGTTTGGCTTAAAGAGAATAAGTACTTAAACATTTCGATTTGAGAATATAAAATTGGAGCTATGAGTGTTTTGAGTTGAAATTTTTACAAAATATATGCAGCTTTGTAAAAACAACAACAATTATAATTAAATATAAAACTTAAATATGAAAATAACTAAATTCACATATTTTAAAAATGGAAACACTATTCATTTAAGAATATGAAAATAAAAATTGAAAAAAATATAAAAATTGATTCTTCTTACTATAACTGTTAATTTTTATTTTTATAAACTTAACTATTGCTATGAAATAAAATTGGCATGATATATTATTTTTAGGTTGAATTTTAATACATTTGCCTATGATCAAATACAAACATATATAATTAATTCTTCTAAGAACTAGGTCAATTGTAACACTATTATTAATTAACGTAATCTACACTGAAAAATTAAAACATGTTGTATATTTAACTAAATTTAGATTATTATTGTAGGTGTAGTATGTGATTACTCGATTTTCTCGACTTCTCAACATGAAATCAAACTTACTTGATCGTTCAAGGTGTTGCTTGACAACATTCTATACAATTACTCGATCACTTGAGATCTCAACGTGGTCTATACAATTATGAATTATAAACGATCACTTAGAACCTCAACGTCTAACAATGTAGTACAGGATCACTTGACTACTTGGTACCTTAGCACCTCAGTAATATATCCTCTCAGCATATAGACATCCTCAAACATATTATGCTAGCTGAGAAAGTCTCAGGTATAAATACATCCTCAGTCATATGAATATTATTTCTGCGTCTCAATCCACGATGTTTAAAAAACCAACCAATGTTTAACGTACTTAAATAAAAATTAGACACAAATCAAAACTTAAATCATTATGGGATCATGATTGGATCTTCTTTAAACACTTGAAAAGTAAAAGAGATGCTATAGATAAGTAAAAACTCAAGGTTAAAAAAGATAAGTTTTCTCTATATTATCCTTACAGAAATAAATTATTAATTCAATATTAACTGAAGCATCAAAAGTAACTTTACCGATATTCTCATCACCTAAAATAATCAAGATTTAAAGATAAAAAACGGTTACTAAAATACAAAGATATTTATACTCCTTACTCGAAGATCAAAATTGAAAACAAAAACAATAAAAAAAACATCCACTAATTCTACCAAATTCCGATCTTGTAACAATAATAAAATAATTAATCTCTCTCTCTCTCTCTCTCTCTCTATATATATATATATATATATATATATATATATATATATATATATATATATATATATATATATATATAATTTACAATTTGGTGACGATAACGGGATAATATCATTTTCTTTGATTGTTGTGTGAAAGCAGTATTCTTTTAGTAAAATATTTTTGGCAATAAACTAATTTGTCATATGACGCCATTAGATATGCTAAGATTGCCCTTCAAATATTAATATGTACATAAGAAGAAAATCAATCTAAACATAACTGTATTAGATATATTAGTGGAAGATCCTTTCATAATTTAATATTTAATATATTATTAACAATTGACCAGTTCTGTCTTTACATAACGACAACTGACAATTTTTTAGTGTCAACTAAAAAGTTAACTTTCAGTTTTATTTATATCAAATTTAATTTTATCTCCCTTTTGAAAAAAATGAGGAATTTAATAAGTTTGAAATAAAATTATAATAGGGAAATATAAAAACAAGCCAATAAATCATTTCTAAAATGTTATATGTCTATTAAAAAAATTATGTCAAGAATATAATTTACGTTTGTTAAATGAATTGTATGTTTATTAAATACCATGTTATGTATTGTCAATGTAAATAGATTACATAGTTAATTAATTAAAAATCACACTATTATAAATTTTAAAAATCATTATAAACATTTTTAAACTTCTAAAATCTTTTATAGTAAATGCGAAGACTATTTTCGAAAAAAGCATTTCTTTATTTAAAGCGTGATCTTTAACAGACTTCTAATAATAAAAATGTTCAACTCAGACATAACAGCTGAGAGACTTACATTAAATGCACATGTGTTTATCTGTTTGCAAACCTCTTATAAAACTGTTTTCAAATCTCTCAATTATTTTGAAGATAGATTCAATTTGTATTTTATGTTGTAAAAACCTTGCTTTGTTGTACTCATTGTTTTAGCCAATTAAAAATCGTTTTTAGTGAGCTAAAACAGAATCTAAATTCTAAATCCTAAGATATTACTTTAGTATACTGAATCATTTAAATAAGAATTTTTAGTAATTTTAGTCCATCAAATCTGTGTTATTGATGATATCAATTTTTTTTAGAAAAGCTTGATTTATTCTTTCGATTTTAACATAGAATAAAGTAGCATAAAATAGACCAAATTAAATCTCTTTGACCAAAATTTTGGTAGTAAGTTTTTTTTTCTTGATATCTTAAGTTTTCTATTTTTCATTCTAAATGCAATTTTTTATAGTAAATATTTGGTTTTTAAGTAGGTTTCCTAAATAAGTTATAACTTCCCAAATTCTTGTTTTTATGTTATTTTGAAATTTTTTAATATTAAAGTTATATTAATGAGATTATTTTATGTGAGAAAGAAAAATGATATTTTAAAATTCACCGGGTTTAAAATATTTAGATTCGATTATTTTATATTAAAAACATTTATATAAATAATATATTTTATAAACTAGTTTTGTTATTTTAAAATACATCATATCTATATAAACTTAATTTATAGAGTATTTTGACTTTTATATAAAAGTTCTTATTTTTTATTTATCTTATTGAAGATTTGAGACGGTACGAATTGTTTAAATTAAGTTGATAATAATAAAGTTATAGTTATTATAATTTAATGTCAATTGTTTATACTTGTATTTTGTAATTGTGGTTTTCACCTACATGTATGGTGGTTATGTATGTGAGAATAGACATTTATCATGTAGTAGTGAGGATCATCAATGAGTTTGTGATGTTGTAAATAGGAATCGGTGTAGGTATACATTTATGTACTCATGTATTCGATAATGTCTCTTTATTAATAATAAATCTTTGCATTTTAAAATTTGGATTTGAAAATTTACGGGACTGTGAATATGTAATATATAAATTTACACTTACATGATATTATTATTTAGTAATGACCTTATTTAGGGCATACTCAAATTAGTGGGCTTAAAGGGTTGTATATGCCACTTTTTCAGTGATGGTCGTCACTCTATTTTTTTGGTATGCGTCATCTTTGAAAAATAGGATTATGGTTTCGTTAACAGTTGGATCGAACTAAAATTTTTAAGGAAGATCCTAGACACATGAATTATTACTTTGATTGGTGGGATCGTTGATTTGAAATCTGTAGTTAGAAAATATAGTCTCTTATGTTTATCCTATTTTAAGTTTTCCTTATATGAAAAATATTTCTTGTTTGTGGTTTTAGTTTGGTCTTGGAATAAAATAAGGTATATTGTTGCTTATGAAATTGTTGATGGACTCATTGATGAATATGCATGTGTATAATGATGTGTGAAACTATGATGATGATGGACTTTTTAATGGATATAAGCATGTATGAAAATATATTATGGTTGTAATTACTTAGTATAGATAATTACAAATATGTGTGATTGTATGGTATTTGGAATTTGATGTGGAAACATGTTTATGGATGAAAGTATGAATTTGACATAACTCTAGGAATCTTGTAGGAAGATTCTATGACGGCATTCTAAATATGCATTGATGTAAGGATTCAAGTAAGGAAATATCCTAATACCCTAATAATCATTCACACTCATATAGAGTAATGAGTTATGTGGTGAGAGTTACATGAGATCCTATTATGAAGACACGACAATGACCTCAGACATGAAATTGATTAATCTTGTGAATAGTATGGTGAAACTCATTAATAATAATTTTGTAAAACAAATTGAGTTGGAAAATACTTTGAGAGCATGAGTGATTGGTTTTGGTGTAGAATTTTTGTCAATTTAGTGTGATAGTATAAATGTAATATTTTTATAATCTTATATTTTTATAAGACTAATATACTTTATACTTTAAATTATTTGTTTTAAATATTATTATAAAATATCTATTTTATTAATTTTATAAAGAAAAATTTGTACTCATTTATATTCTATAAATTAAACTTTAATTTTAGTGGGTTATTCTGAATCTTTACCAGTAAATTTCGTTTATATTTAAAAAAAATTAAATAACACAAATATATTTATTATGATAAAAATATTAATGATTGAAGAATAATTTTGAATTTAATTTTAAATTTTTATACTTTTTATTCAGACATATATAATACTGAATTTATCTTTCAGAAGAAATCTTTTTTTTAAATTTATACATTGGTATAATTGATTTAAATTTAGCTTTTAGAAAGATAAATTTATTTACTTTAATGTAACAATTGTAAAAAATTGTTCATACTATGAATTTAGTATAATAGCAGTCGAACAAGTATGTCTCCTCCTCTATTAATTCAGGACATATCTTTCAAGAAGACAGCACAGATTAGACTTGATTTTACATCAATAATTTTCAATAAAACTAAAATACACAATTCCTATTGTGTTGGGTAAATGTCTGAGTAGTTAATATATGAATGAACTGTAAATTGGTTGACTATAGTTTTATTTGAGTTGTATTTTAACAATATTATTTTTATTTATACTTTAAAAACTTATTTTTAAATAATTTAATTTAAAATTAAAAATAAAAATAAAAAATACTATAAAATATGTATAAATACCCACAAATATAACAAAACAAAAAATGTAGGAACTTTTTTTTTTCTTTTAAGAAAACGGATGACAAGTAAGCAATGTAACGGAGGTTACCAATTTCTATCTAGGGTTGATATACCCTTCTTTTCTTGTTGGGTATGGAAGGTATCAACGTGAAACGAGTGAAACGTGAAATGAAAAAAGAAAAAAAAAACGGAAGTTATATGAACAGAGTAGTTTGGAGGTCAACATCACCATCAATTCCAGCATCCAGGGAGACCACAAGCGTGTCCATTAAAAAAGTTTTGTGTACATATATCTTAGCACATGGATGGCCATTATCATAATGCAAAGAGATAATAATTAAAAAATATAATTGGAAATTATGACAATAATTTTCCAGATAGATACATCATTTGATTATTTTAAAAGATACTTATGTTGTAAATTGAGGACAAGTCATGCCTGAATGCAGCTGAAATACAGATTTTTTGAAACTGAATTAACCATAAATTATGATGTTTCCCAATAATATTTCTCCAATGGCAGTTATTAAAAATTTGTGGAGACATTTTCTAGCATATTAAGTGAGTATCATCAACCATTCATCTCTACAAGACTTTTCATGACTTGTATTTCATGAGTCCTATTTCTATACCCTTCCCCCTACTTTCATCGAAAGTGTTTTTATCACCAACCCAACTTAAGGGGACAACCTTCTAATTTACTACGGCTTGCTCAATTCATTATGGTTGGATTTTGTTCATTCAAAACATAAACATTTGTCTCAATCTAATTATTCCATAATAAATTATTTTAACATGAAATACGAATAAAATAATTTTAAAAGGTAATATGTAAGTTCTAAATAAATAGTTTTAAAAAATTATGAATAAAAATTTTATAAATGATTATAGATCTTTATTTTTATGTCATTAGAAATTTTGTTTTTCTAAATCTCTTTATTTTTTAAATTTTATCTAAGATTATATGACATTTTTAATATTATGATGTGGATAGAGAATTAGCAATGTGAATATTATATGTTGAGGTGATAATTGATAAGAAACTCAGTCTTTATTAACGATTTACCCTTTTTCCTTATTCTCTATTAATTATTTGTAAAGGAGAGACGCTGTTGATATAGGGTTTGATATTTAAGACTTTCTAAAAACTTAGTGAAACAATTGAGATAGTTAGCACGTCACATATGTCTAAATCAATTGAGAATTAATTCAGATATGTAAATTATATTGATGCGAGATGAGATTACATATGATATATATATTAGATGTGTAAATAGTTGGATGAGATGTGAATTATTGGTACCAAATTGATACACGATAATTGAATCTAAAGTATATTATTGTAGGAGATATTTTGTATGAATTCTTTGGATAATTTTTGGTTTTGGGCTAACATCATTTTGATTACAAATATATGTTTATGGTTTAGGCTGTGTTCATTTTATACGATGGATTTGTAGAGAGAAATTTATGGATGGGAAGAGATTTGAGAATAAATTGATTGTTATTTTTTTTGTAAGATATTTGAAGTTGAGTAAGAGTGAATTTGAAAATAAAATATCTAAAAATTAGGGTAAGATTTGACTTATAAGACAAATAAAAAATGGTTTAATTGATAAAATTAAAAATTACCAAAATATCTTTAATAGTAAAAATAATATAAAACGACAATTATTAATATTATATATAATTATAAAAAATATTATAAGATTGGAATAAAATAAAAATTAATTTTTAACATGAAAAAAAATATTATTATTATTATTATTACTACGTCTATTATTATTATTATTACACTTATCATTATTATTAAGTTTATTTCCTTTGTCTTCAAACCCCTTCATGTTTAACCTCCACATTCACGAAGATGAAAACGAAAACCTCCTATGACATGGTGCTAGAATGGGGTACACTGTGGTGGAATACATTCCATGTCGATGACCTTGGTTCCTCCTTCAACCTCGTGTCGATGTACACCACTATGGACAGCTACCCTGCAACCTCCATCAAACCACCATGTCGATTCATCCCATCTGAAATAGAATACATTCACACACAGTCATGCAATTGTATAAGGACAATATGGATATTTGATGATAAATTGTCTCAAATCCATGCAGATGATCAAAGATTGAAAAAATGGTTTATCACAGAAATATTTGCTTTCAATAGCTCGTAAATTTTTTAAAACGAACATGAAATTAACCCAAAATACATCTTCGTCAATTAACGTGAACAGTAATTATACTTCAAAACGAACACACTCTGTTTGATAACTTGAAACTTAAATAAGTACTTCTCAATCTCTAGGATAGGATGTGTGTTGTATTATGTTATGTCGGAAACTAATACGATTTATAAAATTGAGATTATAGACAATAAATGGATAAAAAATATATATTATTTTTCAGAAGTAAATAGTTTTTTGT